>NW_020664524.1:741057-753450 GCF_002925995.2 Terrapene triunguis | reverse complement strand
GGGGGGGAAGTGTTTTAAAAGAATGGAAGTGTTAGCAACCTTCCAATAGACAAATGTAAATGTAATGTAAGTAATGTGTTTACAAAAGGTAAAAAGGTAACATAGTTCCTAAAACAAACAAAAAGGCAATGTGGGAAACCGAACCATTCATATTATACATGCAAATGGCAACATGTTAAGAACTGCCACTGCAGAAAGACATAACAGCTTACCATTGGTATAACATATTTTCTGAATGGTCTCCCACAACTACTGGCATACTAATGTTACTAACCCTAATTGTTTTTGATTTTAAATTGTATGTGTTTAATTGTAACGTTTGAAATGTGCTGTTGGATAAAACAAATGTATGCAAAGCTAGAGCCACAGGCCCAAATCACCTCCCAGTATTTTCTATTACGTGGACTAAATAAGAAGTGACACTGGCGATTAATAATCTTAGTGTCAAAAGGGGGATATGTAGGAGCAGGATTTTATAATGTCCCATAAGAATTAATGTATGATTTGATTTCATCCTGTCAGCCACCCTTTTTGAATAGCAGAAAGGAATGACAGACCAGAACAATCCTTATGACTGATTATGGTCATCCTTTTGGTTTAGAATAAGTTATAATGTCTACTATGGTTTCCTATATGTATTACAAAGTAGGCCTCTAGTTAAATATACATTTCTTTGTTTTAAGGTTTAGTAAATAAGAAACAGGATTCTCTATTGTGTCTATGTTAAGTAGATTAGAGGAACATTGAAGGCCTGGGTCTCAATGTAAATTGTCTTGGTTATTGATTGTAAAACTTAGCAAGGTTTAATTTGCAATGCCTTTTTGCTCGATATAAAATACTACTGTTTGTATTCTCAATCTGTGTGAATAAGGAATGTATGCATCAGGAAAAGATAAGGTGTGAAGGCCATTGTTATAGCAAGAGTCAAGGAAGAAGAAGTAAAGAGACTTAAAGGACATCAAAGAATCATCAGGTACTGCTTACTATCCAGATGGCTGTTAAACTGTCTGGCATCACAGCGTGCATACATGCTTCGCAGTGTAAGAAGGCACCCCCCCAGCAAACCAATCACCTCAGGACCACACAGAGTCAATTTTGACTCCAGAAGAAGACGTAGAGGAACAGCCTGCAATACCTTACCATCTACGCTCTCGTAAGGGTTGCCAGAAGCAGACGACGACCTAAAGCAAGGCCCCAAAAGAAGCAGTAGTGAGCCTAGCGCCTGCTGCCTGGTGGATGTAAAACCGTGACTGCGGTTCCCTCAGTTGAGGTTGTCAGAACCAGAAGGGCCTTGACTCCAACATGCGCCTCTGGTGGCGCCTGTTCCTTGGCTGCTGGTGTCTTAAGGTCTGGGGAGTCCACAATGACAATTCTTTTATCCAGCAGCAAGTGTGATAGCTCAGACCCTTAATATTTCTAATTGCTGGGTCTGCAGCCACATCCCAGCCCACTCTCAAGCTGGTGTTCCTGTCCTGGCAATCCCACTCAATTCCCCAGACCTCACTGGAGGACTTCGTCCGTTTAACAAAACATGGAACAGCAATGACACTTGGGAAGCAGTGGGAATAAATGTATCTAAATGGATAAGTGTGGTGGAGGGAAAAGGTCATTGGTGTTGGGTGTGTAATGGGACAGGGCTGGATCTGGGAAAAAGTCGTTGCCTTCAGCATATTGTGGCAAATGGTGTATGGGATTATTCGAACAAAACTAAAGAGTGGCGGGCCGGGTATGGGGATATGAATTTTTTCTCAACCTGGGATCAAACAGAAAAATCAATTTCATGTTCCCCCTACAGTAATCTTAGTGGAAACAATACAATCTTTCAATGCCATGCAAATAACACCACTCCTTGTAAGGAGAATTACCCTGTGCCCTTCGGAGAATATTACTCCTCCTTTGTAGGCACCTATGTGACAAATGGGTGCAACCGACCCTTCCCAGCCTTAATAGGCCATCATTGGGTTTGTGGGACCAAAGCTTATACTGTGTTACCAGCTAACTGGTCAGGTATCTGTTATCCCGCTCAACTCTTCCCACAATTCCGAGTGCTGGGGTCCTTCCCACGAGAACGCCTGCGTAATTTCAGGCGAAGAAGAAGGGACTTATCAGATGCCCAATGGTATGTAAATAACATAAGCCCCTTGACCTGGGAAGAGGCCATTGGCAGTTCCCTTATCCCACTTGGGGGAGTAATACACCATGCAAAAAGGCTCCTAAGGTTACAAGCAGTAGTTGAAATAATGGCAAATGAAACCGGAGAGAGTTTAAAGACCCTGGCCAAAGAAACAGGGGCGATCCGACAGATGGCCCTCCAAAACCGTCAGGCACTGGACATAGTGCTGGCGGCCAAAGAAGGGACCTGTGCTCTCATTGGAAAAAAATGTTGTGTGTTCATACCTGACGACACCAATGAGGTAATAGATCGCGCTAGTCACTTAAAACGAATTGCATCTCTTCCCCATGAAGAGCCAAGTTCTTTATGAAAGTGGCTAAGTAACCTATTCAATTTCTCTGGCATAGGAAACTGGTTGTTTCAGGGAGCCCTGACTATCCTGTGTGGAATCCTAATGATTTTTGTATGTTTTCAGTTAATCTCCTGTTGTATCCAGAATTGTGTAAGGTATGCCACCCAGGTGACTACCCCAAAACAGAGTGCTAATATGATGATGTTAAATATCACTGATGAACAAAGAGATAAAGAACTATTAATATGTGGAACCCAGTAATTGTTGGTCTTTGCGTAAGCTTGACCAAAAGGAGGGATTGTGAAAGTGAAATGAATTATACTAAAGAAATAGAATGAATTAAAGAATGCTGTATGTACCTTTAAGTAGAAATGAGAAATGCTGCAAGCCAGGTGTGCAGGAAAGCAGACATTAACTGCTTAACTTGCCACTTAAGGGCAATTGGTGAAGCATTAGTCTTAGATCGATAAGAGTTAACAAGGAAGCAGGATATGCATATTGTGCTCCATGCATATTTTACAATTTTGCTCTCTCTGTCCTTTTGTTTAGTTTGCACCCTTTTATCTGTATAAATAAGACTGTTTGAATCTTGCATGGAGGCTCACATTATCTGAATGTATTAGCAGAGCGCTGTGCTAATAAAACAGAGTGGTCTGACAAACTATGAGTCCTGAGTCTAACTTTGACACTGGTGACAAGTTATAAAGAATTCCTACATGAAATAAGGAAATTTCATACCCACCTTAACATTATCAGATTTCATCTCAAAATCTGTGTAAAGCCCATTCATAAAACCAGTCACTCTAATTACCTTCAAAGCAAAGGAAACGCAGTAAATTACTAAAAAATACTGGAAAGCTTTTGAAAAAACCTTTTATGAGCTTCCTGCATTTGGAGAGATACTATTTCATGCTGAATATTATTTTGGGGGCAGTTTTAAAGATCTTCCCTATTGCAATGATCACTTCTGTAATGTGTTTCAATAAGCCATTTAAAAATCTTGTCAATTATTACATCTGAGCAGTACCGAAGATTCGTGCATCCCCCTTTTTTTTTTTTAAATAGAAAATTAAGGTTCATGCACCCACAAGGCTCTATGCTTTAACTACAGTCTTGATTTATTCTGTTAATGCCTAACTTGGTGGTGGTTGATTTCTTTATAGACATGCACAGACTATGAGTTCAGAGAATTTCAAATTTTCTAGTGAGTAATCCATTTTTCTTCCGAGGAAGGTAAAAAAGCATAAGCTCTCTGAACATCTTCCAGTTTGTAGGAGTGCTTACCTCCTTTTATTAAATTTGTCAGAAGATAATATAGTAGACGTTCATTAGTAGCAACATGTCGGTGCCTTTTGCTATGTTGCTCCTAGGCAGCTGTTGCTATTACCGAGAGTGCCGACAATTCACAGTAGGGAAATGTTCCCAGGAGAAAGTTGCTCATAAGTAAGGCTACGTTTTAGTCACACGTATTTTTAGTAAAAGTCATAGACAGGTCACAGGCAGTAAACAAAAATTCACGGCCAGTAATCTGTCCATGACTTCTACTATACACCCCTGACCAAATCTGGTGGGGAGGCGGCTCAAGGGGCGCCGGGGTGCTCGGAGCAGGGGAGGGTAGCCTAGGGGGCACCGTGGATGCTCGGTGGGGGGCAGCACATGGCCTGAGACCCCCTCTGGTGCTGGGGTTGGTGGGGCTGGCAGGCTCCCTATCCAGCTCCCCAGAAGCGGTGACATATCCCTCCCTCAGCTCCTAGCTCCATGTGCTGCCCACACCCCAAAACTGGCTCCGCAGCTCCCATTGGCTGGGAACTGTGGCCAATGGGAGCTGCGGGGGCAGTGCCTGCGGGCAGAGGCAAAGCGCGGAGCTAGGACCTGAGGGAGGGACATGTCGCCGCTTCTGGTGACTCTCCCAAGGTAGGTGCCACCCAGAGCCCTCACCCCCTCCCGAACCCCATCCCACACGCACGCACCCAAACTTCTGCTGCTGCTGGGAAGGGGATAGGGAGGGGCAAGGGGGCCCGAGACTGCCCCAGCAGCAGCCGGTGTGGCTGGCCCCAGGGGCTGCCCAAGCCCCTCAGGCAGCCCCTGGGCCAGCCACATGGGCCACTTAGGGTGACCAGATGTCCCGATTTTATAGGGACAGTCCTGATTTTGGGGTCTTTTTCTTATATAGGATCCTATTACCCCCCACCCCCTGTCCCGATTTTTCACACTTGCTGTCTGGTCACCCTGGCCACTGCAGAAGCCACAGAATCCATGACTTCCATGACAAACCCGCAGCCTTACTCATAAGCAGGGGTTGCTCTTACAAGGTTTGCTGCAAACAAGCATCTCCTGTAGTACTAAAGATCAACTGGGATTCTAAAGACCAAAAATACTTTCTACTTTGGCATCATCTTTCATCTGCAGCTGTTAATAAGTTTGATGAAGATGGGCAAAAACTCTTGCCCCCACACATGAGAAAAGGGAGGCAAAAGCATGGCACAGATACTTACTGCAGGGACGGAAGGGGTTTCTCCTTGCTGTAACAACTCCCCCCCCAGCAGGTAGATAGCTACAATTCTTCTGTCAACCTAGTTGTGTCCACAGCAGGGGTTAGGTCGCCCTAACTACACTGCACAGGGTGTGAAATCGTTCGCAGCCCTGAGCGATGTAACCAGGTTGCCCTAAGTTTAGGTGTCTTAGACCAGGCCTAGGTGACTGGCCAATGGCCGCACTGCAGGCCAGTGGAAGTACCGGAACTAACCCCAGGCCTCCTACACGGAGCAGCCCCTGCTCTAGCCACCAGGTAAGGAGGCCTCCCCGCAGTTGTAGGGCTCGCCACTCTCCCCAGGCCCACGCTGCCCCCAGGGAGCCGGGCTCTAGTTACACGCCCCTTGCTTGGCCTCAGCAGCCTGGAGCCAGACCCTCAAGACAGCAGCTTGCAGAACTGTGCCGGGGAGGGGGCAGCTCCGATCCGCCCCTATTCCCAGCGCCTGCCCCCGGCTTTGGGCCAGGAGGCTTCCCAGGCCCTCCCACCATGCCCGGGCGCCCGGGGCTGAGGGTGCAGGGAGGGGAGACGGGGTGGGGGGCAGCGCACACTCGGGGGCGCTGCTCCCAGCCGGGCTCACGGGGATCTCCGCCCCGCGGCGCCTAGCAACGGGGTGACGCGGAGCCCGGTACCACCGCCGCCGCCTCCCGGGGGCTGAGCCCGGCACCGCCCCCCCGCGCCTCACCTCGCCGATCACGTCGTGCAGGTAGCGGAAGGGGGGCTTGCTGAGCAGCCGGTCGGTGAGGGGCGGTTTGCGGATCACCCGCCCCAGCGACTCCTGCGTGCGCCGCACCACGGCCCCGTTCATGGCCCCTCAGCACCGGCCGGGCCGGCTCGGGCTCCGACCCCTCCCGGTATGCCCCGCGCCGCCCTCGATTGCGCAGGCGCAGCTGCCGAGACAGCTGTTACTACCCACATCGCGGTCCTAGCAACAGGCCGGAACAGCCCTGTTTGGGCCCCGCCCCCACCGAATTCCCCCGCTCTTACAGCGGCCCCGCCCCTCCGTTCCGGGGGCCGGGCAGGGCCCGATCCGGGCTCCAAGCGGGGGCAGAGGGGCACCAATAGGGCAGGATGGTGCCAGTAAGGGTGCGGGATACAAATGGGGGGATGTGAAACTAGGGTTGCCAATATTCTAATCGCATAAAACCAAACACCTTAGCCCCACCCCTTCCTGAGGCCCCGCCCCTGTTCACTACATTCCCCCTCCCTCAGTGGCTTGCTCTCCCCCACCCTCACTCACTTTCCCTGGGCTGGGGCAGGGGCTTGGGGTGCAGGAAGGGGGTGAGGGCGCTAACTGGCAATGGGGGTGGGGTAAAAATGAGGAGTTCAGGGTGCTGGAGGGGGCTCCAGGCTGGAGCAGGGGGTTGGGGTGCAGGAGGGGGTGAGGGTTCCAGCTGGGGGTGCAGGTTCTGGAGTGGGGCTGGGGATGAGGGGTTTGGGGTGCAGGAGGGGGCTCCAGGCTGGGGGGGTGGGGCCAAGGAATTCAGAGTGCAAGACCAGGCTGTGGGTTGAGGCAGGGGGTTGGGGTACAAGACGGGGTGAGGGCTCTGGAGTGGGGCCAGAGATGAGGGGTTCAGGGTGTGGGAGGGGCCTCTGGGCTAGGGCAGGGGTACAGGCTCTGGGCTAGCGGTGCAGGCTCTGGGATGGTGCTGGGGATGAGGGGCTTGGGGTGCAGGAGGGGCTCTGGGTTTGTGGGGGCTCAGGGCTGGGGGTTGGGGCACGGACTTACCTTGGGCAGCTCCCAGCCAGCGGTGGGCTACAGCAGGCTGCCTGCCTGTCCTGGCACTGTGCTGTGTGCGTCTAGAAACAGCCAGCAGGTCCAGGTCCTAGGCAGGGGGACTAGAGGGCTCCACGCGCCACTCTCGCCCGCAGGCACCGCTTCCTCCCCCAGCTCCCATTGGCTGGTTCCTGGCCAATGGGAGTGCGGAGCCGGTGCTCGGGACGGAGGCAGCACATGGAGCCCCATGGCCCCCCCCGGCTTGGAACCGGACCTGCTGGCCGCTTCCGGGGTGCATCGCAGTGCCAGAACCGGTAGGGACTAGCCTGCCTTAGCACCACAGCACCGCCAACTGGACTTTTAACAGCCTGGATGGCAGTGCTGACCAGAGCAGCCAGGGTCCCTTTTCAACCAGGTGTTCCGGTCAAAAACCGGACACCTGGTCACCCTATGTGAAACCACAGTACAGTTTTCCTCACCCATAAGCCCCTAAGACCAGCAGAGCAGCCCCCTCCCACCCTTGATCTCACCACAGTGGTACAAACACTAAGGTGCCTGTGGGCCCAGCCCCTGCCTGCTGTGCCACCCCTATACAAGGGACTCCCCCAAGCCCTCTCTCCCTGAGGACCCAAGCTGGTCTGGCTCCCATTCCAGCAGGCCTCTCAGTGGTTCCCTGCAGTTCCCACTAGGCTGGTGACTTAATGAGAAGCTGGGAGCTCTGTGGTCTGTGTGGATCCTGCATGACAGAGACTGGTAAAGCCTTGGGATTTCCCATTCTGGGAAAGTCTGATCCCAGCACATATGGCTTCCCAGAGACTGACCCCAAACCCTGGCTCAGATCCCCAGGGATGGCAAAGAGACACAAAGCCCAGCAACTTCTGTTGCAGGAAGATCTAGACTCTTCAAAAGTCTTTGGAGCAATCCCTGAGCCCATTTGCACTCTCCCCATAGGAGCCAGAACAAAGCCCTAAGGGGAAAGAAAAGAGGAACCAAAATCCCAGCACTGTCATGAAGTCAGGTGTGAACATCCCACCATGCACCACACCATTCCCTCTGGCTGTGCAGGGGTTACACCTGCCCCGTTGCTACTCTCATCACAGCCCTTCCAATTCTACGATTCCCCCCTGCCAGTTCAAGGCACTCCCCACTGCAGCTGTCACATGTGTGTCCTAAAGGAAGACCTGGTCCTTTTTACTCACACTGCCACTAATGTTTGAAATTAAAATTTTGATATGCCTATGAAAAATCAGGTTTCTTGTGGTACATTATGACTGCATACACCTTTATCAGCCCAACCTCCCAGCTCAGCTGCTCTGCTAAAGAACACCCTTGAGCAGCAATAAAGTAGGAATTGTTACAGGTTCACTTATCCCTCTCAACTTTCCTTTCCAAAACTACAGTATTCCCTCAGACATACTCAAATTCAAGTGCTGCGGGGTAATGGAGAGGCTGAGTGAGAATGTGACTGAACAGGACTCCAGAATCTGCTTCAGGAGCTAAAATAGGAGGTGGGAGGATGACAAATTCACATTAGTTCAGGCAAGGGAGGGTGCCAAGCAGCAGGAGAGTTTGCTGCTGAGCTCATGAGAGCAGGTACTTCAGCACAAAGAGCTTGGAGGAAAGTAGTTTGTCTCTTTTTTCTCAGTTTGAAACAATCTGAAACTGATGAGATTCCCACACCAACTCTGCCTCAGAGGACCTCAGGCGCCTGGGAAGAGTAGGAGGTGCTGACAGTTTCCTACATCCAAGGACTTTGGAAGGAGTCTCACAGGAATCCAGAAGAGTGGGAAGAAGAAACTGGGGAGGAGGAACTGTGTTTATTTTGGAACTGTCTGGTTTATTTGGACTTCTGCCACTGGCTCTCCGTGTTTGCAATGCCTGAGAAGAACTGGGAGGGAGAGTCTTCAGGGGTTCTGTTAAATGTGAACTTTAGTGTTTATTTGGATGGCGAGGTGGTACCCTGAGAAAGGGTGGGTTGGTTTAGCTGGAGAGTCAGAGGCTAACAAGCCACAAAAACAATGTAAATCCCTTTGGACCCAAAGAGAAGCACTTGGAATTGAAGGCCGTGTCCTGGAGCAATGACGCAGAGAAGGCTTGAGGCTTGGACTTGGTCTCTATTTCCTTTTTGGGGCCTATGGCTAGAACTGCCGCTGGTTGGGAGCTCCATTCAATCCCACCATATTAAGGTGGGAACATGTGATGTGGTGTCAGAGGTGGGATATGTGAAAAGGGGAGAAATATGAAGGCTAGAGAGCTCTTATCGGTGGGGTAGAGAGCTGAGTGAAGTATTTCCATTCAATTTCTGGGAGCACCCAATGGAGAGAAGAGACATTTTCTGGGTGTGGAAATAGACCACAACAATTGGGGGAGTGGTAAATAATGAAGAGGACAGGTCACCACTGATCCAGGGTGATCTGGATTGTTTGCTAAGCTGGGCACAAGCAGACACATGCATTTTAATATGGCTAAATAGATATGTCTAGGAACAAAGAATGTAGGCCAGAAGGGCGGGGGCCTCTATCCTGGGAAGTAGTGACTCTGGAAAAGATGTGGGGTTCATGGTGGATAATCAGCTGAGGATGAGCTCCCAGTGCAACACTGTTCCCCAGACACTAACACTGGAGCATTCTGTTTACAGCATATATTGAAAACCCGAAAACAAGCAGCTTACAGCTGTGCACAATACACTGTAGGGTTTCAGAAAACCCTACAGTGGAATTTTTAAAAAGCTTACATTAAAAATAATTTGCCTTTGAAACAACCACACAATGCAAGTCAAAATCAAGAGAAGTAACCAGAAAACTTAGAACTAGGAAAGAATTGCCATGTCCTAGGGAACAGACTTTCTTGGAACATTATTTTGAACTTTCCACCCCTTATATTCAATGTTTTAAAAATAATTATTAGTCCTCAAGGGCCAAAATCTTCCCATAGAACATGGATGCACACAACTATTTTAAAGAATCCTTACTGAGGGTGTAGGAACAGATCATCTCGATGTGCAGAAAGAATAGCAAATATGGCAGGCGACCAGCTTGGCTTAACAGAGAAATTTTCAGTGAGCTTAAACACAAAAAGGAATCTTACAAGAAGTGGAAACTTGGACAGATGACTAGGGAGGAGTATAAAAATATTGCTCGAGCATGCAGGGGTATAATCAGGAAGGCCAAAGCACAATTGGAGTTGCAGCTAGCAAGGGACATGAAAGGTAACAAGAAGGGTTTCTACAGGTATGTTAACAGCAAGAAGAAGGTAAGGGAAAGTCTGGGACCCTTACTGAATGGGGGAGGCAACCTAGTGACAGATGATGTGGAAAAAGCTGAAGTACTCAATACTTTTTTTGCCTCGGTCTTCACAGACAAGGTCAGCTCCCAGCCTGCTACACTAGGCAGCACTGTATGGGGAGGAGGTGAGCAGCCCTCATTGGTGAAAGTACAGGTTAGGGACTATTTAGAATAGCTGGACGAGCACAAGTCCATGGGGCTGGATGCAATGCATCCAAGGGTGCTGAGGGAGTTGGATGATGTGATTGCAGAGCCATTGGCCATTATCTTTGAAAACTCATGGCAATCGGGGGAGATCCCAGACAATTCGAAAAAGGCAAATATAGTGCCCATCTTTTAAAAAGGGAAGAAGGAGAATATGGGGAACTACAGACCGGTCAGTCTCGCCTCAATCCCCGGAAAAATCATGGAGCAGGTCCTCAAGGAATCCATTTTGAAGCACTTGGAGGAGAGGAAGGTGATCAGGACCAGTCAACATGGATTCACCAAGGGCAAGTCATGCCTGACCAACCTGATTGCCTTCTATGATGAGATAACTGGCTCTGTGGAAATGGGGAAAGCAGTGGACGTGATATACCTTGACTTTAGCAAAGCTTTTGGTACGGTCTCCCACAGAATTCTTGCCAGCAAGTTAAAGAAGTATGGGCTGGATGAATGGACTATAAGGAGGATAGAAAGCTGGCTAGATCGTCAGGCTCAACGGGTAGTGATCAACGGCTCGATGTCTAGTTGGCAGCCAGTATCAAGCGGAGTGCCCCAGGGGTCGATCCTGGAGCCGGTTTTGTTCAACATCTTCATTAATGATCTGGATGATGGGATGGATTGCACCCTCAGCAAGTTCGCAGATGACACTAAGATGGGGGGAGAGGTAGATATGCTGGAGGGTAGGTATATGGTCCAGAGTGACCTAGACAAATTGGAGGATTGGGCCGAAAGAAATCTGATGAGGTTCAACAAGGACAAGTGCAGAGTCCTGCACTTAGGATGGAAGAATCTCGTGCACTGCTACAGGCTGGGGGCCGACTAGCTAAGCGGCAGAAAAGGGATTACTATGGACAAGAAGCCGGATATGAGTCAACAGTGTGCCGTTGTTGCCAAGAAGGCCAGCGGCA
The DNA here is from genome assembly GCF_002925995.2 of Terrapene triunguis. Taxonomy (NCBI): domain Eukaryota; kingdom Metazoa; phylum Chordata; order Testudines; family Emydidae; genus Terrapene; species Terrapene triunguis. The sequence continues at coordinate 742,342 of NW_020664524.1, read as the reverse complement.
TATTGGGCTGCATTAGTAGGAGCATTGCCAGCAGATCGAGGGAAGTGATTATTCACCTCTGCTCAGCACTGATGAGGCCACAGCTGGAGTATTGTGTCCAGTTTTGGGGCCCCCACTACAGAAAGGATGTGGACAAATTGGAGAGAGTCCAGCAGAGGGCAACAAAACTGATTGGGGGCTGGGGCACATGAGGAGAGGCTGAGGGAACTGGGCTTATGTAGTCTGCAGAAGAGAAGAATGAGGGGGGATTTGATAGCAGCCTTCAACTACCTGAAGGGGGGTTCCAAAGAGGATGGAGCTAGGCTGTTCTCAGTGGTGGCAGATGACAGAACAAGGAGCAATGGTCTCAAGTTGCAGTGCGGGAGGTCTAGGTTGGATATTAGGAAACACTATTTCACTAGGAGGGTGGTGAAGCACTGGAATGGGTTATCTAGGGAGGCAGTGGAATCTCCTTCCTTAGAGGTTTTTAGGGCCCAGCTTGACAAAGCCCTGGCAGGGATGATTTAGTTGGAGTTGGTCCTGCTTTGAGCAGGGGGTTGGACTAGATGACCTCCTGAGGTCCCTTCCAACCCTGATATTCTATGATTCTATGAACTGCTACTCAGTGTGGAACTTGGACTTTAGTCAGTTATTTTAAACAACATATATTGTGGCTCTGCACACACACAGTGTATTTGTTTAGCAGATCCTGCCCGAGGCTTTGCTTTATCAAACTTTCAGTCGTTGAGAGGCCAGACCCTAAATGCTTATTTTCATTTAAGCTTTTAATTTCAAAGACAGTTTAAGGTTTTCAGGAAGAAAACGCTCTATATTTCCAGTCTTCTCTACCGGTTAATTAAGGCTGCTTCTCTCCATTGCCCCTAGTCTTGAAAGCCTGAGCCACAGTGTCCACACTGCTATTGTTAGTGTGCTAGCTCGAGCCCCGCTAGCTTGAATCTGTGTACCTGGATTTGGCGGCTCGCACCCAGCTGCAGTGTAGAAATAGCCATAAATACTCGTGGCTGTTCTGCTCCAATTTGAGCACCTCAAATGAAGTGCTCAGCAGCCTGGATGAAAACAATAAGCTGTCAAGGGCAGAGCACATTTGAAAATCTGGCCCATATGGATTAGGATAAAACACATTGCAGCAAGACAGCTAGAAAGAAGAAGTGATTTAGTTGTAAGCATTTCAGTGAATGGATGCTACAAGCAGTTGTAAGTACAGTTTAAAACTAGCTGGGGTTGCTCGGATTCAATGGAGCTGCATACACCAGCTGAGGATCTGGCCCACAATGCTTAATTAGCA
>NW_020664524.1:723014-726057 GCF_002925995.2 Terrapene triunguis | reverse complement strand
GTTAAGAGAGAGGCCAGATGCTTTCCATGCACTAGCCTTACAATCTACAGTAGTTGTGAGAGTTTACTGACACAGCCAACCAGGCTGATGCAGGGAGTTAGCCATTCTACCATAATTCAGTCCTGTGTAGCTGAAGCTATAGTAATATGCGAAAATGAAAAAAGAATTGATTACATTATAAGGCACCTTTGAGATGCTGCAGAATGCTAACAAACAATATCCATTGAAAAAGTTCTTCAAATGGTTTTGAACAGAAATGACACTAACTCTTTTGAAGAATTTAAGAAACTAAAAAAAAAAAATTACATATGTGATTTCCTCTTAATAAACTTTTCATATGCATTTAGACCAAAATCTTAGACCAGCTCATGGCTTAGAGACACATAGCCCATGCTTAGGGAAGCATATATGATAGAAGAAGGTGTGTCTAGTATAAACACTATAGTGAATACTTTCATTAATCACTATCCCATGATTAAAACTAAGCACACGGCTGTGTCGATTAAAAGAAAGCTATTGTAGGAAGGTTGTTCTGCACTTTGCCAGGAGCAGGATATCCTGGAATTTCAGTTGACATTCATCCTCACTAACTAAGCAAATACAGGGGTATAAATAACTGTTAGCTTACTTATTCCTACCACAGATGAGTAACTGGAAGAGGTGCATTTTCACAGTCTGCTCAGAGACCTCAGCCCAAGGTTCCAGGTGAGAAAATCATTCTAAGAAAATGCATTTTATAGGACTATCTTTTTCCTGAAAAGGATACGCATTTCCTTTCCAAGGTGTACGCTTGCTCCTTGCTGCAGTTCCTACAGATGTCATTGCTATTCTGTAGGTTAAAAACTGTAACAAAGAAATTAAAATAAGTAAAAATCTGTAAAAAAATTATTTCAAGAGCTGTAAAGGATTGTTGCTGGCGTATTTGACATCACACACTGATCCATGAAGCAATGTCAAACCAACATTGTCAAACGTAGCTGATTCATTTTTGGCTACAAGCATATAAATATAAAGTCTCATTTTCAGAGCTGCCGAGCAACCCCAGCTCCCACTGAAGCCAGTGGGAGCTGCAAGTGACCAGCACACCTTTCAAAATCAGGCCACTTTGATTAAAGTGGATTTGGAAGCCTATTTTTAAGCAATGAGGTTGGAAACTTTTGACCTCAGAGTTAAAGAAAAAATTCAGAGGTGCAGTTGTAATAAGATACATAGAAATGTTTGTCAATGCAGGAAAGCTCCTCTAGTTTTCTTGAGGAGTGGATCACTGAAGTCCAAGATCCAGCGGCTCAGTATAGATGGAGACCCAAGATCCTGTTGGGTTATTCATAATCATTTGCTCCAACAATAAGCAAACAAGGTGCTTTGACCAGAAACAATGCTTCCTGAGTAACTTCTGCTGAAGTGAGGTGTCCATGAGACATGGCTTATAGGCATTTCAAAGTTGTATTGTCTTACGCGGAAGCTGTCTAAAGATTTTCTCTCTTAACACTAGACACTTCTGAATTTACTTTCCAGAAAACATGCACTCCTTTCAGTTACTGTGTTCTCTCCTCCTCTGCAATGCCCTGGTGGTAGCTGCCCAGAGAAAACTACAGAAGGTCCCGGAGCAGGAGGAGAACATCACACGGATAAGGATGCCTCAAACTCTCTCCCGAGGTGAGATGGTGAAGTCTCTGAGCAAAGCATTTATCTGTCTTAGCATTTCCATGTGAGGCCCATCCACATAACTTCTGGGCATCTTACCTTCGCAAAAATAATGTATAAACATGAATATCACCCATGCACCCTGGTAGTCAAATGATTTCTGTTGCTTCCCAATAGTTACAGTCAGTGGCTTCCCTCACTGCCATTCAGAAATATAGTCCCAAACCATTACTTAAAGAGGTGCACTTTGATTGGGCCCTGAAGGCCAGTAAATCCTGCCTTTGGCCCTTGGGGAGGTTGGGACATCTTCCACAGCTTTCAGCTTGTACGGGACTACAATGCTTCCAGACCCAAATTTGGATGGGCTGTGAAGGGGAGGGAGCGGAGTCTGAAGTTGCTCACCCTGTCCCAAGTTGCTGGGTGCCATTCAACTACTTAGAGGTTAAGCTCAATGTAGGCAGGAAGCAGCCGCAAACATAGCCTTCTGCCAGCAGGTTCAGCTGTGCCATCCCCTCCTGCCCATCTTGGCAGGCTGATGTCCGCAGCTATGGCTCCTGACTGCAGCCAGCTCCACTCTTCCTTCCGAGCTGCTCCTCTGCTGAGAGTCAGGGCAGCATCTTTCCTTCCTAGGGGCCAGGCACAAGGCCAGGAACCAGGAGGAAGAGGACAGCAATATTTGTAGAGTGAAAATCATGAGTTTTAGTATCCAGCCCCCAACTGTTTATGGGTTTGATCCTCAGCTGTCCTAAACTGATGTAGCTCCATTGACTCCAGGTGGATTAACTTGTTTTGCACTAGCTGTGGGACTGGGCCTACATATAGAATGTGGAAAATCCCAAGTTTTGAAAAGTATTGTGTAGATTTTTGATAACCTGCTTCTGTTGTTAGATTTCTTAAATGTTCTTCAAAGTTGGGTGTGTATCTAATCACTAAAGCACAACTGTCCTGTAAAATGTAGACGTTTGGAAATATTGAAATAATGTATATTTGGGTAATTGTCATGTAAGTGATCAAAGGAATATACCTGATTGGTCTTATCAAGAAAACGAGTAAATCTAGTAAGACCACAAAGGTCCCAGTCTTCACATAGACACACACAGAGGGGAAAAAAAGGATTATTACAAAAAGGGAGACAAGGATGAGATTGGAAGGCATTTATGAATTGTGGCAACTCTTGTTCCTATGCCCATTGTATGCTAAGTAAATGGGTTAATTATTGTATGTGGAAGTTAGACCATAGAAGAAAAAGATGTATGGAATGGGGCCATCCTCCATGAAAGGAGGTGTTTTAAATGAAGGGATAATGGGTAGTTTAGTGTTTGTGAAAAGGGGGTACAGATACCTGAGGGTATCATCTAGTAGAACAAAAGCATGTGTGTTACTGAACCATGTGAGTGGC
>NW_020664524.1:718938-723004 GCF_002925995.2 Terrapene triunguis | reverse complement strand
GAAGAGCCCAGGGCTGGGGTGGCAGGAGATGCAGGTGGGGGGAGAGCACAGGGCTGGGGCAGCAGGGGGGTGCAGGTGGGGGCCAGAGCTGGGGCAGCAGGGGGTGTGGGTGGGGAAGAGTCCAGGGCTGGGGCAACACTGGGGTGCGAGGGAGCCAGGGCTGGGGTGGGGGGCGGCAAAAAACCTAGAGCTGGCTCGGTCCCTACCATTCACAGCAAGCTGCAGCATGAGGTTTCAGTTCCACATTCCTTCTCCCTCCCTTTCCTGTTAATTGCGGCCGAGGGAATGCTGGGAAATGTAGTTCTTTCCCTGCTCCAGGGCTGGCTCTATAGGCAGGGAGCTAACCAGGGAACTACAGCTCCCAGGGCCTCCTGTTGGTTCTCAGCTCCCCGGCTGGATTCTTGCGCCCCTGCAAATTTGCCGCCCCAAGCAACTGCTCGCTTTGCTGGTGCCTAGAGCCGGCCCTGTATACATGATACAGACCCAACATGACATCATGCTGTAGTGTGTGAAAATAGATAAGAATTAGATTCCCTGCCTATATCTGAATATTTATTAAGGATTCATTGGGCTTTCCAGGGACAGGGTCTAGCTCAGGGGCGGGCAAACTTTTTGGCCTGAGGGCTGCATCGGGTTTCGGAAATTGTATGGAGGGCCTGTGCCTCCTCAAACAGCCAGGTGTGGCCCAGCCCCCTATCCACCCCACCCCACGCTTCTCGCCCCCTGACGGCCCCCCCCCCGGGACTCCTGCCCCATCTAACCCCCCCCTCGTTCCCTGATGGCCGACCCCTGCCCCATCCACCCCCCCTGCTCCCTGTCCCTGACAACCCCCACCCCTGACTGCCCCCTGCTGTTCCATCCAACCCCTCCTCTCCTTCCTGACTGCCCCCCCCGGGACCTCTGCCCCATCCAACCACCCCTTCTCCCTTTCCCCTGACCACCCCCAGAACCCCTGCCCCTGACTGCCCCCTACCGCCCCATCCAACCCTTCCTCTCATTCCTAATTGCCCCCCTGGGACACCTGCCCCCATTCAACCCCCCAATCAACCCCACCCTCTGAATGCCCTGATCCCTATCCACACCCCCGCCCCCTGACCACCACCCCAAACTCTCCTGCCCTCTATCCAAGCCCCCCGGTCCCTGCCCCCTTACCGCGCTGCCTGGAGCACCGGTGGCTGGCAGCGTTACAGCTGCGCTGCCTGGCTGGAGCCAGCCACGCCGTCGCCACCGCGCAGCACAGAGCACTGGGTCAGGCCGGGCTCTGCAGCTGCGCTGCCCCAGGAGCTCACAGCCCCGCCACCCAGAGCATTGCGCCAGTGGCGGCGTGAGTTGAGGCTGCGGGGGAGGGGGAACAGCAGGGGAGGGGCCGGGGGCTAGGAGCTCAGGGGCCAGGCAGGAGGGTCCTGCGGGCTGGATGTGGCCCACGTGCCGTAGTTTGCCTCCCTCTGGTCTAGCCTCATAAGCAATAGTTCCAGGGGAAATTCAATGTAAGATTGTTGGGCATGAACGGGACAAAGACTGACCCTTTTTAATGACCACACCTACCTGGCATCATTACCAATTTTGGAATGGCAATTCAGATGCATCTAACCAGTCTATTGTCCAAGAGCCAGTCTAAGGCAGATACTAAGCTCTGAGATCCTCAGGGCTGTTAGCCTAAAGCGTTTCTCAAATGCGGCTACCAGGGGCTTTACTTGCAGCCACAGCTTCCTGGGCTGTGATGGGGGGGGGGGCAAAGTAGAGCCCCCTCCTCCTCGCTCCTGGATGTACCACCCTGGTGTTGGTTGCTGGGGCCAGCAGCAGGGTTGGGCCCTGTCCCCCTGGAGCACAACGTTTTAGGAGCAGGCAGCCAGTAAGTTTCCCACCTTCCCCGGCTTTGGGTTTCAGCCCTCGGGTGGCAGGGCAGCAAGCTCTGGCTGCAAGGCTTCAGGCTCCAGCCCTGGCTGTGCAGTGGCAGGCCCCAGGCTCCGGCCACATGGCTTCAGGCTGTGTTCCTGGACCTCATCCTCTGGCCATGGGGCTTCGGGCTCTGGACGCAGGACTTCAGGCTCCAGCCCCACGCTGCCTCCCCGCAACCCTCCATCCAGGGCTGAATTTGTCCCCAGGCTTGCCAGGGCTGATTAAGTCTGCTGTGAAAAGTGATACATGTATGGTTTGTTAATATCACTTTTCACAACAGACTTACTAGCTAGCAATAAATAAATTACAGTCACTTGGATGTGAATGTGGGCATATTTATTTGGTTTTCCTAAAGCAAATTAAGTATTTTAGGAAAAAGTGTGAGAGTGGCCACCAGCAACAGTTGGTGGTCGCAGTCTGAGGGCACCAAAAATTTTGTCCTGAAAACCCCTGGCATAAACACAGTGTCAGAGTGCTGTGCTAATGAACACCATTTTTAAAGGCTTGAATCTCTTCCCACCCCTCCCACCATCCACCCCCACCCCCACCCCACCCCCCAAAATTAAGCAGCACTGCTCCTTCCTAAAGACCTCCATTGCTAACATTTTGGACTTTTCCCCTCCTAAAGATCCCTCTATGACAGTTCGAGCCGATCTGACAGGAAAGTATAAGAACAGAATGTATGCATATGAACCAGAAGATATTTCAAACTGTGAGTGAAATAAGCAACATTTTACATGAAACAGTGTTAGTTTCATCTCAAGCTTATAACAAGACATGGTATTTATAAAGAAATAAGGATTTGAGAGTTTAATTTTTGAAAAGGGACCTATTTTAGTGGAACATCCTCTCAAACAGCTTGTTTTTGAAATGTTACATTTGCTTTGTTCATTAGCCCTCAATGGAAACAAGTGCCTTTGAGTATTGCTGGAAAGTTGAGCTTTTTATTTCTGACAACTTCCCTGACAATATCTGAATCTCTCAAAACTTCCTCAGGAAGCTGGTTGTAGAGGTGTGATAGACTGTGCAGGCCACGGCAGCTGACCTGCTTGCGTTCAAGGTTTTTGCAAATTTCAGTATTAGTTTGAAATTGACTCAGTTTGAAATTTCCATCAGTTAAGTCACTAAAGTGGATAACGATTCCCACTTGCAATATTACCAATCCTGAGTGTTAATATAATGAGACTGCCCCTTAAAAAAACCACGAGGTCTTTAAAGCTGTATTTTGGGTTCTCTCTCTGCCTTCTGGTTTTAGAACCTTTATGGTACCTGGCAGATCATTTTCAATCTTTTCTCTGAAACCATGAGGGCTAGAAACTTACGTTGTAAAATTAAAGATGAGATTGTCACAGTCACATGACTCAAGGAGCTGGGACTTTAAGAAAAAAACCCAAACATTTTAAAACGTGATAAAAAAATCACAAGCATTGGCAACAGTGCACTTGTGCAGGTCAGTAATATGTTAATTGAATTGCTCTGTTTCAAGGTTACAAACTCTGTTACTGAAATACTGATTAAAACGGAAGTGTGTGTTGCTCTAAATGTGCGTTTACACTAAATCCATAGTTAAAATACAGTCCTATCAGAAAAAGTAAAAAATCTACAACAAGTTTACAAATCAGTGTTTTCAAATATTTTCTGCAGAAAAATCCCCATGCAAAAAAGCTTTGCTAAGATACAGTTATGGTTGTGAACAGTTATCAATTTACAAATTGCTGGAAAGATATAATTATTTGAAAAAATAAACCATTTAAAAGTCAGGAGATTCAAAGCATAGTATAGTTTTATTTTCCACTCCCACATAATTTAGCTATATGGTCTGTACTGTACATTAACAAATGCACACAGCATCACCATATCAGCGCTTTCAGTAACTCAAGTGTTTTCTACAGTGATTGAAAACATGAGACGAGCAAAGACACTTCTCCACACAGAACTATGAACAATGGGCCTGACCAGATCTACACATGCCAGGGAAGCGGACGGATTGTACAGCAAAAGCCAGGGCTCGACAACCCAGAAAACATGAAAATACATATCTGGAAGTTTAGTGGCATCAGGGCCGGCTCCAGGCACCAGCTTAACAAGTAGGTGCTTGGGCGGCCAAGGGAGAGGGGCGGCACCTGCGGCAATTCGGGGGCGGCAGGTCCCTCACTCCCTCTAGGAG
>NW_020664524.1:687340-718838 GCF_002925995.2 Terrapene triunguis | reverse complement strand
CTGAACAGTACACTTCTTTCTTGTAAGTAACTGTTTATTTAGGAAGTTAGCAGGTTTACAAATCACTAAACAAGCATCAGGATTCGGTTTTTACTCATGTTTACAAACCAATGTCTTTCAAACTTAATATTTAAAAAAGTGTCAAATGCAATGTTTTTGGGGGGCCAGTTTACTTTAATTATTGAATAAATGGTAACCAAATATCTAAGTATCCATTTCTGCTCTGTATTTTGCAGGGTATATACTTCCATAAATTTTTCCAAAACATAAACCTATATTTTAACCATTTCTCTCTAATTATGGGCTATTGGTTTTTTCTTCCCATGAGAAGCTGCTAACAAATCTCGCAAATGAGTAATTCTTCACTTCTTTGCACGTGACCATTTCTGCTAGAAAGCCCCAAGAGAAGATTATCCAATGTTTTCTTTGGTAATAAACATCCAACAGTTTAATAGTTGGTTATGAATCACACCCCAGTACTCTGATTGGACACATCCACCATGTGAGTCTTTTATAAGCTGTAAGTCTGCTTTACCTTTTTCCTGTCATCTTGTTTAAGTCCTCGACACAGAAGGCAGCCATGGTTAAATATACTCTCTCATAGTCGTGTAGCAAAAATTAAGATGTGTAATTCTAAACAGATTAAAATGCACACAAGGGCAAGCTGTATACATTTTCCAAGTTTTGTACTTACCCCTTACCTACTAGCCTACTGGGTGACCTTGGGCAAAATCACTTCCTGTGCCTCAGTTACTCCCTCCATTAAATGGCGATAATGATGCTGACCTCCTCTCTAAAGTGCTTTGAGATCTACTGATGAAAAGCACTAGGTAAGAGCAAGGTATCACATTACATTGTGAATTGCCACCATGACTAATGTAGGGCTCAGAAACTTTACCTGTTTTTAAAAACACAAAGTCTTTACTATCATTCAAAGAACACAAAAGCATCTTCAATTAATTTTCTTCCAGTCCAAGTTTTTTTTTTAACCCTTTACATGGTTATTTGTTTGATATAAGCATGGCTACACTCAGAAAAGTGACTTGGAATACGTGTGTAGTGCCATGCTTGTGATTCCCATTAAAATTGCTCCATTCATAATGATTTAATTTAACTGCCAGTCCTGCAACCTGAGTTTAGGATCTGAAAATCAGAGATTATTTTTGGGTCACACATGACCAAGTTCTGATTGCTGAATCTTTAATGACTTTATTCATCATCCCAGAGGCAGAATAGACTCCAAATGTCTCAAACCATCGCGATCATGTTTACATGATCACTTTTCAGACCAAAGCCACACTTATGCTCAAGAACTTGATCCTGCAATAAGCATCTGAGAGGAAAACACAAGGCCTACGAAATCTCTTTAGAAATTAAACTTTGTTTTCCCTTTTTGGCATTAAGAGCCTTCTCTAAATTACATTAGCATTTCTAGGGAGCTGTGGGATGAGAATAAAGATCTAGGTTTAATTCAAGTATTTTTTACAGTAGCCACACAAACAGAGATGGTGCCCCTGTGCTGAAGAGTTGACAATCTATATTTAGATGCGATGTGATGAGCGAGTGTAAACTTCTATAAGGAAGGTCAACATTTCATCAGCACAATCATATGGTAACTTGCTGGCTTAGACTAGCCACGTTTAGTTTTTTTTTTTTTTTTTACAAATGCATTTAACACACTTCGTTACTTCCTGTGACCACTGACACGTCCTTGGGGTATCACGGAGGAAGTGAATTAAGGAGGGATTGGAAGACAAAAGGGTGGAGGCTGTGTGGGCCATGCATGGCTGCCAATGGGGGAAAACCACTTGGAGATAGTTGCAGAAGAGGACATCAAAGATGGCATAATTGCTGGAGGAGTGGGGGGGTCGAGAGCAACACTCAGATTATAGGTTGAATACAAAGATGGAGGTGGAGTTATAGAGGGAAAGGAGAAGATGTTACCTCCATGCAGTGGAGGGTTCAAAGAGGTGGATAACAGTCAGATTGACGGGTAAGGAAGATGATTTCAGGTGGGAGGAAGACAGGAGATGATCAGGGCACAGATGTCACATCTAGCTGCAAGTATAGATAGGAAGGGTTGGAACTTCACAACAGCTGGGAGAAAGAATGGCCAAGATTTGGCTACTGTAGCAGAATAAAAGCAGATAGAAAATGGTTAATCAGTGGAATAACCAATGCTCACTTATTTCAAACAAACTTTTTTCTGTGTCAGTGATGAAGCAAGCATGATGGCTGGAGGCCAATTTTTATTCTCACTTGATATAAATTCTCCTAGACGATCAGAAAGCGAATTTTAGCAAAACCAGGTATTTAACCCCTAATGATCACCAAAATCAGGTTTTTTGAGGGGGTCAGTTAAAACTTACAACAAGAGCTATATGATGTAAAGGTTTATAGATTTGCTAGTGATGAGAGCATGAGGTTGTCTTCCCAGCAACTCTTCCTTTCTGAGATAGTCAGAACTCCTTAAGAAAGGAACACAGAAAAAGATGGAACACTCTTGGGTGGAGCTCTGTTTGTGGGTGGAGCTCGTGAGTACCACTACTTTTTTCTGCACTGGATCCACAGATTAGGTAACATGAAATTAAAGTTACCTAATCCATGGGTCAAATACAGGGGAAAAAAAGTAGTGGTTTGCATAAGCTCAACCCACAAACAAAGCTTCACCCAAGAGCTACCAGAACAAGATACCACTTTGTGTGCTGCAAATCTTCACACGAATCGTTATCATTATTCCTTTTCTTTCATGTGTATTCTGATGGTGGATTGCCATCCTTCTTTCTTGCCTGCTTTGATCAGGAGGGAAAGTGAATGTTATCCCGTTAGTGTTCTAGTTCAGCATCAACTCTCCACTGGAGGTAAATGGGAGCAGTTTACATCTCTGAGCTTCTTTATGGCTGTCTGCAGACTCAGGCAGACACCACTATGTTAAAGAATCTTCAGATTGTGAACTGTGTATTTGCTACAATAAAGACTGGAACAAACTTTAATTGAAAGCCTAGAGGCTCGGGGGGGGGGGGGGGGGGAGAGTTTGCAGGAGGGGAGTATTATGATGGCAGCCTCCAAAAATTACTGGCTCACTGAGCCCACTGGAAGCCAAACCCATTCAATCCCTGTTCTAAAATCCATCCACCCCCTATTCAGGACTTCACTGCCACATTGTCTATAGTGTCAAGAAGTTTCTTCTGAATCGAGCCCGAATTTGTTCTCTCAATGTTGCCACACATTTGTTCCTGTGCTACCCTAGTTCCTCTCCCCTCTTGGAGTTTACCTCCTTCAGATATGTGTAGAATCTAATGTCTTTTTGGTCGTCACTTAGAAATAATTAGAGCTCAGAAAGCTAGTTATTTAACAAGCGAGTTCTACCAGCTCCCTAATCACTTAGGCAAACTGTAGGAAGTTTTAAGAAAAACCAACGTTTTTCCCATAATGAGGTGTCCAGAGCTGAATACAGTACTCCAGAAGCAGTCTCGTCAGGGCTGTACTGAGATCAGGCAGATAAAAGATTAAAACTGATTCTTTAAAAAGCCTAATTTTTTTTTTTTATTGTTCACGGGTTCACTGACCTCCAGAAGGTTTGTGATATTTCTTTTGAAAGAGAGACTGAACAGATTAACATAAATATACCAGGGAAGTTAGATTTATGGGGCCACAAGTTAGCAGTCTTTTTTGAAGATGGGGAAAACCTAACAGTTTCAGTTATCAGTACACACAAAGCTTCAATCATGCAATGGAACATGCCTAGGAATACTGAGTGGAGAGATGCCAATGGAGCGCCACCCAGGTCTGCCGGTGTGGATCAGACTGTTATACTAGGAAGTAAGTCTGTTTGAAAATTGGGATGAATATAAAATAGCCAGGCCTAGATACTGTACATCTTAGAGCATTAGGAAAACTAGCAAAATCAATAGTTCTTTTCACAGAATCTCACCTCCTATTCATCCAAGTTATTTATTTTACTTGTTGAAAATAAATTTTAAAATAGGAGCTCAGTGTTTCAGACATTTTTGATAGCAATTCATTTATTCCTTCTCCATGTTCATTAGTTAGTAACCAATCTAAAATGTATATGTTACAAAGAGAGCATGAGTGAAACATTTGTTATATACATATATAAACAATTCTTTATTCAGTTTCTGAAGCAGACTTGGATAATAAAGAGCAAAGCTTCTCCTCACATTAGAACATAACTCTGACAAATTGTGGAATCATGAAACTCAATTTTAAAAAGGTATTTTTCCCTTTAACAAAAATCCTCATTGTGGACTGATCCTCAATGACTTTTCTTAAAGTCTTTCAAGCCAACAATAACTCAATATTGGTTCAGTGCAGTCATTGCTACACTACACTTCAATAAAGGCACATACTACAATACCCACTTAAGTACTTAATCTATATCTAAATTTCTCTGAGCTTCATGTCTTTGAAAAGTATAAGCTTCACTTATTAAAGGAAGATGGAAAGAGAAGGGATAGTAGAACTTTCCAACATAGGAACAGAATAATAAAAAAGTCAGCAAATTAAATGTAACGTAATGAAATAGCTTGCAAGCACACAAATTCTTTTCTTATTTACCAAATTTTTATCTTGGTACTCATTATGTGAAGTGTCTTCTGAAAAATGTGTGGCTTAACAAAATGTATGTAAAATGGAAAAAGGCTGTACAAAACAAGGTCAGTTTGAGGGAGAGACAACTTTGCTGGCCTCTGTCAAGTCTTGCAAGAGAATCCTTCCATAAATATAGCATTACATAATTCAACTGCACTTGGCTCAAATAAAGAGTAGAACCAAATAATTAGAGATTAAAATATCCCCTTACCTCCCGACTAAAGCCCCAATTCAAGAAAGGACTTAAGCACCTACTTAATTTGAAGCACATATGCAGCCACAGTGAGTCAGGACTGTTCACATGCTCAAAGTTAAGCATATGCTGAAATTTTTTGCTGAATCAGAGCCTGAAGGCGGGGGACTCAGTCACTCTGAAGCTCTGTCCAAAACAGTAGAATTCTGCTCACCTTTATAGCAGGATCTTCCCACTTCTCTCCCAAAGTTTTAATAGTCACCATAATGAGGTCTTCTACTACTAAGACTACTACACTTACAAAATAAACGATACAAGATTTAGTAACATACTCTAAATCAATACAGGTACTGTATCCAGTCACTTTGGCAGCAGTAGTTGAATTATAATGAAAACATTTCACTTTCTTTTTCAGAAATTGTGTTAGAACACTTCCTTTTAATAATTTTACAGGGGTTTTGTAGTGTATCTGATCAGATAATTAGTTTTCTCAGCCTTCTAACAGAGAAAGGCAAACTTGAAGCATGTGATGAACACTTAATTGTAGCTCAGTTAAGGATATGTGGTTATTTTTAATTTATATATATCCCATTCTCATCCTATCATCTAATACATGTTAAAAAAGTACAGTTTATTACAAACGATATATGCTCCGGTGTTTGCTTAATTCAATGTATTAACACCAATACTCTTTCTGAAGAAACCACTGAACCTGACTGCAAATGAAATTATGATGCATGTATTATAAGGGAACATATAAAAAAAGAGTTTAGTAATTGTAAGCACTGAAAAATATTTTACAGAAAGATACTGAGAATTTATTAATTGTAATGATCCCAGTTACCACACACATTGGTAGAAAGATGTAGTTTCATCATCGAGCAAGAACTAGTCTTACAATAATACAGTAAATGTTTTATTTACCATAATCCATAACAGCCTTGGACAGTACAGTGTTTAGCTGGTATTAGAAGCAACAATGTATTCTGTTTCGGTTATACATACCCCTTTTATTATTGGGGATGTACAACCAGCTGTACAACACCCAGAGGAGAAACATTTTTCTGCCCTTTTTTTTTTTTCTTTTAACCTATTGAGGGCTATCAAGTCAGTCAAGCAAAATTATAAAAGTCCATTTAATTTGATTACCTTAAAATAAACACAATAACCTTTTCCTGAGTAAAAAAAAGTTCAGTATTCCATCAAACGCTCTCCTTCTCTCCTAAACTTTTTAATAACTTAGTGTATAATGAAAAAGGAGGCATCTAGAGAAGAAAAACAGCACAGTGACAATATATTTCTAATTTACAGACACAGCTCTCCAGACCTTTTTAGGTTTTGAACACATTTGCTCCTTACTTTGGCCAGTTTAGTGTATTTGTTCCGGAGATTAAGGAAATGCTGAAATCAGTTTCTGCTCATGTTCCTGATTAACAGAGAGAGCTTCATTATATGGCAAGGAGTAGAGTTTGGACTTGTTGCACAATGGAAAGATTTAACATAACAGAAGAGGCAAGTACTGAAATGTCACACGCACTGTTTAAATCAGTCACCTCTGCAGGGCTCAGATGGAAAACTATTAGTTTGCTGTTGGGCTGCAAACAGTTTGCTGTTGGGCTGGAATTACCAGTGCTGCAGAAAAAAAAATATATCAACAAAATGGCTGCAGAGAGAGGGGGTGGGAGCATGAACCCAATTTTGATTTAAACTATTATAAAGCTCAGATTTATCAACCAGGCATGTGAACAAAACCTAAGATCTAATAATTTCAGAAGTCAAAAGAGTCAAACAATTCCTTTTAGAAGTTACATGCCTGCATGAAAAAATAGCTTTGTAGTGATGGTATAGGATAGCAATGTCAGATAAAAATACATATATGATTATTACAAAATAGTCACTGAAAGATTATGTACTATAGTAATCCATTTTCTCATTGATAAAGTGCATTTATCTAGCCTGAGAGTAAGTTCCACATTGATAAAGGAATGCTAAAGCACTTCACCAATATAGATTACACGAAATCCAGAGCTGTCCTGAATCCTACAGCCAGTTGTCTCAGCAGAGTCAGGAGGACATTTCTGAGAAGACCATCCCTCTGCCGGTCCAGTTGAGGTACTCCATTCTAATTCAGTACATCATTGGCAAGGGTCACTCAGCAAGTCACCTGTCCAATGCTATCTGAAGATTCCCACATTGATGGAAAGAGCCACTTCTGGTTTACGATGCTTAGTAGCCACCCTTCCCTCAGAGAAAACATCGTTCTGTAAACGCTGCGCTTGTCGGCTATAAGAAAATCAGACAGTGATATTAGCACTACAGCTTAATATTAATATCAGTGTACTTCTAGGAAGCTGTAAATCAATTTGGAACCTGATTATTACTTTGGCAAAGATGACATTGCACTCCCACACTTGCTAATTGTGTATTTAAGTGTGCCCCAGGTGACCAAAGGGCTGATTTTCCACTGCTCTGTATCTTGGGAGGTCAACCTGTGCAGAGAGGGTGTAACATGCTACAAAATCAGAATGGTCACACAAAATGCAAGCTAGGGGAGAAGGGAAGGTTACTTACATGTAACTGGAGATTCGTCGAGATGTGTGGTCCCTATCTGTATTCCACTGAGGGAATGCACATGTGCCATGCACCGGAGATGGATCTTTTCAAAAGTGGTAGTGTCTGTTCTGTGCACGCACCCCTGCACTGCCTCGTGATTTCACCCGAGGCGATAAAGGATGGGGTAGGCCGGCCACATCTTTCGTTCCTTCTCCACCTACCATATTCACAGCAGAGGCGAAGGAGGATGGGATTGGAATACAGATAGGGGCCACACATCTTGAATAACCTCCAGTTACAGGTAAGAAACCTCCCCTTCTTCTTCAAGTGATGGCCTCTATTGTATTCCACTGAGGCTGATTAACCCTAGTTTCGAGGAGGGTCCCAGGAAGAGGATGGAACTGCGAAGTGGAAGACCGCTGCACCGAACAAGGTGTCCATCGCAGAATCATGCACTAGAGCATAATTAGAAGAAAAGGTGTGTACCGAACTCCACCTGGTTGCCTACATAGGTCCGCAAGGGGTACGTCATGAAGCACAGCCGTAGATGATGCCTGTGCTCTTGTGGAATGGGCCCAGATCCACCCGGTGGGGACCATCCTGATAGTTGATAGCAGAGTGTAATGCATCCTGAGACCCACTTCAAGGTTTTCTGGATGGAGATGGCCTGCCCTTTAGTTCTCTCTGCTCCGGCAACAAACAGTCTGGGAGACTTCCAGAATGGTTTTGTCCTTTGTAGGTAAAAGGCCAGGGCCTTACAGACGTTGAGGGAATGAAGCCGCCATTCCTCATCTGAGGTGTGCAGTTTGGGAAAGAAAGTGGGTAGGTGTATGGGTTGGTTGAGGTGGAAGCAGGAAACCACCTTTGGCAGAAACTTGGGATGTAGGTGCATAAGGAGACCTTGTCTTTATGGAATGTGGTGAAAGGGGGATCTGCCATCATAGCCCCCAGTTCACCAACCCTCCTTGCAGAAGTAATTGCAACTAGGAAAGCTACTTTCTTAGAGAGAAGAGAAAGAAAGCAGAGGCCAGAGGTTCGAAAGGGGGTGGGGGTTCTTTAATGAGGGGAGGACCAGGTTGAGATCGCACTGAGGAGCAAGTCTGGATGGATGGGTATTTGCATACAAGGCCCTTCCAGAATCAGGCAATCAAGGGGTGGGTGAAGATGGAATGCCCTTCCACAAGAGACTGGAAGACACCAATGATTGCTACGTGCACTCTAATGGAGCTGAGGGCAAGCCCCAAGGCCTTTAGAGACAGAAGATAGTCTAATAGCACAGGGATGCCCACGGCTTCAGGGTACGACCTCTATGTTGGGCCCAGGCAATGAAATGAGCCCACTTGGCCTCATAGGACTCCACAAGGCGATCCTTTCTGCTATTGGAGAGAATATCACAGACAGTTGGCAAGCAGTCCTGTGCTAGCAGAGGCGTCCATCCAAAAAACAAGCTGTCAGGTGAAGTGCCCTTGGATCGGAGTGTCTGAGTTTGCCACTGTGTTGCATAAGTAACTTGGGGAACACTGGTAGTGGGAGCGCGGGATGTTTTGACATGCAGAGAAGAAGAAGGAACCAGAACTGGCAAGGCCAATATGGGGCAAGCAGGATGACCGTCACCCTCTCCCATCTGAGTTGGCAAAAAATGAGTAGTAGGAGTGGCAGTGGAGGGAAGACCGTTGTTCCAGTCCAACTAGTCAATGATCAGTGTGTTCCCCCTACAAGTGGGTACCGAGACCTCCCCTGGAGCAGCATTGGATGCAATTGGTGTTGGTGTGAGATGCAAAGAGTCTCTGGTCAGAGTTCCCCAGCAGCCGAAAACATCCATGACTACTGCGTTGTGCAGCACCCATTTGTGGTCAGTTGCAAAGTTTCTGCTGAGGGTATTGGCAATCACATTCTGGGTTCCCACAAGGTAGGCTGTGGCCAGGAGTATAGGCTATGATATGCACCATTTCCAGAGGCGTACAGCTTCCGCATACAGCGCTGGGGACCGTGTGCCACCTTGCTTGTTTATGTAGTAAACTGCAGTGGTGTTGTCTGACATGGCCAGGACATGATAAGAACAGACAGCTGTTAAGAACGTGTGGCATGCCTTGCATGCTGCTCGTAGTTTGAGGATGTTGATGTGCATCCTGGCTTCTTCGGCAATCTAAGTGCCTTGTGTCATGCAATGTCTCATTGGGTTCCCCAGCCCTCGAGTGATGCATCCATTATAATTGTAACACTCGGTGAAGAAGGGAGGAAGGGTTTGTCCACCATTAAAGGGAAGAGATGACTTCCAGTGGAATGGTGAGAGGGGTGCCCATGGATGGGCACATGGGGGAGCAGATTGTAGCCAGAGTTGTAGATAGCAGAGGTGTAGATGAGCAAAGGGTGTGACATACATGCACGCTGCAATGTGAGCGAGGAGGGAAAGGCAAGTTCTGGCTGAGACCGAGGGACTGACGTCACCAAAGATGATCAGATCCAGTAAGTGCTGGAACCTGTCTTTTGGCAGATAGGCGTGTGCGGAGGCCGCATTGATGCATGCTCCTATGAATTCTAGGAATTGTATAGAGCGCAAAGTTGATTTTACTACATTGATGCTCATTCTTAGGGAAGAGTAAATAAGTTGGGATGTCAATTCCCGAGCTTCTTTTCTGGACCGTGACACCAGCAGCCAGTCATCTAGGTACAGGAGGACAAGGATTCCTTGTTGCTGGAGGTGACCCGCTACCATAGAGAAAAGCTTTGTGAAGATTCGTGAGGCAGTGATATCTCAAAACAGCATGGGCGGTAGGTGAACCGCGGGTTCGGGGAAGCTAGTCCCTGGCCCTGCCCGCCCCTTCCACCTGAGGCCCGGCCCCTCTGCCCCCCTGCCCCTGCTGAAGCCCACCTGAGGAGTGTAAACAGGATTCCCTCCTCATGACTACGGCTGCAATTATTTCACAGAGGTCGCAGAAGTCACAGATTCTGTGACTTTCCGTGACCTCCATGTCTTCTGCAGCGGCTGGTGCGGCTGACTTCAGGGCCATCCGAGCAGCTGGCCCCAGCGGCTCCCGGAGACCATCCGGAGAGCGGTCCCCGGAAGCAGCGGCCAGGGGGCAGTCAACCCCCTGCACTGGAGCAGGGCTCCCAGCCCAGCGGGGCCCCAGAAATAGAGATTTAGTCAGGGGTATTTTTGGTAAAAAAGTCATGGACACGTCACAGGCCATGAATTTTTATTTATTGCCCATGACCTGTCCATGACTTTTACCAAAAATACCCCGGACTAAATCTTAGCCTTACTCATGACTATTCCAGTTGCCAAAACGCACTAAGATGTGTCTGCAGAATCAACTGCAGCCTGAAGTATGGCCTTAACGACCAACTTACCTTCCTCTAGACTAGCTTAGAATTCAAAATGATCCCGTTGAGGTAGCTTATCTGTGAATTTTGCCATTTGTCCATAGTGTAAGGAGTCGTATATGGCCATTAGCACCAGATGGTTCGAGATCTGGAACTGGAGGCTGAGGAGACGGTCCAGCCTCTTGCCCTCTTGGTCAGTTGGGGTGGAGCGTGGGTGCTGTTGTTTACCAAGCTGCTTAGGAGCCTGATTGACCAGGGAGTTGGGCGGAGGAAGAGAGAACAGGAACTCTGACTCCTTGGGTGTCCGTCCCTTTCACGGTTGGGGGCACACATGGCCAGGGTCTGCCACAGTGCATGCAGGTTGCAGAATGTCCTCATTGATCAGTAGGGCCACTCTGGCCAGTATCGAAGAATGCAAAATGTCTAATAGGTGGCACTGCTTGTTCTGCATCTCTTCCCATGGTATTTTGAGGGCATGAGCTATCCTATGTAGCAGGCTCTTGAAATTGATGGTAGTTGTCTGGGGGAGAGGAGGAGATTGATAGTCTCATCCAGCGATATTGAGGGACATTCCTCTGGATCCGCCAGTGTGGGCTAATCGGGGTATCATCTAATCCTGGTTCTTAGCATCTACTCGGCAAAGGACAGGTTGGTGATACAGGAGAGTCCTCCCGTATTGAACAGGACAGTTCTGAAGGTAAATATTAGGGCCATGAGCTCCAATATGGCCAGCCTGGTTGATTCTGGCCATATTGTTACAGCAGTATAGTCCAGAGATACCAGTGGCTCCTGGGTTAAGGTAAGGGAGGGTATTGCCATGGTGCCATGCGACCTTCTGATAGTCATGTCTTCGGAACGGAAGCGGTGGGCCATATGTAATCTCCGGGCCCTCAGACTCCGAGGAGGAATTGGAGTCCTGCATCAATGGTGGTACTGACGGACCCAAGAGTGTCGTATGAACACAGCCAAAACGTGGAATATTGGATATGGAGATGGGCTTTTAGGAGGTGAGAGTACTGGGCACGCAGAGAGTGCGTCTCTCCCATTGTCAACAGTTCATGAGGCCTGGGAGTGGTTGCGAGTCTCCCTGGAGTCAACATCACCTGATCGATGGACGGAACCAAGGCCAGTAAGATTCACTGGTTCCGAGACAGGCATTCAGTGGACGCTGGTGGAGCTGGTGCCTGGGTGTGCTGGTCCGTAACCAGGACTGGCGGATTTGGCAAGCAATGCAGGCTTTTGTCACTCTTGTGGGTCTTACCCCTACCCCTCCTTGGCCAGAGCTCATGGATAGCAGAGCATCTTTCTTAGCCCTGGAGGAAGAGCTACTGCCATGTTTATGCGTGTGCTTCCGTGATTCATGGCTAGGCTCTGGCATGGGTGCATAGCACTGGTGGAGCCAGTCTGGGGTTCCGTGGCAGGTGGTGTACTCTTGGGAGTGTTCAGGGCGATATATATGGGGGGGGAGGGAGAGGGTTCCCCGGCCAGGGTCTGACTGTGGCCCCATGGTGACCTCCAGGAGGTACTTCTTAAAGTGGAGGGCTCTGCCTTCCCTTGTATGGGCAGGGAAGGAGAGAAAGAGATGCTATACCTGGACATAGTGTGGGCTTCCCCCAAGCACTAAAGACAGCACTGGTTTTTGTCATTGAGGGAGAACAAACAAGGGCAGGAATCCTGGCCTCTTTGTCATGCTCCAGTACCCAGAGGCAGGTTTGCTGGAGGCAGGGGATTTTTTGGCGGGGAACCACCAAGGCTATGTCCTGAGTCCGGAGACTTGCAGGACTTTCAAAAACAAGAAAACTACTACATAAAACAACAAAATCCTGAATAAAGAATAGAGACAGGTTTTTTTGAGAAAAGTTTGGAAAATGTGTCACCAAGGATGAGAAGAGAACTGAAGCTCCGACTTGGACCATGCGGTGGTGAAAAGGAACTAAAGATGCAGTCAGTTCACCCTGCCCTTTATCGCCTCGGACGAATCCACGGGGCAATGCAGGGGCGCATGCACGGACCAACAGACACTACTACTTTGAAAAGCTCTGGGCATATGCCCATTACCCTCAGTGGAATACAATAGGGACCATCACTCGAAGAAGAACTGAGCCCCACAAGTTGAATGGGTTCATGGTACAGAAATAGTATTAAAAACAAGAAGTTTTTGAATTACTTTTATTCAGTGCACCTCCTTTGGTACTGTCAGGACTGAAAACTGTTACTGGGCGTTGACTATCCTTAGTTACATCTTCTGCCTCAAAGTATCACAGCACTAAAAATCTATGAAACCTGGTAAACCCCTTTGCATATCTGAGAACACAAAAATACTGTAATAAATACCTTTTCTTTTTTTCCATTGCAAGCTGCCTCTGTGTCTCCTTTCCAATATCATCTCTCACAGTACTGAAGTCCTTACCATCCTCAAGTAGGAGATTCTGTTGCCAGAAAGTATTGAGTGCATTAGTTTATTGTTTTAGTTCTCATAATATATTACATCAGCCTCTTAGCAGTTTAATACAATTCATTTGGCCGAACATACACTTATACCCCAATATAACACGAATTCGGATATAATGCGTAAAGCAGCGCTACAGGGGGGCGGGGCTGCACACTCCGGCGGATCAAAGCAAGTTCGATATAACGCGGTTTCACCTATAATGTGGTAAAATTTTTTTGCTCCTGAGGACAGCGTTATATCGGGGTAGAGGTGGATTTTTAAAACTTACAATCTTTGGACCAAAACACTTGGGTTACTGAATCTGAAATAATACAGAGTGGTGGGATCCCCACAGTACCCTCCGCACTCTTCCATTAGGCTGGTAAAGAGCATCGGGAGAGGCAGCAACAGGAACAGTGCCCTGTCCCCACTTTCACACAAAGTGGTGACAGATGTTTATATGCAGTCACTGTCATACCCATGCAAAGGGATACAGAAGAATGAGGCAGAAATCAGGACACAGTGGATATTATTACTGTTGAAACTAAGTGCTTGTTCACTAATACGACTGGCTGTTAAATCCCAGCTATTTTCACAACTGTGTTCATTCTTAAGTTTACCTTTACACCGATAATGTCTCCATCTTTCAGGTGAAAGGGTGCTGACTGCAAACTCTCCTGTTTTTTCTTCCGTTTCCTCTTTGAAATTTGCTGGGTCTGAATAAAGCCAAAGTATCAAAAAGTGTTCACATGTCCTAAGCCTAGAGATTTCAGAGATTATTAAACTGATTTTTGTTGGTTTCACCTTCTAAGGTATAAAACTCCTATGGGCAGCTGCTCTTCAGCAACTGAAGAGTCTTATTTATTCTTAGAATTGCACATGCACCTATGTCAACAAGTTTTCCTCCACGTAGGCCCCTTACCCTCATTCACCCTGAGGTTTCCCACTTATCCTTCCTCTTCTCCATACACATACTTTAAATCTCCCACATCCCTCCGACAAAGGAGGTCTAGATTATACTACATTTTTAATCAGTTAACTATGGTCCTTAATCAGAGGATCTGCTTACTTCAGCAGAACTCTCAGTGTTATTTCCGTAAACTCATTCCAGCACCTATGGGATTAGAAAAAACCCAAAAACAAAAAACAAAAAAGCACACATGAAAATCCAAACCTGCATTTATGGTATATAATCACATATTAAAATGGTTTCTGGTTTTATACTTATCTCTGGCCTGCAACCTTAGAAAGCTTTTCAATCTACATAAGCAATTTCTAAAGTACAGTAAAAGAAGCTGAGTGGAGCATTTCATCATGTGATCAATGCCACTTCCATCCACCCCAAAGGGCTTTTACCTCATTAACATTGCAGTACTTGGAAGTTCTACTGCAGGGGTGCCATTTCAGATTGGGGAGGGGAGGGGGGAGACTTTAACTGTGATTCCAGGGGCTACTTAGGCACTTGAAAACTCTAGGTTTTTGACAGATAACTTAGCAATTAGCTGACAGGAGCACTGTATCTAATTCCTATCTAAAAGAAAGAAAATTAAATAATTATTAAACACACTCAGCTCTAATACTAACATGTTTGACATCTTTTGGCAAGTCACTTAAGGGACACTGGTTAGGTTTAAAATTTTAATGTATATTCTTATTTTGTTACTAACTCTACAGAGAGAGACTGACCCCGTCAGGACTCCTGGGTTCTATCTCAGCTCTGGGAGGGGAGTGGGGTCTAGTGGGTTACAGCAGGGGGCATATATAAGGTTATATATAAGAACATTAGAATGGCCATACTGGGTCAGACCAAAGATCCATCTAACCCAGTATCCTGTCTTCCCACAGCGGTCAATACCAGGTGCTACAGAGCGAATGAATGAACGGAACAGGCAATCATTGAGTGATCCATCCCCTGTCGCCCACTCACAGCTTCTGGCAAACAGAGGCTAGGGACACCATCCCTGCCCACCCTGGCTAATAGCCATTGATGGACCTTTCCTTCATAAACGTATCTAGTTCTTATTGGAACACTGTTATAGTTTTGGCCTTCACAACAGCCCTGGCAACAAATTTCACATGTTGACTGTGAAGGAATACTTCCTTTTCTTTGTGTTAAATCTCCTGCCTATTAATTTCATAGGGTGACCCCTAGTTCTCGTGTTAGGTGAAGGAGTAAATAACATTAATTTCTCCACACTAGTCATGATTTTATAGACTTCTATCATATCCCCCCTTAATCATCTCTTTTCCAAGCTGAAAAGTCTCAGTCTTATTAATCTCTCCTCATACGGAAGCCATTCCATACCCCTAATAATTTCTGTTGCCCATTTGTGTACCTTTTCCAATTCCAATATATCTTTTTTGAGATGGAGTGACCAAATCTGCCTGCAGTATTCAATATGTGGATGTACCATGGATTTATATAGAAGCAATATGATATTTTCTGCCTTATTATCTATTCCTTTCCTAATGATTCCCTACATTCTGTTTGCTTTTTTTTATTGCCATTGCACATTGAGCAGATGTTTTCAGAGAACCATCCACAATGACTCCAAGATCTCTTTCTCAAACAGCTAATTTAGACCCCATCATTTTGTATGTATAGTTGGGATTATGTTTTCCAATGTGCATTAACTTTGCATTTGTTAACATGAATTTCATTTGCCATTGGGTTGCCCAGTCACCCAGTTTTGTGATATCCCTTTGTAACTCTTTGCAGTCAGCTTTGGACTTGAGTAACTATCTTGAGTAATTTTGTATCATCTGCAAATTTTGCCACCTCACTGTTTACCCCCTTTTCCAGATCATTTATGAATATGTCGAACAGTACTGGTCCCAGTACAGATGCCTGGAGGACACCACTGTTTACTTCTCTCCATTCTCATCATTTATTCCTTCCCTTTGTTTCCTTTCTTTTAACTGGAGTGCCTGGCAATGCTTTCAGGATCATCTAACTATCCTTAATTTAATTTAATTTAATGACAAACCTTTTGTTATCTTAATCACCCGGCCTCTGTTTATAGAGGAACTCCCTGCCCCAAAAGTGGAAGCTGTGAGCAGCACAGAACTCATAATATAGATCACACTCAAGCTATGTTGCAGTTAAGAGCTCCATCTGGGATTAGGGCGTGCGCTGTGAGCAGACCTCAGGTATGAAATGGGGTGGGGGCTCCTAAATGGCACCCCAGTTCTACTGGCTTAGGATGCAACTGAACTCTCATTGTCCTTCCACTGACTTCAGTAAGAGTTGGATCAGGCCCTTAAAGAATAACCAGCCCCATTCACTTCCAAATCCACCTGATGGATAACACTGAATGAAACGTGTGTTCAAATGTATTTAAACTTTCCTACTTTACTTTTTTATTAACAGTCTCTGCACAAAGTTAAATCGTTGGCATCTGTCATTCCAGTCCCAAATTAGTTCCTCTGTCATTTCAGATCTTACCCAGCTGGAGATTGTCATCCACTCAAACTTCTCAGGGAAGTATTTTGCAATTTCGATTTTCTCCACAGGGAGAGAATAGTGAGCAGCAAGTCTATGCCTCAGTGCCCATGCTGTGCATTCTTTGGAGATATCCCACACCAAATCCACAGAGTGGTAGTAATCCCTCTCCCCGGGTATGCCCATCTGCACCCGAAGCAGCAAGTCACTGGGGCTGTGATCAGAAAAAATAAAATAAGGGTTAACAAAGTTCTTGTGAATCAAGCTTCCAGGAGCCATGCACATTCCTGATCAATTATTCTCCTTCTAAGGAATAGTTCTGCTGGGAAATAAGAAGTAAAATAATTTGGGTTTGAAATAAAGTATCCTAGAACAAAGCACTGGCTGGAACCTTGACAGAAAGTTTTAAGTTAAGAACTGCTAGATTAAGTCTCATCTAGTAATGTACATCAATAAAATACTAATAGGTATTTGTAGTACTTACCCCAGATTCTCTTCCTTCTGTAAAGGCTCTATGCAGATTTCTGTTCTGCCTCCCAGTTTATATTCACTAATAAAGAAAGACAGATGAGTTTTATTAAGATTACACCTTGGTTTTGTTTTTTTAATATTTAAAAATCATGTGTTATAATTTGACAAGTTACAGTTTAAAGTGCTGGAAAAACTCTCTTATGTTGAGTTGGAAAACTAAAGTCATAGCCTGTTTGAAAGCAACAAGAGAAAAAAAAATCCAATAAGGTGCATACTGCATTTCAAAAATTCAAAAAAAAAAAAAAAAAAAAAAAAAAAAAAAAAAAAAAAAAAAAAAAATAAAAAAAAAAAAAAAAAAAAAAAAAAAAAAAAAAAAAAAAAAAAAAAACAAAAAAAAAAAAAAAAAAAAAAAAAAAAAAAAAAAAAAAAAAAAAAAAGTCAGCATAACCAATAAACTTAGCCTGATTAAAAAAATTAAAACAAAAACATGATATTCCAGATGAAAAACATCTAATTTATAACAGTTACTCAACTCACAACATTGAAATTACCAGGAATGGGTTTTCTGTTAATATTGACTGAACTGGTATATTTCTCCACCAATCCATCTCACAATCCAGTCATGTAGCGTTGCAACAGACTGAAGGTTGAGTGTTCAATTAGAAACCTACTTGAGTTGTTGCTGGTTGTTTCGTAAAAGCTTGCCTGGGCGCTTACTTTCCAATGTCCAGGCTCTGAGAAACTCGGGTGATGGGACACTGAGCTCCTGGAAGAAGGGCAAGGTCATGGCCTGAAAAAACCAAACATCTCTTCAGTAATTTTAGTTGCCAGTCTAGTTGCAAAGATGTAGTAATGCCACACAATGTAACCCATTTGACTGATCCTCTGTGCAGTATTTAAGCAATTATAAATACAGAGAATGAATTTACACAGATCTACTTCTACTCTGTTGTCCACTTAACTACTGTCCGGTGAGGACTACAAGGGGTGGATTTCCTTTTCAGCCCCAAAACAAATCTGAGTGAACTCCCTCCCCAACATTCCTCAGTTTAACAAACAGGTTCTGAGATTCTTTGAAAACACTTACAGACTCTGGTTTATATTTTGGTTTTAAAAGTGAATGGGATGAGACATGATCACTCCAGCCAGGTGCCGAATAAGCTTTCCCTACTCTTTTGCAAAAGGTATATCAAATGCACACTGCTGTTCCCATTCTGAGTTGGTTTCTTTGATGTGCATAAAGGATGTAAATGTTCAACATGGCCTTTCATATTAGTTGGCCACACAAAAAGTGTTTGGCTGAAACCAAGCTGTTCTAGTCTAACCTAAAAGTGACATGTAATATGGAGCATAGTTAAGAAGATAGTCACCCATGCAGTGAAAATGGAACAACCAATTGGGTGAATAATGTGCCCTTTGCAGTGGAATTTATAAAAATCTATTCAGTTAGTTATGTTTTCTTCTCCAAAAGCTAGCTACAATTGCTAAGGCATCAGGAATAATTACTAAAATGCATCTTAGATTCCACCCAAAAAGGCCAAATCCACATCTTCCAAAATGACATAACCAGGTCTTCTTAGTACCAAAAGCATTTATTGAATCATTACATTCAACATATGAAACACAAAAAACTAATACAGGAACAATGTAGAAATGGAAAGTGGTTCTTTTGATAGTGTTTGTAGAGGTGTGTGTTTCTCTTATTTATCACTTTTACAATAACAAGATAAAAGTAAGCCTGCAAACCATAAAAGGTAAAGTTTCAGATGAAGTGCAGCATGATTCTAGCAGCTGGGAACATGTGAAAGGTAGAATGGCAATTGCAGGAAACAGATACTAGGAAAATGTCTGAGCTACATGCTCATAGTGCCTGTTGGTACTTACCACTGAACATGGCATATAAGCAAATGCCATATCAGAACATACTGGAGATGAGGGGAAAAGGAAATAAAAAATATATATTAATATAGCTCACTTATGGAATCACAGTAGTATGGTGACATAGAAAGGATAATATCTAACCTGAATTTTCAGATCCTCCAGAAAAGCTTCTCCAGAGATTTCCACATCGCCTGCATAACAAAGCCCGATGTCTGACTCGACATATCTTGGGGAATCTTTAAAGAGATCAGTAGATACAGTTAAAGAAAACTGACATTATATAACCACATGTATTGTTCTATACCGGGGTGGGCAAACTTTTTGGCCCGAGGGCCACATCGGGGTTGCGAAACTGTATGGAGGGCCGGGTAGGGAAGGCTGTGCCTCCCCAAACAGCCTGGCCCCCGCCCCCTATACACCCCCCTCCCATTTCCAGCCCCCGACTGCCCCCCTCAGAACCTCCGACCCATCCAACCCCCCCTGCTCCTTGTCCCCTGACTGCCCCCTCCTGGGACCCCCGTCCCTAACTGCCCCACCCCCGGACCCCACTCCCTATCCACCCCCCCCCCCCCGCTTCCTGTCCCCTGACTGCCCCCCTGACTCCTATCCACACCCCCGCCCCCTGACAGGGCCCTTGGGACTCCCACACCTATCCAACCCCCCGTTCCCAGTCCCCTGACTGCTCCCCCCCCAAGAACCTCCGCCCCATCCAACTGCCCCCTGTTCCCTGTCCCCTGAGTGCCCCCTGGTACCCCCTACCCCATATCCAAACCCTCCCTCCCCCCTCCACTTCCTTACCATGCCACTCAGAGCAGCAGGAGCTTGCAGCCCCACCACCCAGCCGGAGCCAGCCCCGCCGCCATGCTGCCTGGCAGGAGCAGCGGGCCAGAGCGCTGGCGGCGCAGCAAACTGAGGCTGCAGGGGAGGGGGGACAGCAGGGGAGGGGCTGGGAGCTAGCCTCCCCGGCCGGGAGCTCAGGAGCCGGGCAGGACGGTCCCACAGGCCGGATGTGGCCCACGGGCCGTAGTTTGCCCACCTCTGTTCTATACAATACCTTGCTAAAAATTAGAACAGTTAATGAACAGTCAATTCAGTGTTCAATAAATGTGAGATTTCACTTTCATTTGTTTAATTAACCATCCATTATTATATAATTTGATAAAACCTCTAATAACTTTAGTAGGATGCAAAACTAGAAAGAATTCAGCCTGTTTTAATACTCCAAATTTCAGCTTATGACTGATTACTGTCAACCACAAATGAAGAAATTCTTAAAACCCCAAAGGCAATATTGAACCGTTTACCTCAAAATGAGTGGTGTGTCAGATTTGCCTCCTAATAACGTCTTAATTAGAAAGAAAGAATGTGCTTACTAAGTAGATCAGAAACCAAGGCAGAGTGTAAAATAACATGATTTTCTCCTCTGCCAATACATGTTAAGATGGTGTTCAACGACACAGGTACCAGGAATTTGACAAGGTAGCCCCAATGAAAGCTATTATCTGAACAGCATTCCAAGAAGTTTGGTACAGCTCCACATTGTACATAGCAAGAGTGGGAGATACTAATTAGTGAACAGTTATGCTAATTTGGAAGTGGGTAACAAGTAACAAGAAAAGATAGATAATGCCGAGTTCTTCTGTAATGCAACAGAACTCTGTACTGAAGAGGAGGGTTTTTTTCTTTGCTTGGCAGCAGCAGGAGGTGGAAAGTAGCTTTGTTTTTTCCAGTTTGCATGATTTCTCCACCTTCTTTTATTCCTTCCCCACTTCATTTTATCTTCCTACCTTAATTGGTTTTGTTTGATTTTATAAATTTTAAAAGAGCAAACATTTCTAGAAGAAAGCAATGTATACATCACCCTTAGCAGCTATGCCTTATTTAGGTTTCAGAGTAGCAGCCGTGTTAGTCTGTATCTGCAAAAAGAACAGGAGTACTTGTGGCACCTTAGAGACTAACAAATTTATTTGAGCGAAAGCTTTTGCTCAAATAAATTTGTTAGTCTCTAAGATGCCACAAGTACTCCTGTTCTTTATGCCTTATGTACTCACCCATCATTTTACAGCTTATGAAAAGTTACATATCTACACTATCCCACAGTTCAGATTACAGAGGTGTGAACAGCAACCAGCACCGAAGTGCTGCGCTGTAACTAACCAGTGTGGATGCTGTGGGTGCAAACTATAAGGTTCCTAGTTCGCATTAATGTAATCCTCTTCAAATAGGACTACATTAATGTAATATAACATTATGTGGGAGGAGTTACAGCGCAGCATGTTGGTGCACACTGCTATTCACACCCCCGTAATCCAAACTGTGGGGCAGCGTACACAGCCTAAGGATTGTGGTTAGATGTTCGGCTGCATGTGTATGGTTTTTTTGTGTGCTGCCCCAGCTCTGCACAAACAGTCGTCACAGCAGAACTGGAGCGATCCACCCAATAACAAGATCCGTTAAGGTATGAAGGCACCCAGCCAGGTTTACTGTTGACAAAGCACGGTAATAGCACCTGGCAGACTCTAGGAGGATACTAAGACGTGTATGCCCATGACAATGGACGCAGCTCAGTGAATGGCAGGACTTTCCATTCCCCCCTCGGCTGGACAAAGATACTCCCTCTGAAATACATTTTTATACCCTAATACAAACAAGGTAGTAGTGCCTCTGACATAGTTAGTTAGTGCACTCTGAGGTGGCTAGTTATTACCCATCACCTTGTACATGTTGGTTCAATTAAAACACTTCTATTACGTACTGTCATCCTAACCTTATCTTTTAGGAGGGGTCAGTGCGTTCCTGTTATTCTTGGGAAATGCTTATGTACCATCCTTAATATTGGAATGTTCTGGTACCACTTAATATCAGAATGTGTTTCCATAAGAACTTTGTGCTTAGCACTTCTTAGGAAAGTGTATTTTTGCATTATTAGCCCTGTTCTTGCCAGATTCTGTGAGCAGGTCCTGCCTCATACCGAGCCTCTAATACAAGGGCTCTCTTCCTACTTAGGTTCTCTTCCTACTACAAGGATCAGAAGAAGATTGTACAACCCATAAAACATCAGGCCCTTCAAGAAGATATTCTACAAATATTGTTGCCTAATTGGTAAATATGGGCTGGCCATTTGGTTTTGCAAAAGGCAACTCTCTCTACTCAAGAAGTTCTTGGAAATCTTTACTTCTGAACACCTACAACTCACCTCCTGCTGGAGATACTCGCAATGCCCCCATCATGCAGTTCACTTGATCCTGCATGCTCTCTTGCTGTCCAAAGTGCATCAAAGGCTTGTACCACCAGATGGGCACTTTCAGGAATCCCTGTACAGTGAATGAAAAATACTTGATTACTCACTTTCTGTACTATTACAAGTAAGTTAAGTTTGATTTTTGCATCAACAGAGAAGAATATTAATCTGCAATGTTAATTTTCCATCTTTGTTTTTTTTCTAATCTTGTTTTGTGTAAAGGACTCCTGCACGGGCCTCGGATTCCTGTTTGTTCTACCTGTATAGGGCCCACGGAGAGGGTTAGTGACAAAACTGGTTACAGCATAATGACGTCACCCCGTTTTGTCTCCAATAGGTGCAACGAACCCCTTACTCAGAGTCTGGTAGAGACTGAGACATGGTAAGAACTAGCTGACTGAGGCTTAATTAACATAAGACCTAAGTGACATTGCTAGTTTGGGGAAAAGCATCAGGCTGTATGACAAAGATTACATCTGCCCCTCTGACAGGGGTGTTTGTCCACCTTTGGTGACATTGCTTCACATTATGGGGCTCTGGTTAGATTCCCGACTGCTCTTAGATGATCAGGAAGTGGAAATGACCAAGATGACTCTCTCTGTCCACATCTGATCAGGAGGTTGCAACCATTTCTTTCTGAGGCAGACGTATCATCACACACTTCTTTGTCACTTCACTTCAAGCCTATT
Organism: Terrapene triunguis; assembly: GCF_002925995.2. NCBI lineage: Eukaryota > Metazoa > Chordata > Testudines > Emydidae > Terrapene > Terrapene triunguis. The sequence continues at coordinate 696,002 of NW_020664524.1, read as the reverse complement.
GCAATGTGCTCTACACATTTTAAAACCATTTGTGAACAACCTGATACAAAATGTGGTGGCCTGCTAAGTAGAGTCTCTCACCATGTGCACTTTACTGTACAGATCTGGACTGGCTACCTGTTGGTTACCAGGTGGAGTTTCAGGCTTTGTTTTTGACTTATAACGTTCTAAATGGCTTAGGATCTGCCCAACTGTAGCATGACACAAAGTGAAAATGTTACCTTGGGTGGCAGTTTCCCTTCAGTTATGACCAAAGTATCTCCACTGCAGACATTAAGCTCCTTCAGTCTGGCACCCTGAGGGAGCAGAAAGCATAGTGTGTTTTGTTAAATGAATGAGTTTTTTCACTTGTAAAAAGCATTCTGGGTGTGCAGGCCTTAAAGCCACAGGGGGTTGTTTTTCCATACAAGAGCATTTTATGCAAAAATCAAACTTTACTCACTTTCTGTACTATTAGCCAGGATGGGTAAGGAATGGTGTCCCTAGCCTCTGTTTGTCAGAGGGTGGAGATGGATGGCAGGAGAGAGATCACTTGATCATTACCTGTTAGGTTCACTCCCTCTGGGGCACCTGGCATTGGCCACTATCAGTAGACAGGATACTGGGCTAGATGGACCTTTGGTCTGACCCAGTATGGCCGTTCTTATGTTCTTAAACTTCATCTGGCTGCTGATTACTTGATGGAGACTCAACAACTGTTCAGCTGCACTAGACGGAGCAGGAATTTGGAGTATTGTGTTGTGCCACCACCTGACCAAATGTCGACACCAATGTACAAGTCTTCCCTTTATATGGGTCTGTGTTGCAAGTTTAATAGGCGTCCTATTGCTCTCTGGTTCCCATTTCCTCTGAAGCAAACTAAGTTATCAATAAATAATAATACCTAGCACTTATCAGTAGGTCTCAAAGCTCCTAACACACCAAATCCTAGGCTTCAGGAAACAATTTTATGGAAAATCTTTAACAATAGCCACAGCAAATCACTACAAGGCAAATACTTTGTGTGTTACATATTCTGTATGTGTGTACATGCTCACCCTTGCCAAATCACCAACAACATAAAATAGGATGTGGCCTGCAATATACCACAGACCTAGGAGCCCTTAACATATTTGCTTTTTAATGTAAAACATAGGGTTCTCTTACTTCCTCACTTAATGCTTCTCCAGCTTCAGAGCACCAATCGATTCTTCTCAAATGCCAGTTGTCACCTGCAAAAAGCAGAACACTGAAAACAGTCAGCAAAATATCACTATTACAAAAGAATATGTAAACATACTCTTCCCAAGGGTAATTCATACATTTCTCAACTTTGACAAATGTTAGAGATTAAATGGATGCCAAATTTAAGAGAAAAATTAAAACTAGTTATAGATACCACACATGCTCAACTCCCTAAAACAATTTGTCGTTTTGCAACCACATTTTCCTATTTTATAAATGTTTCTCTCTCTCACGCTCTCTCTTCCCCTAACCCAAGGATGGCCAACCTGAGCCTGAGAACGAGCCAGAATTTACCAATGTACATTGCTAAAGAGCCACAGTATTATGGAATGATTATACACACACACACACACACACACACACACACACACACACACACACATTATACACGCCTCTACCTCGATATAACGCGACCCAATATAACACAAATTTGGATATAACGCGGTAAAGCAGTGCTCCGGGTGGGGCGGGGCTGCGCACTCCGGTGGATCAAAGCAAGTTCAATATAACACGGTTTCACCTATAACGTGGTAAGATTTTTTGGCTTCCGAGGACAGCTTTATATCGAGGTAGAGGTGTAATTTGATAATGTATATTATCCATTTGTAAGGTATAGTTAACGATAATAACAACAACTTGTCTTAACGTTTTATTTAGTAGGACTTCTGGCAATCTTTGCTTTCAACAATTCCCTTGAAGTTTGGTTTGTGTTCAGTTGTGCTCACACGCAGCAGTTAGCTTAAGTGGCTGTCTATTAAAACGGATCGCTGCTTGGATTTCACATGTTTGAGTGTTGAGAAAACAGACTCACAAAGATAGGTCGAGGCAAACATCAAGATTAATTTTAGGGTCGCACCTCTGATGTTGGGGTATTTATCCTTGGGTACAGATTTCCAGAAAGTAAGGATCCCCTCTGTCTTCTGAACAGATTTCAATCTGTCATCTTCCAAAAGTTCTATTATTTCCATCTGGGATGTTGCTTCGTCAGTGACTAAAGGGGGCTTCAGACAATCGGCTTCAGCACTAAAAGGGTCAATCAGAAATCTGATTTGAGGTCTTTTCTGCTGCAAATCTTGGAATCTTTCCTCAAAACTGTCCTTAAGATCTTTAATCATGCTCGCATATCTAGTTGTGCTCTGTTTTAGGGGTTCTGCTGCATCTTCTTTTGATCTGTCTGGAAGTTATGACATTGAGGGAAAGTATGTCAGCTCTCCCTCAAGCATTTGTCTGTGAAACAACTGCAGTTTGTTCATGAACACAAATACACTTTGCACTAGATCAGACAGCAACCGGAATTTTCCTTGTAAGTCCATGTTAAGTTTATCCAAATGCAGCAGCATGTCTGCAAGAAATTCCAAGTCTAGAACCCACCCAGGATCTGTAAGCTCAGGGTCTATTCTTTGCTTCTCCTCCATAAACAATTTTACTGGTTCCAGGAGCTCAAATAAACAGGAAATAACTTTACCCCTCGAGAGCCACCGAACTGCGCAGTGAAATGGCAAATCAGCAGGGAAGTTGTCTTCATCAAGTTCTTCAATTAGATTTTGAAATGGTTTGTGATTGAGTGCATTTGAGCGAATGAAATTCACAATTTGCAAGACTGGTTTCATGACGTGATCAAATTTGAGATTTTTAGATACCAGTTTCTCCCGATGAATAATACAGTGAAATGTCCAAAATTCGGGAAAACTATCATCAGACTTACAAAGCCCTACCAATCCATTCACAGATTCCCCACATGGATGGAGCCCCGTCCGTTGCAATAGCAGTGAGCTTCTGTAAAGAGAAGTGGTGTTTCGCAACTAGCAACATCAATGCCTCCCCTTTAGATCTCGTCCACGAGTTCTATCCTTTAATGGCATGATATCCAGGAGTTCTTCCGTTACATCACAGTCGTCAGACACAGTCCAGACAAATACCGATAATTGAGGTTTATCCTGTACATTGCACAACTCATCCAAAGCGATGCTCAAATACTCACACTGCTGAAGTTGCAAGTGCAGTTGCAATGCAATGTCACTGTTCAGGTCGGAGATTCTGCGTTCTATTGTGTAGCGTGAAAGCTGCAGGCCAGAAATTTTCTTCTGTAGATTCTCATTCGCGGGTGACAGGGTTGAAATCACATCATTGAGGCACATTTTTATAAACTTGTCTTCAGAGTAAGGCTTTTTTGCACAGGCTATGTGCCAGGCCACATAATAGGAGGCTAACGTTACAGTTTGCGATAGGTTGGCAAATCTGGTGAAGAACTGGGCTTCTACATCTGTTTGTTTTTTCAAAGTTTCCAGTTTTAAAGTGCAGAGTTCAGAACCTTGTGGGAATTCTTGATCCACATGTGCATGGCTAGAAGCGAAATGACGCTGCAAGTTTGAAGATTTGAACTGAAAGACACACATCTGGCAAAGACGACACATGGCCTTACCATTACATTCAACAAAAAAGTACTCATTCTCCACCTCCTGTTGCAAGCCTCCATTTTCATCTGTGTATTTTCTTTTCTGTTTGAACTTGCCTTCCATTGTTAGATGGTGTAAGAAAAATTTTGATAAAAAATTTCCACACCAGCTAGTAGTCACTGTGTACTTTATTGAAGGAGACACAGGCTCCAGCCAGGGGTTGCTGGACACCTGGCTCTGCCACAGGCCCCGCCTTTCACTCCACCCCTTTCACCAAGTCCCCACCCCCACTCTGTCACTTCCTGCCCCTGCCCCACCTTCGCCCTGCCTCTTCCTGCCCCATTCCGCCCCCTCCCCCAGTGAGCTGTGTCCTTGCTCCTCCCCCTCTCCCTCCCAGAGCCTCCTGGCGCGAAACACAGGCAGCGGGCAAGGGGACGGAGGAGGCGGCAAGGGAGGGGAGAGGCTGTGCACCAGGTTGAAACAGCTGATCGTGGCAGGAGGTGCTGGGGGAGGGAGAGGGGCTGGGCGCCGCGTCCTCGCTCTTCCCCCTCCCTTCCTGAGCTGCCGCAATACCGCGAAACATCTGATCACGGTGGAAGGCGCTGGGGAAGGGAGGGGGGCTGGGTGCCGCGTCCTCGCTCCTCCCCCTCCCTCCCAGAGCTACAACACCCTGAAACAGCTGATCATGGCAGGCGGGAGGGGCAGGTGCTGATGGGGGGGGCGCCGGCAGGCGCTGGAGGGGCAGGGGACTGATAGGGCTGCCAGTGGGTGCTGAGCACCCAACATTTTTTCCCCAGAGTTGACTCCTGGCAAGAACCGCAGATTTTCTTTTGAAGAGCCGCATGTGGCTCTGGAGCCACCAGTTGGCCACCCCGCCCTAACCAGAGGAAACTAATAAGATATAGAGGGGAAGTGAATTGTCGGCTTCAAAAAATGCTGTCAAATACAAAGAAAACAGAATGAAAAAAATTGAGAAAAATTAATTTTCAGTTACAAAAATGTTAAGCGTTACTTGTAGGTATATTTTCAAACAGATGTACGATTTAAGCTGATGATGGCCTCTTAAAAATGAACACAACTGTTGCTGTAAGAAAAGGGTATTTTTACTACCTCCAAAATTTCAGGGCTGATTTGCACTAGTTCTGGGATTATAATATGTTAATTACTGCCATAGAAAGAGCAGAGTGAGTACAAAGCATTATGGAAGAGCAGTTATGTTTGTTCTTGAATTTTTCCTCTGAGGAAAGTATTATAAAAATATTTATATATATTTGCATTTTAAGGTCTAAAATTTGACCTTCCTAAACTAAAATCCCTAAATCCAGACAGAATTATCTTCTTAAAGTACAGGAAAAAAGCATGTCCAACAGTCTTTTTAAGTGGGGGAAAAAAAGAATCCAAGTGATTTGAAACACAAATTTTATTAGAAAGAGCACCTAGTTCCACATGAAGTTCAAATTAAGGCCTAATTCAGCTTTTCAGGGTTGGTGATATAAAATGAGAACACGTAAGGAGCACAGTACTATTGCTTTCATGGCAGGGAAATCTATACTTACAGAAATTAATGAGGTTAATGTTTTTCAAACATGAATTTACCTACTGGGTGGCGCATACACATACAGAGAAGTTTTAGTTTTTAGCTTGGCTGCTTAACATGTATTCTAATACAAGTAAATGAATGTAGATGAAAATGTTTTTTGAACATGAACTTTTCTATTATCTGACTTGCTTAAATTTGCAACCTTTACTATACACTAACATAGAACATTGTATTTAATACATATTAATTTCAGTGCTCAAGATAGAGGAAATGATGGCATGCTCCTTTTTCTCTCCTTTTTTCAAGCTATTTCCATTTTTTAACCAGCAGCAATGAGAAATGCTGTGCTGACAAAACCACCAATATAGACAGTCAATCACTAAATAGCTTCTGCATGCTCATTTCATTTAGCACTTTTAATTATGGAATGGTCCAAAGCACATGCTCACAGATGCAATTTTACCATTAATTTCACTTTTACAGCTTTGCTTTGGGAAAGTGATTTAAAGATCTCTTTTTATTTATTGTGATCAATGAAGTCAAGGGTGAGTTTTTGCCCAATTTAGACTGGCAAAGTACAAAGCATGAACTTTATTGGGCTGAGATTCCAGACCTTCATTCATTTTCTCTAAGCTCAATAAATCCTCTCTCTTTCACTGCATCTCACAATGATGCAAATGAGCTTAATTTTAAACAATTACTTTTTAAGCTTGTAGGGTGTGCAAAAGGAATCTGGAAAACACTGAACACATTAGACAAACTACCTTGTACAACTAACCTGGTAACCCAGATTTCTCCAGCATTACGTTTAGACACTGAAAGAAAAGAAAAATACATGGTGATATTTAACCCCAGTACATAATTTGAAAAATAATTTCATTTACAAAACTAGATTTTCCAAAGTGTAACCTGATCTGCTACTATCTTAATGAACAGAACTGCACGCAAACCCTTACTTGACGCTTGTCGGAAAGCCATATCTGAGCCCTTAGAACAGAGGTGGGCAAACTACGACCCGCAGACCACATCCCGCCCGCGGGACCATCCTGCCTGGCCCTTGAGCTCCCGGCTGGGGAGGCTAGTTCGCTGTGCCGTCAGTGCTTTGGGTGGCGGGGCTGCGAGCTCTTGCCAGGCAGCACGGCTGCGAGAGCCGCCGGTGTAGTGTATTAAATTGCTCTCCGTAGGAATGTGCTACTTATGGTGTACTACTTACAGCTGCCAGTCCTGGTGCTCTGAGTGGCATGGTAAGGGGGCAGGGAGTGGGGAGATTGGATAAGGGGCAGCATATCCCGGGGGGCAGTCAGGGGACAGGGATCGGTTGGATAGGCGTGGGAGTCCCGGGGGGCCTGTCAGAGGGTGAGGGTGTGGATAGGAGTCAGAGCAGTCAGGGGACAGGGAGCAGGGGGGGTTGGATAGGGGGCGGGGTTCCAGGGGGGCAGTTAGGGGTGGATGGTCCTGGGAGGGGGTGGTCAGGGGACAAGGAGCGGGGGGTGGTGGATGGGTCGGAGGTTCTGAGGGGGGCAGTCAGGGGGCGGGAAGTGGGAGGGGGCAGACAGGCTGTTTGGGGAGGCACAGCCTTCCCTACCTGGCCCTCCATACAGTTTCAGAACCCCGATGTGGCCCTCAGGCCAAAAAGTTTGCCCACCCCGCCTTAGAATATAAAATTGTTTTCATGTATAAATGTATACATATACAATTTTAATATTCTAGAGGAAGCAGCTTTCACAGCCTGTCAGAAAATAGACTTGTGCTATCCATTTATCACTTCTATGAGAGGACTTCTGTTGTGTAGGAGTTTGACACAACAACTTCCTCCCACAGGTTTCCTTTACTAAAATAAAGCCAGAATCTTAAAAAGCCCAACTCCTTCTGATTACTTTTAGTCTAAACTATGTGCGTGGTAGATACTACAAGTTTATGCTAGTTGCAATGAGAACTGCTGTGGCAGCAGCAGGGCATCTGCTATGAGGGCAGGCAGATGTTTCTTATATTTGCATTAATTTGTGGGAGAAAACCTCTTGACTTCTATACACCCATGGGATGGAGGTTAAAAAACTATATGTAAAAGTGTCTTCCAAAAGATTTTGAACTCACATAATGTGTGTCCTTATGTTCAGCACCAACACTTTGCCTTAAAAATCCACAGGACCAACATATGCGTGTTTTAAAGACACGACTCCAAAACACAGACCTCGCTTCAGTTTTCAAAAAGACTAATTCCACAACAAAATTGCAGATCCAGCCACTTACACCCCACTTAATCGTGATCCGCCCTGTCATAGTATTACATAGTCCCATATGACTAATAAAGTGACACTACTTGTAAAGACGATCACATGACCATGTCTAAGTCAGCTGGATTCTGACCAGTCCACAGGCAGACTCCTCTCCCCACCATCTTTAAGGAACTCAAGACATTTCTCTCCCCTTTTCTACTTTTGAAGTTTTCCCCAATAAATCAATTTCCTCGGGGCACCTGCTGTAACATGGATGCTATTTTGAAGCAATACACAGTAGCAAGCAAGGAGTATCCAGGTGCAGAGGAGCTGGCATTGGAGAACTCCTGTAATTACCTCTCTCACAGATGCAGTCTCTTCCACTACTATCTCCATCTCTGGGGCTCCCTGCAGATCACTCCCAACAACAAAATACAAGAAGAGCTAAGAAAAGGATAGCATGTCAAATTAAAGTTCAGAAATCATGCAGCATGATTTTATATATACATATAATAGATTTACATGATTTTTAATTCCAGAATAAAGCTAAAACAGACTACTTCAGATACAGTACAAATATGGGGGAGTCCATCATAATTACTTATCTAAACTCTCAGAAGATATAGTTAAGAATGAAAACAGAGTTAAGTTTTCTTTGTATTCACTGCATGTGCATGTTGGTTAATTACAGCAGGATTGTCTCTCTAACAAAACAAACAGCACTGAAATCCTCTTCTGGCAAAACATACAATAGGCAGTCCAGGTTCATCTTACAGTTAAAAATGAAATAAGGCAGGGAAGGTGCTGAGTCTAGTAAATGACAATGTTCCTGTTACCCCTAAGTCTGCAAAGTGAGTAAGCCCATTAGCATATTTCATAAAAGGAACGAGCATTTCTCCTATACTGCTATTAACTCTACAAAGTGTTATGACGAGAAAATACAAATCAGGAATATTGGAAAATGTAAAATGATCAAAGCTCTTTTGTGCCAAATCCTCTTTCTGTGTATCCCTACTCTTTTACCTGAGTGGAAGTTGGAGCTTTTCCATGACACAGTCCCAACAGGCTTCCCATCTTTAGCTCTGCTTCTTTGACAGTATAATCCTCAGGCACTTTAGAGAGGAGAAAAATATAGAAAACACAATAAAAGTTTGTTTCCAAAAAATATTAGTGCTGCCAGTGTGGTCATTAAAGTGATGATGCAAACACTTAACTGTTAATAGCAACAGAGGGTCCTGTGGCACCTTTAAGACTAACAGAAGTATTGGGAGCATAAGCTTTCGTGG
>NW_020664524.1:657673-686940 GCF_002925995.2 Terrapene triunguis | reverse complement strand
CGGAGCACTGCTTTACCACGTTATATCCGAATTCATGTTATATCGGGTTGCGTTATATCGGGGTAGAGGTGTATAACAACAAAACAGTTTCATTTCAACATTACCAAAATATTTTGAGTTTTTGGGCTGGAGTCACAAAGTAGCCTGAGGCAGCAGCGGTGGCAACACCACAGCCCTCCTTTTAACTTTTAGCCCCGTGGCAAGGGTCCAAATCCTTCTCTTCTTGACAGGGAGAAGTGATTTGAACATTGGTGTCCCACACTGCAGGCACATGTCCTAGTCATTGGCCTAGGGGGTATTCTGTGGTGGGTCTCTGTCCATCTCTTCTCTCAAGTTGCTCCAGTTTGTATCAACAATTAGTCAGAGAAGAAACTGGAACTTGGGTCTCCCATGTCTCAAGGGAGCGGCCTAGCCATCGCGCTACAGAACAACTCTCACTTTCTCCCTGGCCCAATGACTATTCATTATAATTATGAATGACAGTGAATCCATTATTCACCCAGCTATACTTGTATGTTCTATTAAATGAGAAATATAGCAACTATGCATTTTCTCCTTAATATTATTTGAAAGATTACTAGAGTGGCTTACCTGGAGAGAGAAGCTTCCCATTTCTGTTAATAGGTCTGAGACAGCTATCATCCACTACAATGGAGGAAAAAGAAGGACAAGATGGACTAAATAGATTAAAATCAAATTATATTTGGCTCAGCTGTTTGGAGTGATAGAGGACTGAAAATTAACAAACTAACAGGTTTAGCTAATTAGAGGCATCTCATAGTTGAAAAATTGTCCCTAAGGTGCAACACCAACATCACAACTTGGTAGCACTTCCCAGAGGTCCAGAAAACACTGCTAGCCTTGCCTCCTCGGCTGGACATTGCTTTCCTTTTATAAAGTCAGCTACCTTAGCAATAATGGCTTGAATATTGCGGCTGGCCAAAGTTTCCAACTTTGGACACACATTTTTAAAAATGCCTTGAAATAAGTCTTATAGCGAGGGATAGAAAGTATCAGTCTTACAGGAAGGCAATTTACCGGTCTCAGAATTGCTTTAGTTTGCAATGTGTTTGGTTTGTTTTTTAAAACAAGATGACAAAGTTATTTGACCTGCAAAAAATGGCTTCTAGGAAAAGTAGTGGGTGGATATAAATAAGGTACTCCTAGAATGTGTATTTTTTCAACAGCAGTCAGTGTGGTACATTGCAGTATTTTTAGCCAGGAAGGTTTGTCATTTTATTCACAACTAGAGGAGTCTCAAATCCCTTACATCCTGCAGCAAAGAAAAATTATTAAAGTCTTAATAGTAAAGATTAACTCCCATATCTCAAGTAATCTCCCTTTTGTAAACTATAAAAGCCATCCAGCAAACTGCAATAACCATATTACCAACTAAATAATTATTGAACAGTTATTTACCTAGCTCCTCCCCTAATTGCAGCTCCTGTATTGCTTTAATTTTGATATCTGACATCACCTAAGAGAGAAATATTAGTGACTATGTAATATAATAGACGATGCAAAAACAGAATGCAAGCTGTGTGTATATATATAAGGCATTCAAGCACTAAGAAAGACTATTACTCTTCATTTAAAGTGCATTAATTTCTCTTTCATTTTGCTGTAGCATTTTGCAAATCTGAGAAAATATCTCTTTAATATATTACCAATTTTCATGGTCACATTTTGGGATTTTTAAAACCATCAGTCCCCTCCCCCCCCCAAAAGCAAATACAATATCATCAGACTACAGAGCAAAAGAAAATGCACCAAACAAGGAACGAGAAACTGATGCACTATCCTGCACATAATGTTTAATATTCTTTCTATAGAATGAAACAACAATAGGAGAAAGAGCAAGAGAAGTCTCAGAGGATTTATATCTTATGACAAGTTTAGAAAAGTGAAGTTGTATTTAATGTAGAAGGAGATTAAGAAGACAATTTAGGTGTATAAATAACGTGGGTGATGAAATCAGATAAAAAGATTTGAGGAGATGGGAATAAGATCCAGAAGATAGAAGAGTTTGAGATTTTGTACATAAAGTAATTAACATGTAAAATACTCATAAAAGAAGCAATAAAGGATGCGGACGTGAATATGTTAAAAAAGAGAGGAATTACACAGAAACCAAAATCTAAGTTGAATAATTAAAATAGCTTTAGATGAAATGCACAAATTCCTTCTGTTCTTTGACTGTTAAGATCTTTCCAAAACACACTAAAACACACAGTCCACCATTTTTTCCTCATCGTACCCTTGTAACAAGAACTATTTTCTTCATAAAGAGATATTTAAAGTTCTGTTCTCCAGCACAGTCTCATGCAAGACATTGTTTTCATGATGGCCCCATAGAAAAGCTGTTGTAGAAGTTTACTAATCTAACTCAGTGAATTTTAGTCTTCTTTAGGTTGTGATGCATTATGTAATTTAAAACGTTTCTTCAAAGCAGACATGCATGTGCCTGTCTCATTTACACAAACAATGTAGCTTATTTCGGCTCGTGTGGGTGGCAACGCCAAGCCTGCCACCCATGCTGTTTTGCTGACATAAGCTATTGTATTTAACTGAAAATTCCCAAGATGAAATCCTGGTCTCACTGAAGTCAATGGGAATTTTGCCATTGATTTCAATAGGGCCAGGATTTTACCCCCTGTGATTAGCCCAACTGAACTGAAGAAGCTGTGCAGAGTAAGAGAAGAATTCTGTTATATCCCTGAACAGTAACTCCTTTACTCACTGTTTCAACGGTTGCAGTAATTTTAACTTGCTTCTCGTCAGCTTCCAACCGGCAGAAATTTTTAACTTGTAGCCAGCTGATATCATGCATAAAAGCAGTCAAATTGCCACTTGCCACGTTCACCAAGCTGCAAACAAGATATACTTAGAGCGCAGATTTATGTACTATATGTAAGCAAAGAATACAGGGAAAATGTACATTACTTATGCTGAGGAAGACTGCTAAATGCCACAGTGTCTTATTGTTTATATATGAACTAGGTCTTATTACTACTGCTTATAACATGGTGACACCCAAAGACCCCTGTCAGTATCAGGGTCCTTCTGTGGTAGGTATTGTTAAAACAGAAGTAGTTATAGGGTAAATTTTTCAAAAATGCCGTAGGGACTTAAGGAGCCTAATTTCAATTTTCAAAAGGGATGTAGGCAGTAGGGAGTCTAAGGGTATGTCTACACTACAAAATTATATTAACCTAAATTACAGTGACGTATAGCCACCGCAGTAATTAAACTGCTTTTGCATGTCCACACCACGCTATTCGTGTCAGTGGTGCATGTCCTAACCAGGGAATTTAACTGGCATTGTGGGGCGGCTTCTGAAAGGCAACAACAGTCAACCTAACTAAATCAATGTTGATTTTATGCTTCTTGTGGGGCTGGAGTTATTAAGTTGGTGTAGTGGGCAAGTTACATTGGCAGGAGTGACATTTTAGTGTAGTCGCTTACAGAGTTAGGTAGATATAAACTGCCGTACGTCAACCTAACTCTGTAGTGTAGACCAGGGCTAAGTCTCATCAAAAGCCCATGTTATTTTTAAAAATGGGACTTCAGCCCAGAAACTCCTGTCTACACTAGAAAGTTAGGTCAACCTAGCTATGTTGCTTACAGGTATGAAAAATTCACATGCCTGAGAGATGTGGTTAAGCCAACCTAAGCTCCAGTGTAGACCATGCTAGGAAGAACACTTTCCATCGCTGCAGTACATGTTTATGCTACAGCGGCACAGCTGCAACAGCAACATTTCTAGTGTAGACATACCCTACATCAGTCATTCAGAAAAATTTTACCCATAGCCCCTGCACTAAAAAGCTACTTTGATCTCCAGAGGCCCAGTTTTCTATTTGTTTTTATACACAAAGGAAATTAATTTGGTGGGATTAAGCCAACATGATCTTACTACTACTACTACTACTACTAATAATAATAATATATGGAGATATACCTATCTCATAGAACTGGAAGGGACCCTGAAAGGTCATCGAGTCCAGCCCCTTGCCTTCACTAGCAGGACCAAGTACTGATTTTGCCCCAGATCCCTAAGTGGCCCCCTCAAGGACTGAACTCACAACCCTGAGTTTAGCAGGCCAATGCTCAAACCACTGAGCTATCCCTCCCCCAATCATACAATTTTTCCACAATCAGAACTTCTTGCTCAGCAAAATGGCAAGTGTTGGAATATCAGTAGCATTCCATTTAAGAGGAATGATTAATGAGCCGATCTGCCGGTGGAAATGTACTCTGCTCCTGACAGAACTTTTGTTAGATCTTGCCATTTGTTTTTGTCCTTGTGGTTTAAGGCACTGGCGTAGGACGCAGGATATCTGGGTTCAATTCCTGGGTCTCTCCAAAGACTTCCTATATGACCATGGGCAAAGTCACTATTCACTTCAGCTCCCCGTCTGTATGATGAGGAGAATATTCTGTTTTCCAACCCTTTCCCAGTCTTGTCTATTAAGATTTAAGTTCTTCAGGGCAAGGACTGTCTCTTACTCTTCCACACAGTGTCCAGCACAAAAGGGCAGGCCCCTAGGTACTACCATAACATTGACAATAATGAGTAAAATACAGCCAGTATTTTACTCTGCGTGGACTCCTCCTGACGGTCGAAATGACAGACTGGACCTCTACATAGAGTGTTTCCGCAGACGTGCACAGGCTGAAATTGTGGACAAACAACATCACTTGTCCCATAACCTCAGCCGTACAGAACGCAATGCCATCCACAGCCTCAGAAACAACTCTGACATTATCATCAAAGGGGCTGACAAAGGAGGTGCTGTAGTCATAATGAACAGGTCGGATTATGAACAGGAGGCTGCCGGGCAACTCTCCAAGACCACATTCTACAGGCCACTATCCTCTGATCCCACTGAGGAATACCAAAAGAAACTACACCATCTGCTCAAGAAATTCCCAGCTACAGTACGGGAACAAATCTACATGGACACACCCCCAGAACCCCGACCAGGGGTATTCTATCTGCTACCCAAGATCCATAAACCCGGAAACCCTGGACGCCCCATCGTCTCAGGCATTGGCACTCTTACAGCAGGATTATCTGGCTATTTGGACTCTCTCCTCAGACCCTACGCTACCAGCACTCCCAGCTATCTTCGAGACACCACCGACTTCCTGAGGAAACTACAATGCATTGATGTTCTTCCTGAAAACACCATCCTGGCCACCATGGATGTAGAAGCACTTTATACGAATATTCCACATGAGGATGGACTACGAGCTGTCAGGAACAGTATCCCTGATGAGGCCACAGCAAGCCTGGTGGCTGAGCTTTGTGACTTTGTCCTCACCCACAACCACTTCAGATTTGGGGACAATTTATACCTTCAAGACAGTGGCACTGCTATGGGTACCCGCATGGCCCCACAGTATGCCAACATTTTTATGGCTGACTTGGAACAACGCTTCCTCAGCTCTCGTCCCCTAGTGCCCCTCCTCTACTTGCGCTACATTGATGACATCTTCATCATATGGACCCACGGAAAGGAGGCCCTTGAAGAATTCCACCTGGACTTCAACAATTTCCACCCCACCATCAACCTCAGCCTGGACCAGTCCACACAAGAGATCCACTTCCTGGACACTACAGTGCAAATAAGTGATGGTCACATAAACACCACCCTATACCGGAAACCTACTGACCGCTATACGTACCTACATGCCTCCAGCTTCCATCCAAGACACATCACACGATCCATTGTCTACAGCCAAGCCCTAAGATACAACCGAATTTGCTCCAACCCCTCAGACAGAGACAAACACCTACAAGATCTTTATCAAGCATTCGTAAAACTACAATACCCACCTGGGGAAGTGAGGAAACAGATTGACAGAGCAAGACGGGTACCCAGAAATCACCTACTACAGGACAGGCCCAACAAGGACAATAACAGAACACCACTGGCCATCACATACAGCCCCCAGCTAAAACCTCTCCAGCGCATTATCCACGATCTACAACCTATCCTGGAAAATGATCCCTCACTCTCACAGACCTTGTGAGGCAGACCAGTCCTCGCTTACAGACAACCCCCCAACCTGAAGCAAATACTCACCAGCAACTACACACCACACCACAGAAACACCAACCCAGGAACCTATCCCTGTAGCAAACCTCGTTGCCTACTCTGTCCCCATATCTACTCTGGCAACAGCATCAGAGGACCCAACCACATCAGCCACACCATTAAGGGCTCATTCACCTGCACATCCACTAATGTTATATATGCCATCATGTGCCAGCAATGCCCCTCTGCCATGTACATTGGCCAAACCGGACAGTCCCTCCGCAAAAGAATAAATGGACACAAATCGGACATCAGGAATGGTAACATACAAAAGCCAGTAAGTGAACACTTCAATCTCCCTGGTCATTCTATTACAGATTTAAAAGTCACTATCATCGAACAAAAAAAACTTCAGAAACAGACTTCAAAGAGAAACAGCAGAACTAAAATTCATTTGCAAATTCAACACCATTAATCTGGGCTTGAATAGGGACTGGGAGTGGCTGGCTCATTACAGAAGCAGCTTTTCCTCTCCTGGAATTGACACCTCCTCATCTATTATTGGGAGTGGACTACATCCACCCTGATTGAATTGGCCCTGTCAACACTGGTTCTCCACTTGCGAAGTAACTCCCTGCTCTCCATGTGTCAGTATATAATGCCTGCATCTGTAACTTTCACTCTATGCATCCGAAGAAGTGAGGTTTTTACTCACGAAAGCTCATGCCCAAATAAATCTGTTAGTCTTTAAGGTGCCACCAGACTCCTTGTTGTTTTTGTAGATACAGACTAACACGGCTACCCCCTGATACTTGAAGCCAGTATTACACACTCACACAAAAAGTCTTTGTAATTAACCCAATAAATATTTGAAACTGAGCGGTATATTACTATGTATATACTAAATGCAAGTTTGGACACATGCATTAGGATTAATTGCACTTCCCTCCTAAGAGGAAAGCATTTCGTGCTTACAACTGAATTTTTACTTTTTGCCCTTTAATAAGTGCTAGTCAAGTAGTAGTGTTTTTACAGGAAATCACCAGGTGTCACTACTCATAACTGTTCTAGTTATGAGTGCGAAGCAGTTTCCATTGCAACCTTGTTCTCACATCTCTATAACCGACACTAGTTTGGCTGATGTTTTCTATACCTGGTCTTTGACCAAAATGTGAAATTTGTTTGCTTGACAAAACTCCGCAGGGTTTAAGTGATGTATTTTGTGGGGAAATATGCTTTTCTGCATTGTAAAAATATTCTAATCATGCTGAGTACCATAAAACACTTGAAATTTAAGTCTTGGTATGAATATAGTCCCCAATGGAGAACCTGTTGCTTCACTTTTTATATTTAAAATGTTTTAAAACTTTAATGTAACCGATAAGTCAAAATTTATATCAAGAGCACTTGCAGTTGAAAATTTCCTTATGTCTGGAGGGGTACACTTAACTAATTGCATTTTCATGCACAGAGCCTTCCATTTAAGTGAACATTTGGCTGTTTCAGAGAATTGAAAAGGTCAGCTGGCAAATCTAACACAACTGTATGCTGCCCAGGACAATTGTTACAATTCTCCTCTCCCATCACCACATATAAGCCCCTTAAAGATATCCTATGAAGTTAAATGCAAATTAATCTCCCATTCCTGAAGTTGCATTAAGTACTTAAACACCATTAAATTCCAGAAGCATTAACTCAGCCATGCAGCATACATAAAGAGCTTCTTATTGCTCTTTCCCTTGTTAAAATGTAAACCTCTGTTCTTCACATACACTATAAATGCACAAAGGATGTTCAGCATGGCAAAGTTAATGTTGCTGTAGCAATCATAACTTTTTGGAATTTCCCCGACTTCTAAGTGCTCCATTTCACAATCCTGAGATCATCGCATTAATGGTGGTGGCAAAATGACTAACAAGAATAGCAACGAGAACATGTAACAATGTAATTCTAGTCAAAGAAATTCTGCTTTGTTAACTGTCTCCTAATTTTGAAACAAGTGCATAATAGGAAAGAAACACAATTATGACATTTACCTTTGGTCATGGCTATCTAAAACTAATATTGAGCTTCCATCTGCCAGGCCAACAATTCTGACTGTCTTCTTCATATCCTCTTCAGGAACGACTTGCCAATTCTCCATCTCTTTGTCAGATCCCGAACGGTTCATTAAGATGATCCCTCCTGGCGATGCTAAGGCTTTCCACAGGGTGCTCAGTTCTGCACTGCATGGAACGACATGCTGGGATTCGATGAAATGCTGACCTTTTCCTCCTTCATTATAGCCCGCCAACCGAAGAACATTTAGAAGCACGGGTTCATGGTCAAGACCTGGTAACACCTCCATACCACCAACCTGTAGGAAGCGTGTAATATCTGCAGATGAAGGGTAATCAACAATAGCAAGAGGCCTACGAAGTGCTGATGGTTCTAGTTGCTCAGTCATTCAGGACAAGGAAGTCTTGCTTTTCCCCCCCACCTCATTAGAATTAAGCCTCCCCTGACTGAATTCCACCTGAACAGCTTGCTAAAGAATATCAGAGGTGTCAAGAAGGGGATATAATGGGAACCCAGGGATTGCTGTAACTCTGCATCCATTCTGAAAATACTGGTGGTAAAGGAAAAAAATTGGGACAATAATGGAGCCATTTACTCTTTTAGCACAGAAATCCAGAGAACATCTGCAGCAATATTACCTGGATCTGACCACTAACAGACTGAATCTAAGCTTCAGTAAGATGAATAATCATTGTCAATCCTCATTGATTTACCCCTTCAAGATATTTATGAACTACACACTTTTATTCAATACAAAAATATATACGAATAAGACCAAGGCAGCCCAAAAAATTAAAGTAATTTGAAAGTAAAGTTGGGCTATTCTGAAGTTTAGCAAGAGAACAAAAATAAATGTGCATGTCGAGAACAAAAGCTGAGACTGTTAACATTAAATTAGTTATTGGATAAATCCTTACTATACAGAGACCTTTATGTTCAAAAGAAGAGAACGATCCAAGGAGAGTGTGCTGTGTTCAATGAATTATTCTTTTATATATGGTGTCAATCACTGATGCAGATTTAGCTGTCTGCTGGATGTTGTGCAGCTGAGCAAATTTTTGTTATTGCATCATAAACTGACCTAACAGACAGCAAATTTAAGAATCTGCTTTAGTTTAATTGGTATGGAATTAAAAAAAAAAATCTATATAGTAATCACCTGGGAATCTGATTGACTATCACACACTGTATGTGATACAGTCTGTTTACACATCTATATCCTACCAGGAAAATAATGTACCTTGAGATATATGAAGGGTATAGTCACAAGCAGCATAGAGAGAGCCATCTGTGAAGGAGGCTGGAGGAGCATCACTGATGCCAAATATCACCAGCATTCCTCAGGAAAGTATTATAAGGGATTTAAAATGACCAGAAACCTTTTAGAAGATTAAAAATCAGATCCTCAGGAATTGTAGAATACGATTTATTTTCCTTTTGTCTTACCTCCTTGCCATTCCACACAAAGACATCTGCCCCATCGGCAAGTCCAATGCCACCCAATGTCATCTCATCTCCTGAAAAGACCAAATCATCAAGATTTTCACAACAGGTAACCCATGTCAGCTGGCAAACTGGACACAGAATAGATTTCATTAATATTTGGATGTTCTATCTAGATGTAAAGTTGCTATGAAGAACAGATACAGAAGCCCAGGGCCCAGTTGTGTAAAGTTGATCCATGCCCATAAGCCTCTGAGGAGTCCCACTAAGTCAACAGGACTACTGGTAGACATAAGGGTCCACCTAGGCAAATCCTTTTGCAGGACTATGACATTAAACTCTATTTGTCGAATCTGTATGGTCAAAAACTTCCCACATGAGATTTTAAAGTACATTTTTATATTTAATTAACAATGCTAAATGCTGAAGTAGTCATGTACTGTATCCTTACAGCCAGTATTTGACATCGATGTGCTTAATTTTTGCATGCAACTGGTTTGATCTTCTTAGCATAATACAGATTAAATGGCAATTACTTTAAATCTACAAGGATTACATTAAAATTTGCAATTTACAACAGTTTTTTGTTTAGCTTCTGTTTTCTTACATTTATGCTATAAAAATTACTTGACTATTTTTGGAAAAAACCTAATTTTCTGAGGCAGACAGACCAAGGCCTATCATAAGAACATAAGATCAGCCATACTGGGTCAGACCAAACATCCATTTAGCCCAGTATCCTGTCTTCTGACAGTGGCAAATGCCAGGTGCCCCAGAAGGAATGAACAGGTCATCATCAAGCGATCCATCCCGTCACCCATTCCCAGCTTCTGGCAAATAGAGGCTGGTGACACCATCCCTGCCCATCCTGGCTAATAGCCACTGATGGACCTATGCTCCAGGAATTTATTTAGTTTTCTTGAATCCTATTATAGTCTTTGCCAGAAGATGTTGTGAAGGCCAAGAGTTCCACAGGTTGACTGTGCATTGTGTGAAGAAATACTTCCTTTTGTTTGTTTTTAACCTGCTGCCTATAAATTTCATTTGGTGACCCCTAGTTCTTGTGTTATGAGGAGTAAATAACACTTCCTTATTTATGAATAAATAACACTTCCTTATTTACTTTCTCCACACCAGTCATGATTTTATAGGCCTCTATCATATCTCATATCATATCCACTTAGTCATCTCTTTTCCAAGCTGAAAAGTTCCAGTCTTATTAATCTCTCCTCATATGGAAGCTGTTCCATACCCCAAATCATTTTTGTTGCCCTTCTCTGTATCTTTTCCAATTCCAATATATCTTTTTTGAGATGGGGTGACCACATATGCACGCAGTATTCAGGATGTGGGCATACCATGGATTTATATCCAATTAAAAACTGAAGCAATAGATATTGTATTTCACTCAACAACTCAGATTTTTAAAAAAATCTGTCCTAATATCTAGAATGATAAAGCCATATTAAGTTGTGTCAAGACTAATGAAAGCCAAATTGATTATATCTTAACGGAGCTGTGTATTGTGATATTTATATTAAAAAAAAAAAAAAAAAAAAAACTTTCCCCTTCAAGTTTTCACTTCCCCTAAGACATTCAGTTTAAAATGTCCAGTCCACTTGTTTGCTACTATCCTGCCTCTCAGATCCTCTACTTTTTAACTATTAGATAAATGCTAATAAGACATCATAAACATTCAAACGGATATCATAGTAAAATCTTACATGTCTGCAAATCTGATTAATTCTCAGAGACCTACACTTTCATCCTGCTTCCCACCAAAGGTTTCACAGAAGAGCCACTGTAAGGATCATAAAACTTTATTATGTTTTAATATTCTATTATTTATTATGTGTATTATCATAGTTCCTAGGAGTCTGAGTCATGGACCAGGTCCCCCCCCGTCGTAGACACTGAACAAACACAGATAAAAAACAGCCTCTGTCCCACACAGCTTCCAGCTAAGTTAAGTTTGCCATACATAAGATCAAGACTGAAGAGACTGCAGTGGATTTGCAAATACACCTCTACCCCGATATAACGCGACCCGATATAACACGAATTTGGATATAACGCGGTAAAGCAGTGCTCCGGGGGGGCAGGGCTGCGGACTCCGGTGGATCAAAGCAAGTTCGATATAACGCGGTTTCACCTATAATACGGTAAGATTTCTTGGCTCCCGAGGACAGCGTTATATCGAGGTAGAGGTCAAACTGAACACTGAAGTAAATAAAATGTAATAATATATTTCTCCAATAAGTTAATAAATGGAACACCTTCAAAATGGCCTAAACAAAAGTATAGAGCATGCAAACAAACAATGAAACCTTGTTTTATGCAGGTCTTACCATCAAGTGTTTGGTAAAGATGAAGTCCTGCTGGTAGAGACTTTGCAGTACTGAGAATCATGTCTCCTTCCCAAAATTCCAACAGCTAATGGATATAAATAAAACAACCAATTGTGAAAAAAAGCAAAAGTTGTAACCCCTCAGCAAAGTTTCAAACTGGTTGTAAAGGGTGAAATCCTGGCCCCCAAAATGAAGTTGAACAGAGTTTTGCTAATGACTTCAATGAGGACAGGGTTTCATGAATTATATTTACATTCTCTCTGTAAAGCAGATAAGCAGTATGCTAGAGCACTTTTTAGTTTTTCACTCAAATATTTTTAGCCAACGGTCATAAATGATTACCTAGCCAATAAAGTGTAGATCAAGCATTTGTGCCAAAGTTTGAAAATATTTTGTCTTTGTTTGCACTCTACATGAGAAATAAAAAGTGACTTGAGTTCTAAAACAAAGCCATTTCTAACTCCTGTGCTATTTGTCAAACTGAACCCGACCACTCTCTGGGAATTGTGATGTTTCTTTGGTATACTGGAGGGAAAAAAGTTAGATTTTCCAGTTTGATAGTTTCAAAAAAATTCTAGGACTTCTTTTCAGTATATGCTAACTCTAATTGCTGGGTATTTTCTTGACTCTTTTTCCAGTCCAGGTCAGCAAGCTCCCTCCTAGTATGTAGTTGAAACAGCAATACCCAGATTGCAGACATAAAATGTACAAGTCTGTATGTCAACTTTCAGGTATATTTTCATTATGATGGTGAAGGGTTTGTTTCATCATTTCTGTGGCTTCAGACAGCAAAATGTCAAATACTACAGAAAATTTCTTCTTCTCATACAGAGCACAGTCTGTCCACAATTTTAAAATTGTCTTAAACTCAGGTAAAGATAAAATGTTTGGGTTAACACTCTTAAAAAAGTAAATACCTGAAATATCGATTGTCGCAGATCTCCTAGGGTTTTTCTTTTATCAATAGTCAGATCCAGCACACTTTCCTTCCAAGAAAGCGATGGGTGTAGGGCCCCATTGTAAAGTTTATAGTGAGAGCCCAAATGGAGGTGCAAATCAATATTATTGTCTGCAGAGTCACAATCCATCCTGTTTAAAAAAAAAAAAAAAAAAAAAAACCATCAAAAATACATATCAATACCAATAGGCTAAAATGAAAGGTGATTTACTGCTGACTGTTCTAGAGTTGCCTCTGTGCATTCACATTTACGGGATTGGCACACCGTGGTGCTGAGCTCACAGATTGGTGCTGATATAAAGCTAGAGCCACAGCTGGGAATGCACAGAGGCCCAATGACCCTAAGACCACCCCAATGTCAGACAGCACACTTTTGTCATGATATATACCCAAAATGTAATATATATTTGGAAACCTAGTAACTCACTGATCATTTTCAGAGTGGTAGCCGTGATAGTCTGTATCAGCAAAACAAAACAAAACAAAACAAAAACGAGGAGTACTTGTGGCACCTTAGAGACTAACAAATGTATTTGGGCATAAGCTTTCGTGGGCTAGAACCCACTTCATCAGATGCATGGAGTGGAAAATACAGTAGGAAGATATATATACACACATAGTACATGAAAAGATGGGGGTTGCCTTACCAATTCTAACGAGACAATTCAATTAAAGTGGGCTATTATCAACAAGAGGAAAAATCACTTTTGTAGTGGTAATCAGGGTGGCCCATTTCAAACAGTTGACAAGAAATTGTGAGTAACAGTAGGGGGAAATTAGCATGGGGAAATTAGTTTTTAGTTTTTGTAATGACCCATCCACTCCCGTCTTTATTCAGGCCTAAGTTGATGGTGTCCAGTTTGCAAATTAATTCCAGTTCTGCAGTTTCTCGTTGGAGTCTATTTTTGAAGTTTTTTTGTTGAAGAATTGCCACTTAAATCTGTTATTGAGTGTCCAGGGAGGCTGAAGTGTTCTCTGACTGGTTTTTGAATGTTATAATTCTTGACGTCTGATTTGTGTCCATTTATTCTTTTGCGTAGAGACTGTCCGGTCTGGCCAATGTACATGGCATCATTAACACTTTTGCATGATGTATACACAATAAACCCACAAAGTACCTCATAGATAAGTGCTGCAAATATGTTCTTTAAAAGTATTTGGCAAGCGGGATCTAAGCCATGCCTGTTCCAGAGAAAGGAATGAGGTTTTGATGTAAATAAAGCAAGGCATCACCCAAAAACAAAAAAGCACATTTACATGCAAGGTAAACAAAGCCCTCAGGAGAGCAAGTGGAGAAAGATGAGCACTTAAATTTCAAAAGGGGATAGAGACTACATCCTGTGACACCCTATACCCCATATGACACCCTGTACCCCATGCTTATCCCGTTATAGGATTATGGTATACTGTGTGCAAAGTATGCCTTGTGAGCTAAGTTTCCTCTAGGCTGCACCGGGGCTCAGGGCTGCGGCAGGAAGAGGCGCCTTTCCCCGCCGGCTCCAGCACGGAACTGCCCTGGACTTGTCAGGGCTGGGGAAGAGGCGCCCCCTCCCCCAGCCCCAGCACAGACCTGCCGCGGCAAGGGGAGAGGCACCTCTTCCCCCCAGCCCAGGTGGTGCTGCAGGGGAGGGAGGAGAAAGCTGGGGGGAATCCTCTCCCCCCGCCATAGCCCCTGGGCAGCCTGCATCCCAAACCCCTCATCCCCGGCCCCACCCCAAGCCGGAGCCCTCAACCCCCTCAGCACCCCAACCCTCTGCCCCAGCCCTGAGCCCCTCATCCCCAGCCCCACCCCGGAGCCCTCACCGCTCCCCCACAATCCTCTGCCCCAACCCTGAGCCCCACTCCCACACTCCGAATCCCTCGGCTCCACCCCCACCACATGAATTTTGTTATGCGCACAAATAACACATCACCTCCATATTTTTGCGCATAACAAAATTCATTGAGCACATGCCTGGGAAAAATTAGAGGGAACACTGCTTGTGAGGTATCATTTGAAAACTCAATCTGCTGAATATTATTATCTTGTTGAAATGTGTGCAACACTGCACATGAAATTATGATTTTACTTTATGTTTGTTACTGAAATATGCTGTAATTCTGGGCAACACCCTCAGACCATCTTCACAAAGCCAAAGCATGCCAGCTGGGTGCTAAAAGGCCATTACCTGATTAATCGGAGATTCACCAGCAGGGGAGTTGTAAACAAGAAATTTACAATTCTCCTGATGGTTGACAGCTCATGTATACCATGGAACTGCCTGACCCCATGACCCAACAAAGACTTTTCCACTACAAAGGGTCAGAGTATAAAAAGGAGAGACAGTGACTGCCTCATCACCTCTCCTCCCCCCTCTCTAATCACAGCAGCAAGATCACTTGAAAGACAATAGGAGCATCATTGAACTGGGGGGAGTAGTCCTAGCTGGAAGGCTTTTTGGGTGAGAGAAACCTTTTTGCTTTCAAATCTTATTTAGCTTGGTAAAGTTTAGGAATTAGCTTGCATGTTTATCTTTTCATTTCTTTTGTAACCAACTATAACTTAGATGCCTTATCACTTAAAACGTATCTTTCTCTAGTTAATAAACTTGTTTAATGTTTTATCTAAACCAGGGTGTTTGACTGAAGTGTTTGGGAAGCCTCTGCTTGAGATAACAAGGCTGGTTGGGCATTTTCGTTACCCTTTGCTGGAATGACAAACTAATTTATAAGCTTGTACGGTCCAGTGGGATACTGAACAGTACAAGACGTGCATTTCTGGGGGGCAAGGCTGGGTCTGAGGGATATGCAGATGTAGCCCTGTATCTATTCATGGATGGCTGGGCAAAGCATTCACGTACTCAGCTGGGAGTGATTTTGCACGCTGGTGGCTGTGAGTGATCAGAGCCTGGAGAGGTCTGCTATTCACTAGCAAAGCAGTGTAAAAGGCACCCTGGATTGGAGATTTAAGGGGACACAGCAGTTCAGGTTGCACCTGAAGGAAGTCACACACCCTCCGGAAGCATTCCTGCCTCTTGAAGCTGGGTCAACGAACTTTGCAAAGACAGCACATGTCTACACCCCAGCAAGAGCAAATAAGCTTTGCCTGGGCTTATTTTTCAAATAATACATTTCAGTGATTTCCCGGTCTATAGAAAGAAAGGGGAGACAACCACATAATTATCTGTCACTGCAGGGACTAATGGGGCCAGAGCTGTTGAAATCATAGAATGATGGATCCTTGAGCCAAGGGAGTTGAAGTCTCTGGGAACTGAACACAGGTGAAAAATCTGCTTAGCAAAGACTAATTTGCTGAAATTTAGTTTTAGTCTTAAGAGACCTGTTTTTACTTTTGTTTGCTTGTAATCCCTTCCATCTTTATTCCTTATGCTTGGTATCACTTAAACTTTTGACTTTATAGTAAAATTAAAACAAATGTAATAAACAAATTCAGTGTTTTGGTTAAAATAGAGTATTTGTTAACCCCAGTTAAGGTAACAAGCTGCTGGGTACTGCCTCTTTAGGACAGCAGCAGATTTATCTTCTATAAGTATACACCAAAAGGGCTGGACAGTACAGGACAGATAGCTTTGTGGAAATTTGGGACAGAGGAGTGTTGAGGTCACCCTGCAAAAGTACATGGCCAGTAGAAGCTAGAGTATGACCTGGATGCTTGGCTGCTGGCATCAGAACAGTGAGCCACAGCACCATAGCATTTAAGGCACTCAAAGTTTACAGGGCAGGCGATGACAAAACTCCTTACTGATCTGGGTTGAATCTCAAAGTGTCAAAGGCCCTCAAACAAACAAATGTATGCATTGTGCAGTGCAGAATAAAGAAACCCTCCAAAAACATGCTAAAATATTTGTTAAATAGTGCTGATTTCTTCCGGGCCCTTCAAAGATCCATTTGTAATATAATTAATTTATTTTATGGAAGATAACCCTAATCTTAGTTTTTCTACCCAACTTGCAAATCAATACTCTAACACAACTGCACAATGGAAACAGAAGCTGCTCAGAGCCCCAAGATCTACAGCTAAGACCAAAAAGGCACATCAGCCCTGATATCTGCTACTTGCATCCACTTTTAATCTGCAAGGCAAAACAAGGTTTTTATAAAAAATAAAATTCACCCTGTGCAAAGGGGCCACACAAAGCCTATACATCACTTAAGGCTTCATTTGGAGAACTTTGGGTTTAAAGACTGCAGAGAGTGAATTCCAATAGCACAGTTTAAGTGAAAGTTTCTGTTCTGCTACACACCTGCTATTTTATTGTAGGGTGGTTCCTTTCTCCCCCCATATCTCTATAAAGATACACCTCTACCCTGATAGAACGCTGTCCTTGGGAACCAAAAAATCTTACCGCGTTATAGGTGAAACCGTGTTATATCGAACTTGCTTTGATCCGCCAGAGCGCGCCGTCCCGCCCCCCTGGAGCGCTGCTTTACTGCATTATATCTGAATTCGTGTTATATCGGGTCGCGTTATATCGGGGTAGAGGTGTAGCTCTAACAAAATTCCTTCCATTCTATCCCAGGAGCTACATTAATTTACTTAAGTCTAGCACAATTTTTCATTTTTTTTTTAAAGTGAACTTGTTCTACAATTATATTAGTTTGACTGAGAAAGTAGGCTGGTAAAGGAATGTAACAGGGAGGTAGAGGAGAAGGCAGCAGACTAGACTCAGGAATCCTGGATTCTAATTCCTGGATTCACCAATGACCTGCTATGTGACCTTGGGTTAGTCATTTCATCTACATGACTCAGTGTTTCTCATCTGCAAAATTAGGATAACGATACTTTCCTTCCTTTGTAAAGCACTTTGAGATCTACAAATGAAAAAGTATTATGATGATTATATTACATACCTTCTCTTCCGCAGTTCAATGTTCGCAGCATCCATTTCATTCAAGAGATGGCCAGGAATCCGATATCTTGGATTTGCTTGTGCTGTGACCAAAGCAAGCTGGTTAGTTTGGATTTAGTTGTGTAAAGCCATACTGACAGGCTTGGAAGTGGCTTAAGGCCTAACCTCCCAATATGGTAATCTTTTAAAGTCTTTAATGAAGAAGGTGGTGGCTTCTTTTATAATACAGTCTTAAGTTACAGGTAGATACAACATGCAAATTTTATTTCTGTTTATATTCCTATTAAGTGTTACTTAATGAAATATTAGGCATAACTGTTACAGTATAAAAATTGTTGCTTGTATTTTCATTAATTTGCCAGTTTGTGGAAGAGGCTGGAAAATCTTGGCATCTGGAGACCATTAGCTGCCTAATTTATCACTACCATTCACACCACCCCATTAAATCTCCTGCTAACTCTTTCCTCCATTATGTAGTGGGAGGATTTTTCTATTCCTTCTGAACAGAAAATATATATAAGAACTCCACTGCTGGGTTGTTGGGTTTTTTTTGTTTGTTTTAAGTAAAAATAATTTTGTGGCGGTAAGAAGAGTATGGTGAGTATTTTTCATACCTTCAGATGGTCTTTTCAACTGGGATTTTCGATAAAACAGCATGTAGGCACTCTCTTTACCCTGAAATTGTTTCTCAATATCCTTCTCCTTAATGGGCTGGACTTTTGAATCATTCAAGTCAAACCAATGGGAACCAGAGGTGCTGTCCTTTAGCACTGTACATAGACTTTCTGAAGTCCACTGGACATCATTGTTCTGAGAAGGGCTTTGCAGAACTTGTCCTTGGCAATCTGACCCAAACTGGAGCTGATGGTACATCTCCTTTAGACTAACCTTATTATCATCAGGACTAAGTCGAAATATCTGAGAATGATTCTGCAAATACTAAAAAGGAAGAAAAACAAAGAAAAACAGTAGTGTCATAATGAAGGAAACATCTATTAAATGTGCAAAGCTGCATTTGCCACCTCCAAGCCTTCTCTGCATGGCTTGACCTCCCTGAAGTAACAACCACTTTTAGGTATCTCCAAAAAATCTGCTTCTGCCATGCTTCCTATAGTGATTCATCTTGATTTGTATAGAAAACCCCCTTTGTTGCTCCCCTCTCCCTCATGAGTCAATCCTTGGGCTGCAAGCTCCTCAGGGCAGGAACCTTCCCTTCTTGTCTGTAAAGTGTCAGCCACATTGTAAGCACTACCACAAACAAAGAAAAAAATACAGCATCAAGAGTGAGATCACGAATTTTAAAGTCACGAATTTTAAAGTTACTGGCCTAAATTCATTTGGTACTCAACTTGACACCATATAAGGACCCCAGTTTTCCAAAAGTGCTTTGCTCCTGCCTTCTGAAGAAGAATGTAGAGAGTGTCCCTCACCTAAACAGAATACAGCTTGGTCCATTAGCACACTGTAGCTTTCACAGAACTTGAACCTTGGTCTCTCTCAGCTTTTGCCATAACCCCACTTACCTGACACCCCCCCAAAAAGTCTACAATGAGAACTACAGGAAAAAAAACCTTCAGTAAATTAAAGTGTGAAATAATAAAGATAGGTTAGGGACTGACAGCCCAAACAGCCTCCCAAAGTGAATACAGAAAACGAAGAACAGCTACTTGGCAAACAGACATAGTAAACACCTTTGATGAAGTAGAACTGCACATAAGTGACCAAAGGACAGGGTTGTTTCCTAAACTCCCAGAGTTTTCCTATTTAATTTTTATTTATTGTATGTCATTTTGTTTTCTTCTTGTATATGCTTCTCAGCAAGTCTCCAGAATAAAACCCGTGTTGCAAGATTTTTGTTGAACTAATATCGTTCATTAATTTAAGAGAGAATCGTCTGTTCCAGTGGCCTACCTCTGGAGACAAACAGGATAGATAAGTAACATGGCACTGAGTTGACAAACAACACTGTTATCAAGCCCAGCAAACAGACAAATTGAAGTGGAATGTTGGGTGGGGAGCAGGGCAGTGGCGGGAGAAGAAAGATGATAAACCAGAACAAGGAGTTTCCATGGATGAAAATTAATACTTTATACCACTGTACCATACCAATCAGAGCTTATGGACTTTAAATTGGTCATTCGTCCATAGGACTAGTGGTTTTTGGCACAGACCAGGGCCTTTATATTTCAGGAGCATCCAGCGGTCCCAATCTTGATTGTGCCAAGTGAAGTACAAACACACACAAAGACACTCCCTGCCCCAGACAGCTTACAATCTAAGCACTTTATATAGTAAATCCAAACCTCAGATAACTGTAATTTCTGATCACTAACAAAAGCACATTCTTGAAGTATCAAATGAGTTGATTTCAGTGTATGTTCATATAGTCTCATTCAAATAAGCACACACATGCATTAATCAGAACGTCAGACAGATCTGTTCGCTGAATGTACTGACATCATGAAAACCCACACATATGTGCATACACATTATAGTTGTTGATAACAGACATTCAATCATGACAGAAAACATTGTGCATGTTCAGTATGCTTTTTTGCTCATAGGTTATTTCTCAGTTTACTTTCAATCTCAGCAAAGCAGCTACTCCTCTAAAACAGCTCTGTTTGAATTTCACAATTTAAACTATTTTTGAATTATTCAAAATGTGACAATAGTTTTGCATTTCAGTGAAGCTTTCTTGGGAGTGCTCAGGACTGCAAGTCACCTTGCTACCTGATATTGTGTGAGTGTGAGTGAGAGAGAGAGAGAGACTTCTAGTGCTAAACTGGGTGTCAGCTCCATGTCACTCTAATCTGTTAGCCATCAAAACAATCTCATCAGAAGCTCTGCCAGCCTTTACCTTGCCTTGCAGATTAACTCTAGGTGCACCCCAATCCTTGAGCCCCCTTGAACAGCATTCCTCTGTAGTATCCAGCCCCTGACACCGGACACTCACAGAAATCACCAAGTTCGCTGTCTCCAAAGAGACAGTGTACATACCAGCCTGTCTAGTTCAGCTAAGGAGTCGCACCCTATATATATATATATATAATAAAACCAAAAATAAGTGCATTAACAAAGAACAGAGATTCATGAATACAAGGGACTGGTCAGTAAGAATAACATGCTCCTACAAGCTCTAGCAAGGGGTGTTCTTCACTGAAATGGATAACAAAATGTCTTTTTTGCTTCTCCTTATATTTCCCCAAAATTCATTGTTTTGATGCCAGAAACAAGACAACTTCCCTATGGTTTTAGTTTCTGGTGTCTTCCCATGTTGATTTCACATCCCCACCCTGGTCAACCTGACTTTTCCTGTTGGACTTCCTCAAATGCAGCTTCCTTTGTGTTTAATTTACAATAGAGACAGCATGGATAGGTGATTTCACACCCCTTTGTCTGGCAAAAAGCTGCTCGTCAACCCTGCCAGGAACACAGATTCTAAACATATTTTCAATACATGCATACGACTTCTTAAATAACATGCATACATATAGCTGGCAATACTTATGACCAGCATGATATAAGCTTTCATTTGATACCTCACACAACATCCTTTATAGATAAATACTATGACAGCAAAGTGGTAGATGTAGTGAATTTATCTGGTCTGACAAGAGTTACACAGAGTGATGACCCACCAATGGGCCTGTGTGTCACAACTCTTAAGAAGAATAATTCAAAAGGTTAAAAATGAGTTCAAACTCAAAATTCAAATGCAGCAGTTTCCTTTACTATTGCAATGCAATTCTTGAACTGGCAAGCCTGAGAATTTAGCCAAAGTAATTTTTTGGATGTGTTCTAAACTACCAATGAGTAGGATTCAGAATAAGAGTTTCATTACAATCATGACTACTGAGTTGCTAATTCAAGTGTACTATATTTTTTAAATCATTAATATTTCTATATGTACTGACACTTCTAAATACATTGCTATATGCATTTTCATTCATAAATTAGACTTACATTACAGATTGTCTGCTGGGAAAGGAGAGCCACTGTTTCTATTACTGTTCTTAACATTTGAAATTTTAGAAGAACACACGTTTAAAAATTTTTCTTAAACTGAAAATTGTGAAGTGATTTGTTAGTAATAGGCTTAGCTAAAATTTAATGTACCTATTAGAGTTTTACTGTTTTTGTTACCTTTCGTATTGGTCCATATTGTTTCCTGTATTTTTTGTTCCAGGACATTCCTTTTTTCTCCAATAGTTTCTGCCCTAACTGATCCACAGGAATTTGTTTGGATTGTTCCTAAAGGAACACAGTTAACAGACATTGAAATGATGAAGTGGTGGGCAAAACCTCAAACACACCAACCAAGAAGTATGCAACAAACAGGAATGGTAATAAACTAATGGGTTTTGCTAACCTTTGCAATAGCTTGGGTAAACTACTTAAGGCTACTAATGGATTGGCCAAACAAGTATTCAGAGAGATCCAGTGGATGACTACTTTTATATTAAAAATCAACTTCACACTTTCAGTCTCATGCTCCTTGCTGAATTACTAGGACAAGTTTAGATTCTTTTCACTTACCCCACCCCTCTTCCAGATCAGTAATTAACAGGGAGCAGTAAAGATCTGTTTACATACCATACCTCTGATAAGATCCCTTTCAGAATTGTCAGTGGATTCTCCATTTCTTTGATATTTTCAGTATCTTT
The DNA here is from genome assembly GCF_002925995.2 of Terrapene triunguis. Classification (NCBI taxonomy): domain Eukaryota; kingdom Metazoa; phylum Chordata; order Testudines; family Emydidae; genus Terrapene; species Terrapene triunguis. The sequence goes on along the minus strand of NW_020664524.1, from coordinate 664,572 downwards.
CTGAACCTTCTCTTCAGTCATCAGTTTGCTTTCCTCCTCCTGAAAAAGATCATTGATGGGGTCCTTACTACAAAGCTATGGAAATAACGATTAGTAAATACTATTATTTCAAACAGAGACGTGTATTTTTCCTTTTGCTTTCTAGCACAGATTCTTTTCTTTTACAGAATTATGGGTACTCATGCATAACTGCAGCAGTTAAATGTGGAGAAAATGTCATTGAAGAAGTCATATCAGACCACACACACTTACTCGCCAACAGGGTTGGCCATAGGGGCAGGCATCATATTGCTTGGCTGCTCCACTCCCCGCACCTCCTTTTTTTAAATAAACTTGGATGCTCAGAGGCATCAAATACAATTTCCACGTTGGATGGCAAAACACTTTGGTATGCAAGGCTGGCCCCATTACTGTTGTCTATAGAAGGCTCCTGATCACTGTTACTGCCCCTCCTAATTTCCACCCTTCCCTCACCCTCATGATGCAGCCTGTCAGACGAGATGACAAATATTAGATTCAAAGATTGCCAGTGCAGACAAGGTTCAGTGAACAGAAATTCCATGAGCTTTTACAGTGTAACAAAATAATGTTTGAAGAGGACTATCAAAACCACTTACTGTATAGGACATTGACTTCTATAGATGCTGAAGTCATTGGAAATTTTTGATATGGGCTGGCCAGCCTCACAGACAAAGCTGAAAGTTTAGCCTTCTAAACTTGGTAGGCCCCTTAGAGTCTAAATCCCTCTCTAAATCATATACTGTAACTTAACTCAGCGGGATAGCAAATAGACAACCAAATCTAGTCACAAGGTTTGATACAGTTTCCAGTCTCTGATTAGAAGAAATCATTCCTTGACTGAATAAAGGGTCTCTTCACATGAAATGAGTGCATGACAAAGGCCATGAAGGACAGCTTGAGTGAATGCCTCACTAGACTATTTTGTTGATACAAAGTGTACTTAATGCTTTAGTACAGTCTACATTAATACATCTCAAGGAATTGAAACTCGCCAAGCAGGAGAAAAGCCATACAAAATGAGTGTTCTAGACTTACTTGCAATTGCCAATTTCCTAATGCATCAACATCTTTGATATAAACATGGTAGTGTCCTCCATAGCAGCCACCTTTGTGTATAATAACAGAGAAGAGCTCATACATGTACTCCGAATCCTCCAACTGAGTCTAAAACAAGAGGAAATTAATAAACCCTATAAGTCTTTTACACAACAACAAGGAGGATTTTACACTATGGACAAAATTTCAGGTGTTTTAGTGGGGAAAAAGATCAATCAATGCAGTTCTCTGTTATCCACCATTATTCCAGAGTTAGAGATACATTTGAACCAAGCCAAAGATGCATTTAACTACTTTAGAAGTAAAATATTTTCAGTAACAGTGGTCAACATAAAAGTATGTTTTATTCAAATACTGAAACATGCCAACTTGGCTGTCCCTGAAATTACTATTCATACTTAGTGAAGTATAGTTAGCAGCTCCATTAGCTAATATTGTGTTGAATATTTCAATTGAATGATGTTGAAATCCTTTTGTTTGGAAACAAAAATGTTTATCATAAACAAGTTTATACCACTTATTCCTAGGCATAGTTACAATTTTCTGGAAAGTTACAAGTAAATAGTTTAGGAGTTCTAAGTTAAAAGTGACTTATTGAGAAATGATGGTGGGGGGTGGGCAGTGATGAGCTGCCAAAATATTAACAACAGGTTCCCTCCTCCTCATCCCACGAGGGAGTCGTGGCTCCCCCCCGGGACTCCTGCCCCATCCAACCCCCCACATTCCTTGACGCCCCCCCGGGAACCCTGCCCCATCCACCCCCCTTCCCTGTCCCCTGACTGCCCCCTGCCACCCCATCCAACCACTCCTCTCATTCCTGATGGCCCCTCGGGACCCCTGCCCCATCCAACCACCCCTTCTCTCTGTCCCCGACTGCCCCTTGAACCCCTGCCCCTGACTGCCCCCCACCGCCCCATCCAACCCCTGCTCCTTCCTGACTGCACCCCCGGGACCCTTGCCCCCATTCAATCCCCCTGTTTCCTGCCCTCTGACCACCCCAATCCCATCCACCCCCCCACAACTCCCCAAACTCTCCTGCCCTCTTACAACACCCCCTCCCTGCCCCTTTACCGCGCTGCCTGGAGCCGCTGGGCCGGGGCCGCGAGGCCCGAGCCAGGCCAGGGCCAGGCTGGGGAGCTCGGCCGAGGCGCTGGGCTGGGGCTGGGGCCGGAGCGCTCAGTCGGGGCCGGGGCGCTCGGCCCTGGGGCGCTTGGCCGGGGCGGCCAGAGTGCTCAGCCAGGGCTGGAGGGCCTGGGGCTGGAGCGCTCGGCTGTGACCGGGCCAGGTCCGGATCCGGGTCAGAGCCGCTCGGCCGGGACCGGGCCGGGTCCGGGCCGGAGCCGCTCGGGCGGGACCGGGTCCGGGGGGGGCCGGAGCGCTCGGCCGGGACCGGGCCGGAGTGCTCGGCCGGGACCAGGCCGGAGCCGCGGGGCCCGAGCCGGGGGCACATGGCTGGGGCGCTCTGCCGGGGCCAGGCCGGGGCTGGGGCTGGGGGCGCTCAGCCGTGGCCGGACCGGGCTGGGGCACTCAGCCGTGGCCGGGGGAGCCAGGCCAGAGGGGGCTGGGGCCGGGCTGGAGGGAGCCGTTCGGCCGGGCTGGGCCTCGCCGCACCTTCCTGGAGCCCCCCCTCACCTCCCACCCCAGCCTGCCTGCTGCTTCTTTCAGGCTTCCCACGAACATCTGATTCGCTGGAAGCAGGGGAGGGGGGAGGAGAAGGGGCGGAGCGTTCAGGGGAGGAGAAGGGGGCGGAGCGTTCAGGGGAGGAGGGGGACGTGAGCTGGGGCCGGGGGCAGGGTGGACAGCTGCCCGAGCCTTTGTTAAATAAAGCCCTTTTAGAACCGGTTGTCCAGGAACAACCGGTTCTAAAAGGACTTCTAAATTTAACAACCGGTTCCTGCGAACCGGTGGGAACCGGCTCCAGCACACCACTGGGGGTGGGTGTCTAATTTCACTGGCCCCTCTAAAAGGCTTTGTTAACTCTGGAAACTTTGCGAAGCTTAACAAAAAAACCCTCACATGCAGCTTAACTTTTACAAAAATTAAATAAAAGCAAAATAATAATATGCTCCTCCCCCAAAGCTAATGTTGAAAAACTCTTCCTCAACTGCCAAATTGCAGAACTTTAAAGACCAAAACCATGGTGATTAAGATTTTAGGAAAGCAGACTTTAAAGTGTGTCTGCAGTAAGTATATTATTTACATAGTTTAAGGACTAAAGTTAATTACGTAAAGGCTTTGTTTTGTTAATAACTATGTTTTGGTTATATTAATATGACTATTCATCTGTATAGATTTCTAAGAGAATGCATAAACTATAAGGGTGTGGCAATATACAACTGAGTTTCTATATAATGCTATTAGATAATACCAACATAAAAATTAATATAATGCAACAACTAACTTTCAGGTAATGAGATTTTTGCCTGGAAATGTTCAATTAAGTTTTATGCTATTACTGATTTTTCCCATTTGTCAGTACTACACATAAAAGCTTTGTGTTCGCACCACAAAAGTTAGAGTTTCCAACACTATTAAAAGAGATCTCTTTTGGAAGGACAGATTGCAGACAGAAGGAAAGCCATACAGTTTCTCCTGCAAATAGCCTGTGACCTGACCAAAAAGGTAAAATGAAATATGGCTCATCCTGGAGATAAATTTCCCACATATTCAGCCAGAGAACAAATTAAGACAAAATTGTTCAAACCTGCTCACAAAAAGGCCTGAGGTTAATCCGGATAGGGAACGTATAGCAGCCTGTTTCCTTGTATCGTTCACACTTCTCAAAGTCAAAGTTAAACCTCAGGAGCGAGACAGTAAGAAAGGGAGGCAACTTACGTAGTTTAGCAGACTGTAAAATGAACAAAAAAGTTTTAAGTATGAGTTTATTACAGCAAAGAAGCAGCATGTCCTCCATTCTAAACACAACTCTCTCAGGCTGTCAGAAGAAAAGTTCCCCAAAAGGTTTCAATAGAAAGCAATCAGCCATTATGGATTTTGTAAGAGGATATCATTCATTAAAGAGAAGATTCCAAAGGTAATGACAGTGGAAAGTAAAAATTCAAGCAAACTATGTAAGGGAGAAGTCTGGATAGCACATCAAAAGATGTATTTCACCACATTTCATATTATGTGAAATGGTAAGTGTCGTAGGACAGATGAACAGTTAGTGACCTAGTTCTAGTAAGTGCCAACACAATCACTAGTCAATTCTTTGACACTTCCAAGAGAGACCCAAGTAATAAATAGTAGATGCTATACCATCTTTTATTCAGACCCACTCCTTGACAAGTCGTCCAGTACTGCACTAGTCTAAATGTTTCTCTTTCCCTCTGACAGGTTATGAGGTCCATCAGAGAAAAACCTTTGACTCCTTCGGGGAGTTCAGACATACCATTTTGAGGGACAGAGCACACAGACAGCCTAAAGAGTTTACAGCCTGCTGAGATGAATGAAAGCAGTTTACCTTCTTTTAGAGGTAAATAATCCTGCCCTCTTCCCCACAGAGAAAGAAGTGCAATGCACGAGTTGGGGGTACAATTAACGGCACAGGATGTGAGGAAAGGTTTAAGGAGCTTAAGCTGGGGAGGCACACTTCCTGGACAGCACAGAAGAGTCCTTTAGGGGCTCCCCTGTGCAGTATGCTGGGCAGTGGGGATTCAGGGTCATGGGTGACTGATCCACTGCTACATTTCCCATCTTGTGCACTCTGCAGACATTTACAGTCAGGTGATGTTGGTGTAAAATGCCACCAACAATGATCTGAGTCCAAGATTCAAGAATGAGGTGATTCTCTGCTTGTCTAGCACTTGTACAAGTGGAGTTACACTGATCTGCAAATTAAGCATACCTGACAAAAATAAAGACGCCCTGATTTTTGGCATCAATGTTTGGACAAGATTGCTGGTTTGCACTTGCTGCTTACAAAGCAGCTCTCAGCCACCTCTAAATTTCTGTGAAAACGTAATTATTTCCATTACAAAAAAGCAAAAAAAACAAGGCTTTCCTATACAGAAAATATTTGAAACTATTCCTGAATATATCCATGCAGATATGAATCTAAGTCAATATTTACCATTGTACATGTACACCAGATGCAATATGCACTTTATATTTTTAGTATCTGAACAAAACGATATCTGTTAAATTCAATTAATACTTAACTTGTAAGTTAAACGTATTTTGCAAAATACATCTACTGGCATATATTACATATATTTCAAATACAAAATTAACCCATTTCATATGTTCTATATTTTAAAAGTTAAAAGAAGCTTTCATATAGTGTACAAGATGCATTAAACATGTATGGTTCTCACCCTATAAGGGTAGCAAGTCAGCTTTTATAATAGTTAATCTGCCTGCTCAACACAGGGAAACTTGAGATTGTTTTCCCTTTTGCTGATCAGTGCATTTCCTACTCCTGGGGGAATTCTGTGCCAACAAATTAAAAATTCTGCACACAATATTTTAAAATTCTGCAAATTTTATTTGACAAAATAGCACTACATAATCATGCCAGTTTCAATTTTGGTAATTTATTTAAAAATACCTGTCAGCAAGTATATCTGTAACAATACAGACACAGAAAAATTCCCCCAGGAGTAGAGCGTTAAAGAAACCCTTATGACAACCCAGTTCCTGCTTCTCTGCTTCCCCACCCCCGGCCCAGACACTCACACCCCCTATCAGACAGCTGCGGGTCCCCCCCTGGCACAGACACTGACAGACCCTACCTCCTAGAGCCCAGGGATCCAGAGGGAGAAACAGCCTGATGCTGGGTCCCGGGCTTGCACAGAGTTTCCTGCGCGCCGCCACCTCCGTCCTATAGGATATGCTGGGAACCCTCCAGTTCCCTCCCCCTCCTGCTGGCCTTGTCTTCTATTTGCGAGCTGGGCTCTGACAGGTCCAACAGCCCCTAGTGTCAGTCAACATCTTTGCAGCCCATTTCTGTGGGAGGGGAAAAGGAAACTGCACGCACAACATTAATTTCTGCAAAATTCTGCATTGTGCAGTGATGCAGAATTCCCCCACATCAAAGGATAGAAGTGGAGGCTCAAAGAGGTTCAGCCAATGCATTTACAACTATTTTACCCCCATGGAGGTGCAGACAGCCTCAGCACAGAATCAGGACCAGAAGCAGCATGAAAAGAGCAGAGCGTACTCCAGCTCCAAGATCAGAATAGTGGTCAAAAAGCAGCTTCATGGTTCAGAAGGTATGTCTACACTGGGAAAACTTGGAAGTATATTTCTGCATTCGTGCAGATCCCCCACCAGCAAGAGTGGAAGTGCTAATGTACAGCAGGAACAGGCATTTAACAGCTGGTTTAATCTAATTCTGTAAAAAGTGCTAGGAAACACTCCCATTTGCCGGGGAAATTTTAGTAGCCTTTGAGGAGAGGATTTGTCAAACCCTGCCCAGAGCCATCAGTCTTAACTAGAAAGTTAGATTCTTTCATAATCTACTTTTAACAAAGGCCAGTTGTGGCCTTCTGATCTTCTCCAAATTGTTTAGCTGCAGCTTGTCCTGTCCATTCTTGCCTCCAACCACAATGGGGATTATTTTGAGGTGAGCGAAGAGATCTGCTCTTCCACACTGACAGACTCATTCAGAAAAACCTTATAATTTGCTAAGCCTGAATGAACACTTGGATGCTAACTCAGACTAAGCTATTATGTGTTGAAGTGGTGCTGTAAATCACAGGAAGATTATTACTGATGATGAATTGATATTTCATACTGCCCAAACCTAGGGTTACCATATTTAAAAAATAAAAAAAGAGGACCCTCCACGGGCCCTGGCCCCGCCCATTTCCCCACCCCCC
>NW_020664524.1:625159-657273 GCF_002925995.2 Terrapene triunguis | reverse complement strand
CTGTTTAATTCCTGTCATAATTTAGTTTTGTAAGAAGTCCTGGTTGTAAAAAACATAGATTAGAAAAAGTAAAACTAGATGGTAAAACGTGAATGAAACAAATGGAGTTTCACTGTAGTAACATCATTACTTACATCTTAATCATATCTACCATTGACGATACACAGTAACTCAGCTAGAAATTGCCATAGTGCTACTGTTTTCTTCTGATGACTCATGCCCTCACTATAGCTTAGAAAATACCAGCCAAGACTCAGTATGAACAAATAAGCCTTGAATATTTTCCATGTGTTTAGAAGTCTGCAGAGTCCTAACCCATAAAAGCTGCATGGTTCCAATAAATTGATTATTAGAATGGTCAAAATATTTAATTAACTTGGAATATTTTGTGGGGTTAAGCAAGCATTTACACGTACAGAAAATTTAACATCTTCAATAAACCGTAACCTGCTTAACAAGTTGCTAACAATCTATGCTATTAAACACACACAAAGCTATCCTAGGAATTTACCTGTCTCTCACTGACATTCTTGCACTCCTTACAAACAATCTGGTTAACAACAGTCCCATGGTACAACCGATTAATAAGGTCATGGCCAGAAGTCCCCACAAGGGAAGTTTCCAAAGCACTGAACAGAATCCGATTTAACTCTTGTACATCATGTTGTCTCATCTCCTGCAAGACAACACAGGACACATTTTTAAAAAAAGGGTTTATTAGTGCAGTCTCCTGCTTTTCATATTATGATGACTAAAGCATTTTCTAAAAGCAATAATCAAAAGTTACATTAGAGACATAACAAAGGCCTTAAAAGGAAGCAAGATACAATGTGAGAGTTGCCTACTACCAAGAGAGGAATACTGTGCTAACTTAAAAGTTTGTTTTTCCCCCCTACTTCTTTCCAGCCTTAATTTACTTCCATTATTTATGCTACAAGCATGCATAACGTAAACCAGGTCATACACTCTACTCCCACTGAACTCAGTGGGACTATTCCCTTTCATAAAGTAAGCGCCTAATTATTTGAAGGACTTGGAGCCTTAAGTCATCAGGCAAACAGTATTGCTGCAAAAAATGAAAAACTACAGAAATATTTTAAAAATATATTTTATATCTGTAGAAACCCATTTTCTAGTTCTCCATAGGAAATAGTCAATATGTGCTTTCAGTGGCGATGCAGACAAAAAAAGAATAATATTTGCCAACTTAAAAATATATTTCCCCAGCTTGAAAAATTCTAAACTTTCTCACATGTCAAAATATTTCAAGTCTCCAAGAGTCATCCTCTCCCTCTTTTGGAAGAAACTCTTACAAGCTGTTGTCCTTACAGATACCATACTGTACCTCATTGCTGTTCCATCCAAAGCTCTCAGTGAGGTCTGTTGTAGATGCAGCCTGCTGATCTAAGAGCAAAAGCTGAGCAAATAATCGTTGTAACTGTAATGGAATTATTCGAACCTAAATGTTTAAAAAAAAAAAAGGTTTCAGGAAGCAACTTCAAAACCAGTACTTTAAATAAAATGAATTAGGATTTAGCACAGAAGTGAGAATAAGCCACCATCAACCCAGTAGCACTTGTGTTCTAATTATAACTTGGCCTACTTCACAATTCTATAAACATGGATACATCTTTCCAAAATCTACATTCATCCTTAAGTATCTCTGAGAAATTTAAATTCATTATTTCAATGGTGGTAAATTAATATACAGAAAGAAAAACAATTAACTTAAATTTAAGCTATCATAATATAAACAGTAACTTTCTTTTGTATTTTGCACATTTTAGTACCTCAAAAAACAAAAGAACATGGCCTTCGGAGATTTAATTAAATCATAGCTAGGACAGCTACCTATTGTAGCTTTGATTTACAGAGAAAACTCACTTCACCAACAACTTGCTTCTATCACTTTAAACAGAGAATACAGAAACAAAATCTGTGTTCCAATGCTAGTAAGCATTTTAAAAATAAAAATTAGGCACCATCCTGTAATGTCTTGTGCATAGGTAGACCACTACATCTGCAAGGCTCCAGAAGGATGCAGCAGTCCCACAAACAAGAAGTCACAGAATTGGAGCCTTAATTAGTCATAAAGAAAATATGGAACAGTACTGTACAAGTTTTGGGCCTGCTCTTGCTCCGACTGAAGTCAGAAGGACTTTTGCTATTGGATTCTATGGGAGTAGGATCAAGATCTAGAATATTATTGCAAAATAACTGGCGCACCGGCTTTCACCAGTGCACAAAACAGAATGCATTGACAAACCAAATTATTGGCTTCCCATCAATTATTATATTTCCCAGTATGGTCAGAAATTGTATTCCCTCTTGATTCAAACCCTCATTTTTCTGAATCAACCTACAGCAGAGGATAATAAGAGTAGATTTTAACACCTTTACATCTGGTTTATTGATATCTTCCAGAGAACCAAGTTCTTCAGGGCCTAGGGAAAACAGTGCTTCTGTAATGGAAAAGGAAACATGACTTTAAAATAAAGAAGCTTTACATTCATATGTATCGTATTTTAGTTTATTTGTATGAAAAGTTATCAAAAACATCCCTGGAAATCCTTAAGTATCTTAAGAAGTTTATTCCTGAAAGACATTTGCACTTTTTTGTACCAATTTATTTTCACTCCATCCAAATTAAATACCAATATTAAGAAACATACAAATGGTTAGATGTCTTGAAGAACTGCTTCTTCATAAGTTAATGGTTATGTGAAAAGTGAATGAGAGGCAATGGCCAAAGTGAAACTGCATCCTATTTTAAATAAGAAATTATAAGCACATTTGTGTCTCTATGATGTGAATTATACATAAAATATCTAGACAGGATATATGTCTTTTTGCAGAAGTGAGAGATATTAACTTTATGGACCACCTGCTCTTTGTTTTCATCTTGGCTGCTACAGCTTATCTGGAGTGAACAGTGCTTTTGAAATTGGCTTTCCATTAGTAATGTTTTATAAATAACTGACAACAACTGTCAATGCAGAATTTCTAGTAAAATATTGTTAGTATGACATGTTGCTGGTAGAGACAAAAGCAGGGACTTTTGCTCTTTTGGACATTCAGAGAGCCTTCTACAGTTTTGACTGGACTTTCTCTGTTCTGATTGGTTATTTACTTCAATCCTACCCTCCCTCCACCTCAGCTTTACTCCATACCTGCCCCTCTTCTTTCCTGCCCTTCCCTTTTCTTTTATTCAGTGTATCCCTTCATAAATGAACCCCCGCCCCACCCCAAAGAAGGGGGGGAAACGTGGAACACAGTGTTTGCTGCCCTCACATCTTTCACTCTGCTAGTGTGTTCTACTCCTCCCTCCACTCTGGGTCTGTCTGGTCTATTTAGCTTGACAGCTCTTTGGAGGGAAGGACTGTCTTCTTTTCTGTGTTTGTACAGTAGCTGGCACAATGGGGTTGGCCCTTAGGCACTACAGTAATAAACATGGTTAATTTTAAAGTTACTTTAGAAAGTTATATTTTAAGATACAGTACCTCTAAATTCTGGCGTGAAATGCAAAGTCTGGAGAAGGGAATTGAGGTAGCAGGTCCCGCCCTGATTTTTGATACCACTTAATTTGGTGAACTCCCTTGGAGCGGGAGGCTCGGTATCTTTGGACTTTGATTTCTTCCCTTTTCCACATTGATTATTTGACACAAAGGAAAAGTCCTCTTCAAATAAGTCTCCAAACATTGTGAAGCCACAGTATAGTCCTTCGGATATCCAACATAAGTCACCATTTAGCACAAAAACTGCAATATTAATTGGTTATGCAGTACATGCTAATTGAATCTTGAGCATAGTATTTTCAAAAGTTCTCAGCCTGGGCCTAACTATGTCACCACTGAAATCACTGATGCCTCCATTCTATCTAGTCATCTATTATAAATCACAAATATCAACTTTTAGCTATAAAACAAGATAATCTTAAAGTTTTTATTGTTTTTGTACTTTTTAATGTCCACAGATTTCGGTTCCTGGTCCTTTTGTAATTTTATTCCAATCTTAGCAACCAAAGCCTTGTCTATACACAAACTTGCACCAAAATACCAGCTTTTATTTATACTGTTGAGGTTTAGTTGCAAGTCTGTACACGGATACTTATTTTGGAATAAAAAACACCCTATTTTGATTTTGGTAAAAACAGGGCATGTCTTCCAAAACAAGAGGGTCCATGCACAGACTTGTAACCGAACAACAAACGGTATCAATCAAAACCAATGTAGTTAGTTGGATGCAAGTGTGTGTGTGGTGCTTGAAAGTGTGTGTTTAGACAGCGCCAAGCCAATGTAATCAGGCTTGGCAGAATATGATTTTTTATTTTTGTTACAATTTCGACAGAGAACATCATTTTAAAGCCCCCTCCCCCATGTTTATCTATTTTGTGCTCGCGGTTGCACAAAATCATGGGTTTTAACAAGCACTTTCCCCGGTTTTTCCGGGGGGAGGTGTTCATTCACAGTTGTAGGGCCGTAGGGGGAGGGAGGCCTGAAATCCCCCCCACAGCCCAGCCACAAGCCCTGCGCCGTGCCGGGCAGGTAGGACGCAAACGCCCCGCTGAGAGGGGTCTGGTCCCCAGGCCGCGCAGGGGAAGGCGCACCACAGGCCCCCCCATGACGTGACGGGGATGCGTGTCAGCCCCGAGCTGCAGCTTCCCCGCCGTGGCCCCTCCACCGCCCGCGCGTGTGGGGGGGGGGGGGGGTCCCCCCCCCCCCCCCCCCCGGCAGGGGGCTCCGACGGGGAGTCCCCATCCCCGCTCACCGCTCACTGCCGGGACGTGGAGCCACACTTGAGCTGACACCAGCACCGCCGCCAGCTCGCCGCCGCCATGGTTGTTTTGGCTCCGTTGTCAGCCGGCTCCCGCGGGGCCCGATGGGCGTTGGAGTCTTTCCCTGGGCTCCTGGGCGCCCGCACCGCCGCCTCCCGCAGCCCGGACTACAACTCCCACAAGCCACCAGGCCACGCGCCGGCTGAAGTCAGCGGCCACCAACCAACCCCTCGGCGTCCGCTAGGGAAACTGTGGGTGGCCCCGCAGCACCCTCGGTAGCGGCATCTGACCGGAAGCGGCGGGCGCAACGCCTTCTGGGAGGTGTAGTTGACTAGGAGTGGGTGCCGCAAGGCCCTCTGTAGTTGCCTGGGAGTAGTTACCGCATTACCTGCTGGGAGATGTAGTCTCTCTAGCGAAAGGTGGCTACTCTGTGAGAATTAATCTAATGGGGAAAAATTTCCAAAAATGTGGTACAAAGACTCATAAAATGCCACCCATCCCTTCTCAACACAGGCGAGGATTTTTTAAATATATAAAAACGTCCGGAAATATGGACATATGATAACCCTACCCACTGCCCCCTCTCCTCTTGGGGTGTCAGCTCGCTCAGCCTGCTGATTGCAACCCCGCCGTGCTGCTGCAACCCTGCGCCCCACGGTGGCGTCTCTGCAGCCAGCTGCTGGTGCGGGGGACCCGCGGCCACTTCTCCCTCCTCCGAGCATCCCCCGCGGCTCTGGCAGAGCCTCAGTCTCCCCCCTCCGTCCCGGCCGTGCAAGGAGCCCCGCCAGCGGTCTGTGCAGCCGGGGCTGCCTCCCCCCCGGCAGAGCCACTGCCTGGGGGCGGGTCCCGGCGCAGGGGAAAGTTTCTCGGCGCGCGGAGGCGGCTCCCGGGAGCCCGAACTCCTCCACCCGGGAAGGGCCCACGCTGCAGCGCCTCCCGCAGCCTCGGCTGCCGCAGCCTCGCCGGGTCCAGCTGGGACCAGGCTCCCCTGAGGGAGGTGAAGGGTGGGGGACTCTGAGGTGGGGGGGATTCTGAGGGTAGGGGGCTATGGGAGGGGGTGGAGGCTCTGAGGCAGGGGCTGTGGACAGTGGGGGGACTGCGGAGGGCAAGCTCTCAGGAGAGGGGGCACTGAGGAAGGAGAAGGCTGAGGATGGGCCCTGTGGAGAGCGGGTGGCTCTGGGGTGAGGCCTGGGGGGTCCGGGCGGCAGGCAGCTCTGGGGTGAGGCCTGGGGGGGTCCGGCGGGCGGCGGCTCTGGGGTAGGGTTACCATACGTCCTGATTTTCCCAGACATGTCCGGCTTTTTGGTCCTCAAATCCCCATCCGGGAGGAATTTCCAAAAAGCCGGACCTGTCCGGGAAAATAGGGAGGCATGCTAAGGGCACCTCCTCCCCGGGCTCCAACTTTCCCAGCTCCCACCGCTCTCCACCACAGCGGGGAGCCGAAGCAACTTCCCCAGCGCAGCAGCAGCCGCCGCCAGGGGGCGGGAGGGAGAAGGGGGAATGCGGGGTGCTCAGGGGAGGGGGTGGAGTTGGGGCAGGGCCAGGGGCCCGTGGAGTGTCCTCTTTTTGCAGTATTGAAATATGGTAACCCTATTGAAACTAGAATCTATCAAACACATGTGTTGCCAAGTCCTGCAGTGTTATCATGAGTCTTGTGATATTTAGTGATTTTCTTAACTCAGTTCCTGGAGTTGGAAGGTTGCAGTAGAATCTCATCTCCCCCTTCGCCCCCCACCCACCCACCCACCCACCCACCAACCAATCCCCCCCAAAAAAGCCAGTGGGAGAGTTTTCTAGCACTGGAGATTGGAGGCAGAGCTTGAAAGCGAGAAGTAAATATACCAGAAGGCAAATAAAGTGACCCAATGTTCATTTATTTTTAAATAATGGTTTTTAATCCAATCTCATGATTTTGGGACACTGTAATGGGGTTGGGACTCACCACCGCCGTGCCTCCTACTGGTTGTCTTGGGAATTAGCTCAGTCCAGTGGAGCGCCCCCTCCTGGTGGTGTCCCGACCGTCATCTCGCCCTCGGTTGGCGTGTCTGAGCCCACGTCGCTCACCAATTCGCGGTGTCCTCTTCGGGACCACTGCCCTCCGGCAGTGCCCCTCAGTCCTTCCCCCCCCCCCGGGGGGGGGGGGGGGGGGTGTCAATCAGCAGTCTCCTTGTCCAGCCACCGTAATCAACCACACACCCCAAAGTCTAATCCCTCCCGTCAGGGATCTGGCGTGGTCTGTACTGGCCGCTCCCTATGGCCAATAGCTAGATATACTGCAAGGGGATGGGGGGGACCCAGGCCCACCCTCTACTCTGGGTCCTGACCCAGGGACCCTCGGGCAACAGCCTCACTGTCCTCCTTCTCTCCCCTCATCTGTCCGCCTCCCTGGGCTGCTTCCCCTACCACCCCTTGCACCCCCTAGGCCCTTCCAATCAGGGCTTGCCTGGCAGGCCTCAGGCTAGAGCTCCCTTCTGCTCCCTGAGCCTGGCCAGCACTGCACTGTCCGCAGTGCTAGTCTCCCAGTTTGGAGATAGACCTTCCCCTCTCAAAGGCCTGGGACAGACTGCCTGCTCTCTCCCTGAGCAGCCTTTTATAGGGCTGAGCCTGGCCCTGATTGGCTGTCTCCAACCTGGGCCCTGATTGGCTCCCAGTAAGCCCTTCTCCCATTGGCTGTGTGTCTGCACAGGCCCAGTGGCCTGCCGCAGCCCATAATCTCAGCGAGTGGGACAGCCGCCCCACTACAGACACCTGTCTTGTAATTTTTCAGTGCAGGGGCTTGGCAATAATCAACTGCTGACAATGTGCTCTGTGCTGTTCAAAATGCAGGAATAAAGATGGTCCCTGCTCCAAAGAGGTTATAATGCGGAAGGAGTTTGCAGTGTAGAATCTTCGATTTACTAGCAAAGGCTATTCCAAAACAATCCACAGGATGAAAGGCCCAGGGAAGCAGAGCAGTTAACGGGAGCAGAGGGAAACCTTCCCATAGTTGGGACCCTCCTTCCAGATGGTGCTGGGGTTGCCTCTCGCACTGAGGTTACCTCTCAGGGGGAGGGAACTCCAGTTGCTAGGAAAAGGCAGGTGTTAGTAATGGGAGATTCGATCATTAGAAACGTAGATAGCTGGGTTTGTGATGACTGGGAGAACCGTATGGTGACTAGCCTGCCTGGTGCGAAGGTGATCTCTCGAGGCATCTAGACAGACTTATGTGTAGTGCTGGGGAGGAGCCAGTGGTCGTGGTACATGTAGGTACCAATGACATAGGGAAGGGTAGGAGAGATGTCCTGGAGGCCAAATTTAGGCTGCTAGGGAAGAGACTGAAATCCAGGACCTCTATGGTGGCATTCTCAGAAATGCTCCCAGTTCCACGCGCAGGGCCAGGTAGGAAGGCAGAGCATCAGAGTCTCAATGCGTGGATGAGACGATGGTGTAGGGAGGAGGAGTTTACATTCATTAGGAACTGGGAAAACTTTTGGGATGGGGGAGCCTATACAGGAGAGATGGGCTCCACCTAAACCAAAGTGGAATCAGACTGCTGGCACTAAACATTAAAAAGGTTGTAGAGCAGTTTTTAAACTAGGAGATGGGGGAAAGCCGACTGCTGCAGAGGAGCATGTGGCTCGGACAGAGACTTCTCTTAGGGGAGAGAGTCTATTGATAGAGAATCTCTAGGTTATAGTCAGGAGCAGAGGAAGGAAGAGGATAATGTAAGGGCCAGATCAGATGATAAACATTCACATAAAAAAGAATCTGACACATCAGAAAAGGGCAGACAAATAAATAGTGACAAGTTTTTAAAGTGCTTGTACACAAATTCTAGAAGTCTAAATAATAAGATGGGTGAACTAGAGTGCCTTGTGATAAAGGAGAATATTGATATAATAGGCATCACAGAAACCTGGTGGACTGAGAGCAATCGATGGGACACAATCATTCCGGGGTACAAAATATATCGGAAGGACAGAACAGGTCGTGCGCGGGGGGGAGTGGCACTATATGTGAAAGAAAATGTAGAATCAAATGAAGTAAAAATCTTAAGTGAATCCACATGTTCCATAGAATCTCTATGGATAGAAATTTCATGCTCTAATAAGAATATAACATTAGGGATCTATTATAGACCACCTGACCAGGACAGTGATAGTGATGATGAAATGCTAAGGGAAATTAGGCTATCAAAATTAAGAACTCAATAATAGTGGGGGATTTCAATTATCCCCATATTGACTGGGAACATTTCACTTCAGGATGAAATGCAGAGATAAAATTTCTCGATACTTTAAATGACTGCTTCATGGAGCAGCTGGTATGGGAACCCACAAGGAGAGAGGCAACTCTAGATTTAGTCCTGAGTGGAGCGCAGGAGCTGGTCCAAGAGGTAACTATAGCAGGGCCGCTTGGAAATAGTGACCATAACACAATAGCATTCAACATCCCTGTGGTGGGAAGAACATCTCAACAGCCCAACACTGTGGCATTTAATTTCAAAAGGGGGAACTATGCAAAAATGAGGGGGTTAGTTAAACAGAAGTTAAAAAGTACAGTGACTAAAGTGAAATCCCTGCAAGCTGCATGGGCGCTTTTTAAAGACACCATAATAGAGGCCCAACTTCAATGTATACCCCAAATTAAGAAACACAGTAAAAGAACTAAAAAAGAGCCACCATGGCTTAACAACCATGTAAAAGAAGCAGTGAGAGATAAAAAGACTTCCTTTAAAAAGTGGAAGTCAAATCTTAGTGAGGCAAATAGAAAGGAGCATAAACACTGCCTAATTAAGTGCAAGAATGTAATAAGAAAGCCAAAGAGGAGTTTGAAGAACGGCTAGCCAAAAACTCCAAAGGTAATAACAAAACGTTTTTAAGTACATCAGAAGCAGGAAGCCTGCTAAACAACCAGTGGGGCCCCTTGATGATCGAGACACAAAAGGAGCGCTTAAAGATGATAAAGTCATTGCGGAGAAACTAAATGGATTCTTTGCTTCAGTCTTCACGGCTGAGGATGTTAGGGAGATTCCCAAACCTGAGCCGGCTTTTGTAGGTGACAAATCTGAGGAACTGTCACAGATTAAAGTGTCACTAGAGGAGGTTTTGGAATTAATTGATAAACTTAACATTAACAAGTCACCGGGACTAGATGGCATTCACCCAAGAGTTCTGAAAGAACTCAAATGTGAAGTTGCGGAACTATTAACTATGGTTTGTAACCTGTCCTTTAAATCAGCTTCTGTACCCAGTGACTGAAAGTTAGCTAATGTAACGCCAGTATTTAAAAAGGGCTCTAGAGGTGATCCCGGCAATTACAGACCGGTAAGTCTAACTGCGGTACCAGGCAAATTAGTCGAAACAATAGTTAAGAATAAAATTGTCAGACACATAGAAAAACAAACTGTTGAGCAATAGTCAACATGGTTTCTGTAAAGGGAAATCATGTCTTACTAATCTATTAGAGTTGTTTGAAGGGGTCAAACAAACATGTGGACAAGGGGGATCCAGTGGACATAGTGTACTTAAATTTCCAGAAAGCCTTTGACAAGGTCCCTCACCAAAGGCTCTTATGTAAATTAAGCTGTCATGGGATAAAAGGGAAGATCCTTTCATGGATTGAGAACTGGTTAAAAGACAGGGAACAAAGGGTAGGAATAAATGGTAAATTCTCAGAATGGAGAGGGGTAACTAGTGGTGTTCCCCAAGGATCAGTCCTCGGACCAATCCTATTCAACTTATTCATAAATGATCTGGAGAAAGGGGTAAAAAGTGAGGTGGCAAAGTTTGCAGATGATACTAAACTGCTGAAGATAGTTAAGATCAAAGCAGACTGTGACGAACTTCAAAAAGATCTCACAAAACTAAGTGATTGGGCAACAAAATGGCAAATGAAATTTAATGTGGATAAATGTAAAGTAATGCACACTGGAAAAAATAACCCCAACTATACATACAATATGATGGGGGCTAATTTAGCTACAACAAGTCAGGAAAAAGATCTTGGAGTCATCGTGGATAGTTCTCTGAAGATGTCCGCGCAGTGTGCAGAGGCGGTCAAAAAAGCAAACAGGATGTTAGGAATCATTAAAAAGGGGATAGAGAATAAGACTGAGAATATATTATTGCCCTTATATAAATCGATGGTACGCCCACATCTCGAATACTGCATACAGATGTGGTCTCCTCATCTCAAAAAAGATATACTGGCACTAGAAAAGGTTCAGAAAAGGGCAACTAAAATGATGAGGGGTTTGGAACGAGTCCCATATGAGGAGAGATTAAAGAGGCTAGGACTCTTCAGCTTGGAAAAGAGGAGACTAAGGGGGATATGATAGAGGTATATAAAATCATGAGTGATGTGGAGAAAGTGGATAAGGAAAAGTTATTTACTTATTCCCATAATACAAGAACTAGGGGTCACCAAATGAAATTAATAGGCAGCAGGTTTAAAACAAATACAAGGAAGTTCTTCATGCAGCGCACAGTCAACTTGTGGAAATCCTTACCTGAGGAGGTTGTGAAGGCTAGGACTATAACAGCATTTAAAAGAGAACTGGATAAATTCATGGTGGTTAAGTCCATTAATGGCTATTATCCAGGATGGGTAAGGAATGGTGTCCCTAGCCTCTGTTTGTCAGAGGATGGAGAAGGATGGCAGGAGAGAGATCACTTGATCATTGCCTGTTAGGTCCACTCCCTCTGGGGCACCTGGCATTGGCCACTGTCGGTAGACAGGATACTGGGCTAGATGGACCTTTGGTCTGACCCGGTACGGCCGTTCTTATGATGTTAAAACACCTCCCCTCAAGCAATGCTGCTCCCATTATTAGACCCCATCCCCTTAAACAATACTGCACAGCAAAACAATTCTCCTTCCCTTAAAATAATGCTTACTCTTCCTACCACCCATGCTGCCCCTACCTATTTGTTCCTCTCCTGCTAGCACAGGGCCTCCCAGCTCCTTCACTCACCCCTTGGCCCCTGTGTGTCCTACCCTACCCTTAAAATAGCAGCAGCTCAGAGGCTCAGCCAGTGAACTCCTTTGCCTGCTGAAAATCTGCCGGTTCCCAAATCTGTTCCACCTCTCCTATTGTGTTCCAGGAACTGTTGTCCCTGGACTCCTCTACTCAGCACTGCCCAAGAGGAAGAAATGACCAAACATCTCAGGGTTCAAGTGAAACCCACAGATTCCTGATGTAAGCAGAGTCTGAATGAGCTCTCTTCTGACTCAGTGGTGAGCTGTGGAAAAGACTTCAGGAGCTGATCTCGTTTGCATGGACACACCCACGCTGCCTACCTAGGTGCTCTGCATGATGGGATTGCTTGCCCAAATGATCACTTGTGGCTAGTGTTGGATCCCAAGGGTTATTATCCTTGTTGTGTGAACCGAGGGCAGCAGAACTGTACCTGACATACCCTGATGGAAGGACTCACCCTCAACTGAATGGCACTCGCTAGGCAGGGGACATGGGTTCCAAAGCCTAATGAGTTGAGAGAGTGTGGTGTGGTGTCTCTTTAAGGAGACTTCCTATTTTCATGATGTAATAAAAGGGTTAATTTAGACTCAATTGGGAGTCTTGTTATATGCTGCAGAGCTGCAATTACTGGTACCTAGGTATAAGTATTAGACCTACTTTAGGATAGTGTCTCTATTGCAAGAGACTGCCCAGTATGCACTAGCTGTGAGGCTCTCCCACTAACAGCTGAAATTGCTGAGAGCTGTGTTAAAGGGGGGGCTCTGAAGATATCTTGGTGAGTGGCTAGCCAGGTGGCTGGTGGAGAGGAATGGCAAGTGACCAGCAGGGCGGCTGGTGGAGAGGTGTGGCAAGTGGCCAGCAGGGCGGCTGGTGGAGAGAGTCAGAGCAGAGCCCCGCAGAGAGGCGTGGCAATCAGCCATTGGGGTGACAAGCGAGTGCCAGAGCAGCTCGCTCTGGAGTGTGTAAGGTGCTTCCTTACTCCCCCCATTCCACACAGGGTGGGAGATGAACTCTGTGGATGAACCTCTGAACTCTGGGGCTGCACTGGCCAAGGACAGCAACTGTGAGTGGAGTGCAGAGAAGGGATGGGCACGTTAAAGGGACTTTTGGGTTGCTGGGGGAAGTATTGCCTCTTAGAGGTGCCCAGGGAGTGGTGTGTAATTGTCCCAGGTCCCTGGGTGGGGGCTTGAGCTGGTTTTGTGTTGTATTATTGAAAAGGAACCCCTAGATACTGAACCCGGCCATTGTTGCTGCTGGCTCCACCTGGCAGAAGGGTTACACCTAGAACTAAAAAGGATGACAGGAAGTCTCACTAAAGCAGGACTAACCCAGTACATTGGAACTGTGGTCACCATAGGGAATGAGAATGTCCCAGTGTGCATGGGGCCATATGGCAGCATCCACAATTCCCAGCCATGTTCCCAGTAATTTGGGTGCTATAGGATAGCTGGCGAGATCTTCCATGAATGTACCATCACAAACATAGTTTGGCAGGGTAATAAGGGAAGAGAGCAACCCCATGCATAAGAATGGGTGAAAATCTTCTGTTCAAACTTTTTTGTTGATGAAAAATTGGCATTTGGACTAAATGAAATTTGTGGTGTCTACTTTCCATGGAAAATTTTAATTTTGTCAGAAAACCAAGTGCTTGAAGAGAGAAATATTTCATCCAAAACACAAAATATGACAAGTTGGCTTTGTAGCCATAGAGCCTAATGGGAGTTGTAGTTGAGTTTCCTCATGTCCCCATTTTCCTCTATGAGTGGGGCTCTCCAGCCAGACTACATCTCTCAAGATGCACTAGCTTCCCTTTCCAAGAGGGAACCCTGATGCATTATGGGAGATGTCATCTGACCTGAGAGCCTGGCCTACAGAGGAGAATGGGGGCACCAAAATTAAAACTTCTATGGAGGTACTGAGGCAGTACTCCCTAACTGGAATATTTCTGTTTTGGGACAAAATACTTGAATTTTAAACTATTTCAGAGTTTAATTATCCATATAGATAGAAAGTTTTTTCTAATATCTAACGTAAATCTACCTGCAGATTAAGTCCATTACTTCTTGTCCTACCATCAATGGGCATGGAGAACAATTGATCACCATCCTCTTTATAACAGCCTTTAACATATTTGAAGACTGTTGTCTGGCCCCCCCTCAGTCTTCTTTTCTCAAGACTAAAATACCAGTTTTCTTAACCTTTCACATAGATCTGCTTCTCTAAACCTTTTTATAATTTTTGTTGTTCTCCTCTGGACTTTCTCTAATTTGTCCACATCTTTCTTAAAGTGTGGTGCCCCAAACTAGACAATTCTCCAGCAGAGGCCTCATCAATACTCGCCAAGTATAGTGGGAGAATTACCTCCCATGTCTTACATACAACAGTCCTGTTAGTATACCTGTAGTAGTCTCGGCTGAGGTTCAGCCCTCAGCGGGGCTGTGGGGTATCCCACCACCTCGCTCTGGTCCCCCGTCAGTCCTGGTCCAGCGGTAGTGTGGGACAGCAAACACACGGTTAGGGGCTCAGGCCCTCAAGCAGGGGCTGAGCCAACAGTTCGGGAACCCAGGCCCTTACGCAGGGCCCGAGTCAATGGGTTGTAGCAGCCCAGGCCCTAGGTCAGGGCGGGGCAGCAATCAGATAGTCAGTCGGGACCCCAGGCCCTTAAGCAGGGGCTGAGTTAAGGAGCAAGAGGTCCCAGCCTCTCTAGGCCAGGAGAAAGGGGGAGTCTGCCACCCAAGGAGTGGGTGGCAGGGGGGACGCAGGCCCTCCCACTCCACTGAGTCCCAGCCCGGGGCCCTAGCAGCGGCGGAAACTCGCTGCTGACAGTGGGGATCCTGGCTGCAACACACTGACATAGGCTCTGGCAGTGCTGCAGACAGACTGGGGTCGGCTGCCCTCGGGCTACTTCCACACTCCCCCTCGTAGGGTACCTGGGCCGTACTAGTGTCCTCGGTGCTCTCCACCAGCATCGGTTCCTCCGGGTAGGTAGCAAAGGGTATGCTCAGCTCCTTCTCGGGATAGCAGGAAAGGGGCAGACTCGGCTCCTCCTCGGGGTAACTGGAAAGGGGCAGGCTTGGCCAGTCCTCCTCAGGGTACCGGGCGAGGGGTAGGCTCGGGCGGCCTGCTGCTATCTCCCAAGCAGGAGCTCGGCCACAGACGTCTGCTCTCTCCGCCGGCTTGTTCTCCACTGAGCTCTGCAGGCGGGCTTTTATACTTCCGGGTCGGCGCCGTGACCTCTGAGGGGCGGGCGCCGGACCCGGTGGCTCCGCCCACGTTGGTGTTAGGGGAGGTTCGGCCCTCAGTGGGGCTGTGGGGTATCCCACCACCTCGCTACAATATCCTTGAATGATATTAGTCTTTTTCACAACTGTATCACATTGTTGGTTCATATTCAATTTGAGATCCACTATGACCCCTAGATCTTTTTCAGCAGTACTACTGTCTAACCACTTATTTTCCATTTTATATTTGTGCATTTGATTTATCCTTCCTAAGTGTAGTACTTTGCATTTGACTTTATTGAATTTCATTTTGTTGATTAAAAGCCAATTCTCCAATTTGTCAAGGTCTTTTGAATTCTAATCCTGTTCCCCAAAATGGTTGCAACTTCTCCCAGCTTGGTGTCATCCACAAATTTTATAAGCATACTCATCTTCTCCATTATTCAAGTCATTAAAGAAAATATTGAATAATACCAAACCCAGAACAGACCCTTAGAGGACACTGCTAGATACACTGTCCAAGTTTGACAGCAAACCATTGAAAATTACTCTTTGAGTACGGTTTTTCAACTAGTTCTGCACTTACCTTGTAGTAATTTAATTTAGGTCACGTATGTTTCCTTATGAGACTGTCATATGGGGCTGTTTCAAAAGCCTTACTAAAGTCAAGATATATTACATCTATAGCTTCTCCCCTAACCACTAGGCCAGTAATCCCGTCAAAGAAGGAAATTAGTTTGTTTTGCATGATTTGTTCTTGACAATTCCATGTTGGCTATTACGTATCACCCTATTATCCTTCAGGTGCTTACAAACTAATTGTTTAATAATTTCTTCCAACATCTTTCTAGGTATCAAAGTAAAGCTGACTGATCTGTAATTTCCCAGGTCCTCTTTGTTCCCTGTTTTAAAGATAGGTACCATATCTCCAGTCCTGTAGAATCTCAACTGTCTCCCATGAGTTCTTGCAGATAATCCTAATGGTTCTGAGATAGCTTCAGCTAGTCCCTAAATTACTCAAGGGTGAATTTTATCAGGCCCTGCTGACATGATTACATTTAACTTATCTAAATATTTTTAACCAGTTCTCTCCTTATTCTGGCTTGTGTTTGTTCCCCCTTGTTAATATTAATTATGTTAAGCATCTGGTCACAATAAACCTTTTTGTGAAGATTGAAGCAAAATAGGCATTAAACACCTCAATCTTCTTGATGTCATCAGTTATTAGCTCTCCTTCCCTGCTAAGTAGAAGATCTAAACTTTCCTTTGTCTTTCTCTTGTTCCCAATGTATTTATAGAACCTCTTCTTATTGCCTTGGAGAAACTATCTGGGTTTGTGGCTGTGTGAGCCATGCTAACTGACAATGTACCAGAATTTAATTTTCACCTGGCAGGCATAGAGTTCAGGTCCTGCAGAGTATCTAGGTGGGGCCTGAAACTCTCATCTTGTTATTTATAGTATTGAAAATGAGAAAATGCAAATGGCTGCCTGGGATTTTCCATTAGATTTTCTGCCAGCTTGCTGCAGCTACAACAACCAACTCCCTCATGCATTCATCATGGCTGCAGTGATTCCTCACAAGATCCAGTGGGTTGCAATGGTGCTAGCAGTACTGAGGACAGAGAGACTCTCTCCTCCTTTGCTCCCATCTCCCTGTGGTGCTCAGCCCAGAACAGAGCTGCACAGGAGGAGAAGGCAGCAACTACTGGCTGTTCATAGCCTGTATAAGCAAAGCCCTCAGGAGATGTGGTTTTAAGGGAAACAGGTTGGGAGCTTCACTTGGCACCCTATCCCTACCCTTGAAATGCCTACCTCCAGACCCTGTCCCCCTGCGGGGGTGATTCTCAGGTCACTCTAATTTCAGTTTTGATCAAACTTTCCAGAACCACATAAGCTAGCAACATGTTAATTCATCTCTTGAAATGATTCAAAGCAAAAGCCATTTTAATTGTACATTTCATTAGTACTGGCCATGTATGAATAGTGTCTTTAGCACACTTGAAGGTGGGTCCTGAAATGATTTGCCTTGCTGAAAGTGGGGGTGTTTATGCTAAAATGTCTGAGAACCACTGCCTTAAACACTAGGAGCCAAATTCCTCCCTGGTTGAACTCCACTCAACTCTATCTATCTGTAAACACCACCATGGGCACTTTGATGCAAATACCAGAAATGTTTTCAAGCGTATACTTCTGTGATCATTCATAAGATCAATTTGGCCCTCCCTCTAACAGCTTTAAAATCTCCTCTGGCCATCATTATCTGGAAACAAACTAGATCTAATAATCATTAACTAGATGACATGGAGAACGCAGCAGAAGCCAACAGTTATAGATCTTTGTGTTTGCTCCTGAAATTTGTTTTCTCGTCAAGAAGGAAGGTTTATTCAGGTTTTGAGTTCCAACAGGAAGATGGTGACTGCCCTTCTCCTTCGCTATCAGCATGCTGCATGGACGCTTCTCCTGATGATCGCTGGCTTTTCAGAAGGTGGGAAGCTGGTGGTTCTTCCCATGGATGGAAGCCACTGGCTCAGCATGCGTCAAGTAGTGGAAAACCTCAGTCAGAGAGGACATGAAGTGGTGGTTGTTATACCTCAAGTAAGTTGGCAGTTTGGAATAACAGAGAACTATACAGTGAAAACATATCCAGTAACTTATACAAAGGAAGATCTAGATGTAAACTTACAGACATATATTGATGCTCACCTAGCGGGACAACCATTTCCATTTAATGTTCTATCAATATATAACTCTTCAGTAGCAATTTTCAATCTGCTATTCAGTCACTGTAAGAGTTTATTTAACCACAAGGAACTGATGCAATATCTGAAACAAAGTGACTTTGATGCTCTCCTCACAGATCCCGTTGCTCTTTGTGGAGCACTAATTGCTAATTATTTTTCACTCCCATCTGTGTTCTTCATGCGAGGATTACCATGCAATTTACATTACAAAGCAAATCGATGTCCAGATCCTCTCTCTTACGTCCCAAGAATTTTTACAATGAACTCAGACTACATGACATTTTCCCAACGATTGAAAAATGTTTTAATTGACTCTGCAGAATTCTTCTATTGCAATGGTTTCTATGCACAGAGTCTAAGCTTTGCCTCTGAGGTTCTACAAAGAGATGTGACACTGTTGGACCTTCTGAGTTCTACATCCATTTGGCTGATGAGATATGACTTTGTGTTTGAGTATCCCAGACCAGTGATGCCCAACATGGTCTTTATTGGAGGCATAAACTGCGGTGAGAGAAAAGCTCTGCATGAGGTATGGTGTTCTTTTTTACTCTTCACATCAAACATTGACAAATGCAGTGCTTTTAAGTGACATGAATGAAATGTGAGTAAATAGTATATGAACATTTGGTGGCACTGACTGCTTTGGGGGAATTATTTAACTATTCTTTGGTAGAATCTTTCCACCGATTGATATGGAATTCATACTTCTCTTGGCATGGGCACGTAACTTCCATTTAAATTGCTAAGATTTCTCCAAGCATATCAAGGAGAAAAAGGACACAGTCTTTCCGCAAGCTCTAAAACTGAACTATTGTCCTCAGTACAGTCCTGAAATATAGTTCTGGCTTCATTTGTATCATTTCAGGCTTAAAATTCTTCAGTTTAACAAAAGTTTTTAAAAAAATCTTAGAATCTCTTCTGGTTTTTATTCTGTTCTCAAACACAATAACATTGTTTTGGTCACATGTATGCATCATATGTTTCCGATCATAGAATATCCATGTTACTTTGTAGATCACAATGAGAGCCAAATGTCAATTTGAGTTAGAAGATAATTAGCCTGGAAGAATGGATTTTTAGAGATATACAGATGAGCAAAGTTCAGTTAAGATTACATTTTTATTCTTTGTGTTTCCTTTAACAGACAATTTTTCTGATGTTTGTTCTGCAGTATTTTTTAAAACCCTGAATAATTTTTGCATGCTACTATGTAACTTGTAGAACAGTAGGTGGAATTGGGCATCTGTTCTCTGACACAAAGCAATAGGAAATTTATTGCATTTCCAGATGCCCTTTAGTGTCTGGTAAAGTTACTGAAATACTTTATAGAGACAATGTGGGGAAGATAATATCTTTTATTGGCCCAACTTCTGTTGGTGAGAGAGACAAACTATCAAGCTTACACAGAGCTCTTCTTGAGGTCTGGGAAAAGTGCTCAGAGCATCCGTCTAAATACAAAGTAGAACAGATTGTTTTGCATAAGCACCTTTCCCCCAGACCTGAAGAAGAGCTCTCAGAAGATTGGTCTTTCTCACCAACAGAAGTTGATCCAATAAAATATATTACTTCACCTACCTTCTGTCTCTAATATTCTGGGACCAACACAGCTACAAGAACACTGCATACATGAAATACTTTATAATAGTGATCTGATTTGTTACCTTGAATTACAATCTCTTTGGGGCCAATGTGTGTCTCTAAACTTTTCTAACCCTTTTCTTTTCACATGCAATATTTAGTCATTTAGGACTTGATGCAAAAGATCACTGAAGTCACTGAGACTCTTTCCATTGACTTTAATGGCCTTTGAATCAGACTCATAAGAGATGCATCTTACTGTACTTCTGGCGCTTCACCTTCTTAGGGCAGAGTATGAGGATTTTTGAACTTGGGGTTTGCATATTTAGAATCGATATAATTCCTTTTTATTGAATGACCCCAGTCCTGATCTTAGAAAGTCTTCAGCTTTTTTTTAAATGCCTTTCAATATTTTATTTGAATTTGTTTATTTATTTTTATGAATAAGACCCACAGAGATTAATACAGTCAAAGTGCACATATAATAAAAGGGAAAATTAAACTCTGACAAGACAAAAGCTAATGTGGTAGAGTCACTATAAATTTACTGGGAGCCACTTAAATCAATCCTAAGGGGCCACATTATAAGATAGTCACATAAAAATCATGTACAAAAACAAGGAGAAACAGATTGAAAACTTCATCAGTTTATTGTATTCTCTTCACCAATGTAAATATATATATATATATATATGCTGGCGAGAAGAGTGAGCATTACTTTAAATAACAGTAGACACAAATATAGTCAATGACTCTGGAAAAGGCAGAAAAAACATTAGAATATCTGAAAGCAAGAACAAAGGACTAGGCACTAAAACAGGAAAGCTCCTGGTTTGGCAACTTGAGAAGGCAGAGACTCAAAATGCAATGAAGGAGCTGTTGGATGAACCTGGGAAATTAATAACAGGTCCACACTGGTCACATTCCTATATCAAGGCCTATGTTTGTAAAATAAGAGTCTGGCTAGAGATAGTAAGCATCTCTATTGCTACTTCTTGCATACCCATGTCAATGAAGAAGTTTAAAAGAAAGACAAGGGCCAAATCCTCAGCTGGGATAAATCAGCATAGCGTCATTGACTTCAACTGAGCAATGCAGTTTTACATCAGCTGAGAATTTGGCCCATACATTAAGATGCATGAATAGACAAATCTTAAAGTACAAGATATATTTTATACTTTGGAAATGATAATATACCACAGTTCTTGCAGAACAGCTTAGTGTTCAAAGCCAAATTGCAAAATTACTGCAAACACTTACAGTGAAGCTATAAGACACAGAAAGAAGAATAAAGATGACAAGTTTCAATTCCCTCCCATGCATCTTCATTTTGTGCACCATCATAACGGTTTTGTTTTGTTTTGAACTATAAAACTTGTTTTAAAGGATTTTGTCTCACTGTGTGAATTGTTATATTTTAAAAGCAAACTGGAAAACAAATTCTGTCACATGCAACCATAAAGTCTCCCAGCATGGGTCATGAGCTGGGTTTGAATGCTGGATCTTAGGATCTTTCATACAGACCTCCACCACTTGAGCTACAGGAGCAAATATTCTCCTTTATGTGGACATGTCATTAAAGGACTTAGCTGCATAACCTACTGACAAAGTCATGTGCTAGAGATTAATAGAAAGTTAGAGATCAGGAAACCTGGTTTCTCTTCCTAGCTTTAATGATAAGAGGTAGGATAGCCAAAGGACATAGATTTGGCACATTCATTTTGCAAGGTAATGTGGCTGAGTAGCTAAGACTTGGATCTACCGTACGAGAGACCTGGGTTTCTTTGCTAGAAGTGCTCTTGTGCAACCTCTTAGTTCTCTTATTTGTAAATGGTGTGTGTTTGTGTGTGCAGTGAGGTGCTAAGTAGGGTGACCAGACAGCAAATGTGAAAAATCGGGACAGGGGGTGGGGGGTAATAGGAGCCTATATAAGAAAAAGACCCAAAAATCGGGACTGTCCCTATAAAATCGGGACATGTGGTCACCCTAGTTCTAAGTCTTGACTACCAAGGCTAGGGTATGAAGCCTTGGTCAGTAAATAAGGCCTATGAAGTGCACAGAAATATGAACAGCAGTCAGAACAACAGAGAGCAGGATTCATGAATTCTGAGCTGTCTGTATAGTGCATCCCCATGCATTGAAGAGCTTCTTTCCATCCCTGAAGAACATTGCCTGCTTTTGCAGTGCAGCAGAACAGGCAGCCTATTCCTGCTGAAATGCAAAATGTTCCTCAAAATCCAGTATGTCCCCAGACAGCGCTTCCTAGCCACTGGATTAGCATAAGCATGGCCACATATGTGGGACATTCCAAAATCTCCCCCCATACCAGGGACATTGCAATAGCTCCCCCCATTCCCAGGGCCGGCACAACCCATTAGGCAACTTAGGCGGTCGCCTAGGGCGATAACATTTGGGGGGCGGTGACCGCGGCGGCCGGATCTTCGGCCGCCCCAGTCGTCGTCGGTATTTTGGGGCCGGGACCTTCCGCCGCCTCTGTGGAGGTCGGCATTTCGGGGGAGGGACCTTCCGCCACCTCTGTTGGGGGCGGCATTTCGGGGGCGGGACCTTCTGCCGCCTAGGGCGGCAAAAAAGCTGGCGGCGCTCCTGCCCATTCCACTATTTCCCCCTATTTAGAACCAGCATGAAGCCTCCTGTTATCACACACCTGGTTTAAAGAGGACACTAGATGGGCCTTTTTCTCTTGTACCTATTGCACTGCCTATTTTGTAAACCATGTGGTACAAATAGCTTTGCATGATCTTTTCATGTTTGGGTGATAATTTGGTTATAGATGTGATATATTGAAAACTGTGTTAAAATTACAGCCTCTCACTTTAATGTAAGGGGTTTCCTGGTCCTGCTTGCAGGCTAGGGGGCTCTGTAGGAAAGCATGTGATCTGGGTCTTCAACTGTTGGCCTGCAAAGAGCCAGCCTGCAGCAAGGTGGGTGAGTTGCGCCTCTCTGCCTTAGGGAGCAGACTGCTTTGTCTCTCTGTTTTTGTTCTTGTGTATAAGAGTTCTGGATTCTAATAAATAAAGTAGTGTTATGTTACAACCTTCCAGAAATATAAAAACACAAAATACGCTAACTATTCTGTGTGTGTGCCATGTAGGGTGACCAGATAGCGAGTGAGAAAAATCGTGACGGGAGGGGGGGCATAATAGGCATCTATATAAGAAAAAGCCCAGAGTATTGGGATATCTTTATAAAATCAGGACTCTGGTCACCCTAGTGTCATGAATATAACAATAGGATTATAATTTAATAATTGTTCATGAACTCCAGAGTTCTTCAAATATCGGTTCTTATGAGCCCAGCCCTAATACAAATAGAGGATTAAAAAATCCAGGGAACTCCCTGAAATGATGCAGGGAGAAAACAGTTCTTCTAGTCTCATGTAAAACCTTCTGCAGATGCGTCATGGGCCTGGGGCTCCATGGACCTGGTATGGCTAGGCAGGGAGCAGGCAGAGCTTGATGAGAGAACATAATTCTCCTTTAAACCTGCAGGGATATTCAGGTACATGATAATGCTGAAGGTATGTATTGTATACTGCTTCCCACTCTGTGCTGTGAATAGGGTGGCAATGCCATTCACCCAGAAGGCCTGCCCCCACATGTGACCCCTTCCCCATTGTGCATACAAAGTCACACTGATGTGGGGAGGATGGTGCGCTCTTCAAAATGGCATCCCCAGTTCATGATACAGGAGAAACCCATGTCTAGTTTAATCTCAGCACTGGACAGGAGACAAATCTTAGAAAAGAAGGACTGTCCGGCTTAGAAATGAACAAATGACCTGCCTAGCTATGATACCCCTTTCTTGAGGTCTTTTGTAGCAACCATTGGTAAGAAGGTATGTGGGAGCTATGTTGCCAGGTTGGAGGCTGGCCTGAGGAATTGTATACAGAAACGGGCTCCAAGCAGAATGCACACAGAAATCATGTATATCTCTGGACGCCTTCAAATCTGGAGGGCCATGACTCCTGTTAGATCTGTCAGGCCCAAGTAAGGTGATCTCACAGACAACAGCTCCAGAAATTGACAATCCTAGCATTTTTCAGCCTTTCCATTGTTTCCTCAGTATGGCGCAATCCACGTCATTGTTAGCAATACTACATTAATGCTCTCTCTGTTCTTGAAATATGGGGCCAGATCCTCATCTGGGGTACAACAGTGTAACTCCATTGACTTTAGTTAAACTGTGCTAATTTACCAGCTGAGGATTATTATTCATTAATTTACATACAGTATGTTCTTTCTTTATTGCCTGGTTTCCAAAAGTAATATTATAAAACCCAAACAAAAGGTTTCACAGGTTCTGCTTTCAGCTAGTTTGCCGTAGTTCAAAGTTCTAAGTGCATTTTTGTCTAGGACATTTGAGTTTAGGACTCAGGATGACCAATATTCTGCATCTACGTGGACTTTTCGGAGGTCATCTCACATTCATTAACTTACCTGATGATTAAAGATAAACTCTGGTGGAAGTTCATGAACTATTAAAAGTTCAGAAACAGATGAACCTCACTCAGCATGGAGTTATGCAAGCAATGAAACAAATTAATTCAGATATGGCAAAGTTTGGCCCAGTTTGGCCCCTAAAACTCAATTGCTGAAAAGAGAGCACTACCTTCACCTTTGCATTGTGTCTTTACTTGTAGGTAAAGCTGGTGAGTTTTTTTTCCACATAAAAATGGGGTTTCATCAAACCCAATTTTTTTCCACAGGAAAATATCATTTGACTAAACTATACAATTTTTCAATGGGAAATTTTGAATTTGAAATTTTTGTTTTGATTTTGGAAACCAAAAAAATTTGAAATTTTTGTTTCCTCCTCCTCTCACTTCCCCACTGAATAAATAAAATAAATGATGTCCAGGATTTTTTTCTCTTTTTCAGTTTTTCCTCTCTTACTTTGTTTCCTTTTTCCACTCTAACTTTCCAAAACTTCCTCAACTTAGGAAAAGTTATTGATAAAAATGAAATTTTGTTACTCAGTAACTTTTCCAAAGCTGGAAACATTTTGAAGGGTTTAGTGTGGGAAAAAAGTAAGTGGGAAACTCCCATCTCCAATCCCCCAAAAAGCAAAACTAAATTAGACATTGGTCATTCTATTGCATTGTCTGGGAAAAGACAGGGGGAAGGAAAAAATTGTCAAAACAGTTTTGGTTTTTGAAAACTGAATCCAAATGAAAATTCCGATTCAAAATAAAATTTTCATTTAATTTTTTGAAATTTTCTGGAAAAAAAAGGAAAATTTCAAAGGAAAATTTGTTTGCATTTTTTTACAGGAAAAACCCGAGCAGTTCTAATTGTAGGCATGCATCTATAACTTGGTGCCTTGTATCGCACATGAAAATTTGGCCCTCTGGGCTTACTCATAACAGTGCGCCATCTATTATGTACTGTGAAAACCTAACAGCTAACCTTAAATGCTGCCATTAAACACAGGTCTTAGTTAAAAAAAAAAAATCCTTAGCAATTAAGGCCATGTTGCAAGAGCAGTACAAAATGGTGCAAATATGTGAAGCAAATTGCCTGGAAAAAAGTTATCTGTCTAGTTATATAATACAGTGATAGAGGAGCCATCTATCTGAGCATCTTACTTCCCTATATGAATATTTCCTTCCAATCCCTGCTGTGAAGGAGGGAAGTATTATTCCCATATTACAGCTGGGGAACTAAGGCACAGAGAGAGTAAGTGACTTGCCCAACGTCACAAATAGAATCCAAGAAAGAGCAGGGAACTGAACACTTGTCTTCTGGCCTACACTCTACTTTAGCCCTGTTTTGAATGTCACCATCTGAACCACTAGCACTATCAGCAGTGCTTAGCGTTCTGGAGGGCACTTATCCAGGTGGGAATGGGGGCCTAGATGAGACATCCTGTACCCAACGTGCAAGCAGCTGCAGGCAGGGGTGCTGGAACAATTTGTATAGTGGGGGTGCTGAGAGCCATTGAACCAAACTGTAAACCCTGGATATGGTGGAAACCACTTCAAGCTAGGGAGTGCTGGCGCACCCCCAGCACTGTTAGTTCCAGCACCCCTGGTGCAGGACTATGCCCACGGGAACACATTCTATGAGTAGACTCCGTTCAGCGTGTTTGGAGATTTAGGGTCTGAGCCAAAGCCCACTGAAGCCAATGGGTGTCTTTTTAATGAGCTCAGTAGGCTTTGGATCAGGTCCTTTATGCCAGATCTTGTCCTCTGCTAACCTAACACCTACAGACATCACCAGGGGTAGGGCACATCCTTCCCCATAAGGCGAAGTCAGTTCAACTTTGATGAATGTTTATCATTAGCTGAACATTAATACAATATGGATTTTCTAGGCAGCCCATGAACAAAGTTAACATTATTTTCTCAAGGCAAAGATCACGAAGTTGAACTAAGGAGACCCTTAAAGCTAGCTAACTGGCAGGTCGCCCTAGTACATGAACTTGGTTTTTAAACAGCTGTAGAATTTCTGTGGTGAACATCTTAAAAATCTGAAGATTCTTCACCAGATGAAACTTCTGGTGGAGTTTGCCCTAGTAAAAATGGAACAAAGGCCTCAGGGTTTGGCTCTCTAATAAAACGATTTGGCTAATACGTCCTTTCTATAATATTAAACACTCTTATCAGTAGCAAAAAATAATCTGGAGCATTTGAAAAAAATGATAAGAATTTCTGACTTTATAATTAGAAGGAATTCTAATAACTCTGCATAGTTCAGATTCCAGGTGGATTGTTTAGGTCAGGACTACACACCACGGCAAAACTTTTCCAAAGCCTGCGTAGCCAGAAGTGGCATTTGGGATGACTACAAAAGGTTTGTGGCCCCTTTGGGTACTCAGGGGATTTTCTAACAGGTGGACAGATCCTCATCGGGGGTAAATTGTCATAGTTCCATGGGAGTTGTGCTATCTTACACCAGCTGAGGATCTGGCCCAGTGTTTAAATCTCCATTCCCCTGAGTGCCATGGGTGCTGCACAGGCCCTCAGGGCAGGGCAGATTTAGGGTGTTAGATTCTCTTGTGGGCAGGGGTGAAAGTAAGTTAAAGGACTTACCGGTATGCCGGAGTCCTGGATGGGGGCGTGGCCTCAACCAGAAGAAGCGGGGCCTTTAAATCACCCCCAGAGCTACCAGCTGCAGAGGCGGCTGGGAGCCACGGGGCTCAGGGGCGATTTAAAGGGCCTGGGGCTCTGGCCGCCGCTACTGCAGCGGAGCTCCGGGTCCTTTAAATCGCCGACGGAGCCCTGCCGCCGCTATCCTGGGGCTCAGGCAGCGGGGCTCGGGGCTCCAGGGGTGGGGAGCCTCAGGCCCTTTAAATCACCACCCGAGTCCCGCTGCCTGAGCCCCGGGGTAGCAGCGGCAGAGCTCCCATGGGGATTTAAAGGGCCAGGGGCTCCTGCCGCTGTGGAGAGCTCTGCCCCAGCCCCGGGGAGCCCAGAGCGGCGTGTCCCACTGCTCACTGCCCGGAGTGGAGCAGAGCCAAGTCCCTCCCTGCCTGCGCCCTGCCAGGAGGAGCAAACCTTCCAGGTGAGTGAGAGGTAGAGGGGAGGGAGCCCAGCCAAGCCGGCAGGGAGGGAGCACTTAAAGTGACAGTGCACTCACTGTCTCTCAAACTTCCCTAACACACACACACACACAGAGGCTCTCACACCCACATACATTCTGTCTCTCACAGTCCCCCTACAGATTGTGTCTCTCTCTCACACACACACAGAGTCTCACACTCCCCAACACACACACTGTCTCTCACACAATTCCCCAACACACAGTCACACACACACAGTCTCTCTCACACACAGACTGGCTCTCACATCCACATACACTCTGCCTCTCACAGTCTCCCAACACAGATTGTCACACACACACATAGTCTCACACTCCCCAACACAAACTCTGTTACACAATCCCCCAACACACAGTCTCTCTCACACACACACACTGGCTCTCTCACACATACACACACGTATTATTATTGTTGTTATTACTGCTTAGTACTTCCTGTCAAAATGCTCGTGGTGAGTCAGGAGTGGCTAGGGATTGCAGGAGGGCGGTGGGCTCTGGCAAGATGCAGCCCCCATATGAACTGCAAGCCAAGCGCCAGGCACCACAAGCCACCACAGCAGCACAGAAGTGTGGCAATACACCATATACCATGCCACCCTTACTTCTGCGGACAGTGGCCTAGGAATTTGCTAGTTGTAGCAGTTACTCATTGTGACGTTATCTGATTAAAACATGACCAGGCAGATCACTGTTGCAACCGCTGTTATATATTTGCAACAAATCTTGTAGAAAACATGGCATGTAAGATGTCTATGGAAAGGTTATGATTTGCTGAATATGTTCATGCTATTTGTATGAATGTATCATTTTTGTATTTGAAGTTATGAGTATTGGCTCTATGTCTGTATTTCAAATGTTTGCTCCTGGGGTAACACCCACAAGGTAGTTAGCCAGCACATCTTGAAGGGACTAGTCAAAGTAAGTGGCTCATCAATGGACTATGGGAGATGCCCATCTACATTGAATGGACTTTCCTGTGGACATTCCATATGAAGTATAGGTAATGGCCTGGAGGTGATGGGGTGGGGGGGAGCCCGTAGAAGCCAGGGGTGATGGTGGGAGGGGGAGGGGGGGCGCCAAAATACAAGTTCGCCCAGGGCACCATTTTCACTAAGGCCGGCCCTGAAACAGTCCCAGTGGCATAGTGACAGCAAGATTTATAGACTGTTATATCAGGACAGTGGCCATGTCTTACTGCCGGTCTATAAAATGCCTAGCACAGTGGTGTGCTTTAATAAGACGTGTAAATGGCAGTGATTCAGTAGGCTTGTTTTTAGAAAGAGAGATCGCTAACATCAAGTACAATTAGCATAAAACAAGGAATGACAATTCCTGGCAGCTGCTAATCGAATGTGTGTGAATGAGGAGTACAGTAACTCCTCACTTAACATCCTCCCGGTTAACGTTATTTAGTTGTTACGTCACTGATCTAGTAGAGAACATGCTCGTTTAAAGTTGTGCAATGCTCCCTTATAACTTTGTTTGGCAGCCGCCTGCTTTGTCCACTGCTTACAGGAAGAGCAGCCCGTTGCAGCTAGCTGGTGGGGGCTTGGAACCAGGGTGGGCTGGCAGCCCCCCCTACGTTCCCTGTGCAGCAGCCGCCCAGCAGGCTTTCAAGTGCCAGGCAGTTCAGGTGTCCCTCCCCCCACTGCCATGTGCTGCTCCTGCCCTCTGCCTTGGAGCTGCTCCCAGGAGACTCCTGCTTGCTGTGGGTGTGTGGGGGGGAAGTGGGGTGCTGATGTCAGGGTGTCCTCCCCCCCCCCCATGTACCCCATCTCCACAGAGCACGGGGGACGACACGATAGGGCTCAGGACGGAGGGAGCTTGCTGGCAGCAGCTGCTGTCGCAACTTGCTGATCTACTTAAAAAGTCAGTGTACTTACAGTGGGGTCAGCGTTCTTAAAGGGCTAATGTGTGTGTCTCGCTCTCTCTGTCTCACACACACTGTGTGTCTCTGTCTCTCTCACACACTCACACGGTGTGTGTCTCTGTCTCTCACACTCACACGGTGTGTGTGTGTGTGTGTGTCTCTCTCTCTCTCTCTCTCTCACACACACACACACACGTTGTGTGTCTCTGTCTCACACACATATGCACCCCCCGGCACTTTGGAAAGTGGAGGGAGTGGTGCGCTCTAGTGGGATAGTGTGGGGTCATCATCACGTTCATTTTCCACAGGGAATTGTTTGCAGCCACTGCCGTGCGTCTATTGTGTCTCCTCCCTCCATTCGTGCAGCCTTGTAGAGTGTGAGGCTACATTAACAACATGTTAACCCTTAAGGGCTCAGCCAAGTACTAGTTCATCATTTAGCAGTAAGGCATTCCCTGGGAAATATCCCACCCTCTGACTCCTCTACCTCAACCAAGCTTCACAATCATTCATTGCTGTGTACAGTATTAAATTGTTTGTTTAAAACTTATACTGTGTGTGTGTATATATATATTTATATAAAATGTCTTTTGTCTGGTGAAAAAAATTTCCCTGGAACCTAGCCCCCTATTTACATGAACTCTTATGGAGAAATTGGATTCATTTAACATTGTTTCACTTAAAGTAGCATTTTTCAGGAACATAACTACAACGTTAAACGAGGAATTACTGTAACTCTATTGAAGTGAGAGGGGTAACTGTGGGTAAGTTTCTATTTTTTTCTTAGGCTTGGTCTACACTAGCAACTTATGTTGGTGTCACTATGTCACTCAGGGGTGTGGAAAACCCACAGCCCTGAGCTACGCAGCTGTACTGATCTAACTCCCAGTGCAGACAGCGCTGTGTCGATAGGAGGGCTTCTCCTGTCCACACAGCTACTGCCTCTCGGGGAAGTGGATTAACTACACTGATGGGAGAAGCTCTCCTCTCAGTGCAGGTGGCGTCTTCACTGACTGCATCGGTGCAGCTGTGCCACTGCAGCGTTGTAAGTGCAGACAAGCCCTTCCATTCCTCCAAGCTGAGCCATTTTATCTTCACTTCTCGGTACTTCTGCTGATTCTGGTTTTATCTTCAGATATCATATAGTGGCTTAAATGGGACTAACTCACATGCTTATGTGCTTTGCCTGACCAGGGCCAAATATCACATACTCTTGCAGACTCACCAAGTGTCCTGTATCTTGTGTTACCTCCTGCATTCCCCTAGCCCAGGATGAATATCACAGACTCAGCCTGGCTGTAGGAAGGGCCTGCAATTACCAGTCATGGTCATCAGATGCCGCTATGGCTGTTATGGACCAGGATGTAGGAAGTCTGGCCTAGAGGTCAGAGCAGGAGTCAGGTCTATTGGGCAGAGCAGGTGTCCAGGCTTGGGAACGAAGCCAAGCACCAGAGTCAACTGCCAGTTACCAGAGCCTGGGGCCAAGCCAGAGTCAGAACCAGGAATCAAAGCTGAGGATCAGAGCCAAGGTCAGATATCAAACGCCAGAGCCAGGGTCAAGCTGGAGTCAGGGTTGGAATAGCTCCAATAGGTGGAGCTGGGCGATCCTCCAATCAGAGCTCCCGTGGGTGGTGCCTTGTCTCAGATTATAGCCCTAGTAGCTTCTCAGCCCACTCAGTTTCAGTAGCCATTGGATGGTGGCCAGGATGTGGCAGATCTCTGGGAACTCTCAAGCATTGGTTCAAGACTTGCAACATCATAATGGTTTAGCAGGCAGTTGAGTAGTCTCTGTCTCACTGCTCCCCTTGCTGAACCTGAGCAGGGGCAACAAATGGAGGTGACGGGGACAGAAGGTGAAGCAGGCCCTGTACTAGCTCTGTGCTTCCTCACTCGTCCACAGCTTCAGCTGCCCCCATCTTCCTCTGGAACACCACCACAAACCCAGCTGTCCCCAGCTTTTTCTCCTAGATTTTATTCCTCTAGCTTCATTCTAAAGACACAGCCACAAACCTGTTCCATCCCCCATAGTCCTCAGCTACCTCATCTTGCACTCAGACATCCATAAACCCAGCTGCACCTATCTCCTCCATAAACACACTTCATCACCCACCCTCCAACTTCTACCCCTGCAGTTGCT
Organism: Terrapene triunguis; assembly: GCF_002925995.2. Taxonomy (NCBI): domain Eukaryota; kingdom Metazoa; phylum Chordata; order Testudines; family Emydidae; genus Terrapene; species Terrapene triunguis. The sequence continues at coordinate 626,431 of NW_020664524.1, read as the reverse complement.
TGGGGCAGGGTATATTGACCTGCAGTTGAAGTTTGCAGTCATATACACATTATTTGCAAATACATATGTTATTTAATGAGCTATTCTTCATATTTGTAAAACTTTGCGTGATTAGCATTCCCATTAAAAGACTGCAGTGCTCTAATCCCAATTTTTCATTATGTTCTTTCTATCACCACTCACACTTTTCCAAAGTTTAGCACTTTTGCCCCTTTGTTCTGGTACAGATAGTTACCCATCTCCACCAACTCCATAAATAAATATACCTCTTTCTGTCAGAAGACCACAAAGACCCAGATTGTAACCAGATGGTTAAATTATAAGAGATAAGTAACAGATAAATATCAGAAGTTCCTGATAACTGTTTGCTGTCTGTAGCCATCTCTCTTTCACTGGTACAAATGCCAGCTCTGTGCATTGAAAATCATAACTAACAGCAGGAAAAATACATCAGAGTAGGAAGATCAAATGGATTTTGTCAATTCCTCTCACTGCTCTTGTAATTTACTCCTTATCTCAAAGTCCCAGGCATTTCACCAGAATCATAGCCTCTGCCCTGCCTATGGGCCTTGTGTTCAGGCACTCTGTGACGTGTCTGCCTCTCCAAACTAAGAGATGTTGATTTTATTTCTGAAAAAGCCTCATAAGAGACAGTCTCAGATACACTGACTAACCTCACAGAATTAAATAAGGGGCGGGGAGGGGGTGCTCAGCACTTCTTAAAAATAGGGTTACCATATTCAAACATTTAAAAAAGAGGACACTCCACGGGGCCCCGGCCCCGCCCCAACCCCACCCCTTCTCCGCCCCCATTCCAACCCCTTCCCCAAAGTCCCTGCCCCAACTCTGCCCCCTCCTCTGAGCACCCCGCATTCCCCCTCCTCCCTCCCGCTCTGATCTTGGTTGGGGGTTGCTAAGTGCTTCCCTGCTCCCCACTTGCCCCGCAGCCCCTGCAGCCTCTATGCCCTTGCCTGCCCTGCACCCCCCCCGCCCCTGCAGCCTCTGCACCCCCCCGCCCCTGCAGCCTCTGTGCCCCCTGCTCCCCACTCGCCCTGCAGCCTCTGCGCCCCCTGCCTGCCCTGCCCCTGCAGCCTCTGCGCCCCCTGCTCCCCACTTGCCCTGCAGCCTCTGCACCCCCCCGCCCCTGCAGCCTCTGTGCCCCCTGCTCCCCATTCACCCTGCAGCCTCTGCGCCCCCTGCCTGCCCTGCCCCTGCAGCCTCTACACCCCCCTGCCCCTGCAGCCTCTGTGCCCCCTGCTCCCCACTCACCCT
>NW_020664524.1:620945-625059 GCF_002925995.2 Terrapene triunguis | reverse complement strand
CCCCCCGCCCCTGCAGCCTCTGTGCCCCCTGCTCCCCACACACACCCCTCCGCCGCCTGCCCTGCTCCCCCCGCTCACCTGGCAGAGGGAGAAATGCAGGCTCCACGTGGACTCAAACACTTCCGAGCTGCTCTGTGGGGGAGGAGGGGGAGGGGGAGGGACTCTGGCTGCTAGAGGCCCTAGTGGCTGCGAGCGGCTTTCAATCAGGCCAGGCGTCCAATCAGCCGCGCCGCACTCCGCAGGAGGGGAAATCCCGGACATTTCTACTTCATTAGAAATCCCCCCCCCGGACGGCCATTTAAGGCTGAAAAAGCCGGACATGTCCGGGGAAACCCGGATGGATGGTAACCCTATTAAAAAGTCCCCAACTCCTTGCAGAATTGAGCCATATGTATTCAAACTCTGTTACATTAAGGGCACTTCTGCCGCATGGAAGCCTGTTCCTGCAAAGTGTTGGGCAGAATCAGGACCCAGCTGTGCAAGGCCTTAAGGGCATGATTCTGACCACTGAAGACAATGGGAGTTTTGCCACTGATTCTAATGGGAGCAGGCTCAGAGCCAACATACTCACACAGTCGAAGTTTCTGCATGCTCATGTCGACCTCTTCCTTGGTTTGCCTCATTCACAAGGCTTCTGTGTTGGCTTTAATTTTGCTTACCATATAAAGACTTCAACAGGCTTTGGATCAGGCTTGTAGGGAGGTTTTCTATATATCATTTATTTGTATTACAGTACTGCCTAAGGGGCTGCAATCATGATCAGGGCCCCACTGTTTTAAGTGCTGTACAAACACAGAATAGAAGGGTGGTCTCACCCCAGTTTTCCCTTCAAGAAAAGCTGAAGAATAATGTTCTAATACAAAGAATTCCACTGGCCTCTTCCAGAATGGTCACCGCCTCCCATTCTTTCTAATCGGAGTGAAGCGAAGCTGCCTTTAGTGGAAGGAAGTTTGCAATGCTTGTATTTTACCCCAGAGTTACTTATATATATTAGGGTGACCAGATGTCCCGATTTTATAGGGACAGTCCCGATATTTGGGGCTTTTTCCTATATAGGCTCCTATTACTCCCCACCCCCATCCCGATTTTTCACACTTGCTATCTGGTCACCCTAATATATATTTAACTTCAGCTTAATGTAGTTTTTATCTGGGAATGTATTATGTTTGTACAGTTCCTAGCGCGGTAGGGCTGAGACTTAGTGTGGCTTTTAGGTCCCATTGCAATTGAACTGTTAAATAATAAGAGAAGACACAGCATCAAACAGTCGGAAGGAATGTGGGGAGAGAGAATGAGAGACCCAGCAATAACAGCATGCATTAACTAGGCCAGCAAAGTGCACAGCTACTTCTGTCTGGTTAAATTATAAGAGATAAGTAACAGATAAATACCAGAAGCTCCTGATATGTGTATCTATATGCCCTTTACTTCTATCTTGGAATAGATTGATTGGAATTCAGGTTAAGTCCCAATATCCTACACTAAATATAACAAATAGTATAAAAGTATTTCACTGCTGCTTTTCCAGTTGTTTTTTGGCCTTTGTATCATCTTCTTTTCTGCCTATGTCCATGTAATATGTTTCAATATTTAATAGGTAGGGAAAATAAGCTAATAGAAAGCTTTCCTAAGGAGTTTACTCAAAACCGAATGAGCAGGGCCGGCTCCAGGCACCAGCAAACCAAGCATGTGCTTGGGGCGGCATTCCAGCCAGCCTTTTTTTTTTTTTTTTTTTCTTGGGGCTGCAAAAGCCTAGAGCCGGCCCTGGGGAGCAGCGCCCGCACCTTATGGCCGGGCAGGCTCCGACCACAGGACACTCGGGTTGGGGGCCGCCCCGCGGGGTGCACGGAGCCACCTGCAGGCCCAGCGCCACAGCCAGGGCTGGGCAAAGCAGCCCGAGCCACCCAGGGACTGCAGCAGGGCGGCCAGGAGCAGCAGCGGGGCCATAGTGGGGACCGGTGCCCGGGGCACTGCCGCGCGGGGCCCGCATCCCACTCTCCGGGGCTCCGCTCCCTCTAGGGCTGCCCTGCCCTGGCTCCTCAGCCCTCTGCTGGGCGGTCCCCCGGCTCTGCCCTCCCAGGTCCCGGCCGGTCCTGGAGGCGGGAGCCCCGGCTGGAGGGACCCTGAGCTGAGGCGCGGCCCGGGAGCCCTGCTGCTTACCCCGACCCTGCCAGCGCCGGACCGGCTGGAGGCGAGGGGGGAGTGGGTGGAGTCAGCACTGGTGGGGGGGAGCCCAGGGCTGGGGCGGCAGGGTGTGCGGGTGGGGGAGGGTGGGGTGGGAGGGAGAGTCCAGCGCTAGGGCAGCAGGGGGGGAGAGCCCAGCTCTGGGGCGGCAGGGGGTGCGGGTTGGGGGGGAGAGCCCAGGGCTGGGGTGGTGGGCAGCCAAAAAAATTTTTGGTTGGGGCGGCAAAAAACCTAGAGTTGGCCCTGCGAATGAGTAAAGTTTCTCCCTGATGCAATTCCATTGACCTCAGTCAACTTACCCGGAGGATAAATTAACAGAAACAAAAACTTCAATTAGGGACAGTTCAGGCTGGACAAGGACACACCCCTGGCCCCCACCCAAAACCTTAAAAGCAAATAAGAATAAGGGAAACATCTGACGCTTTCCTTGCCACCCCTTCACATTGCTTGCAGTGCTGTTGAGAACAGACTCGCTGCTCCATAAGGCTTTCGTTTCCATCGCTCACAGTTATCAAAAAGATTCTGGATGGGAGCTTCGCTATTTCATGGATTTTTTTTCGTGTACAAAAATGTTTCAAATACACCATTAAACTAACTCATTGGCACATCTTAGTAAAATGATCCTTTTTCTTACTTCATGGAGCAGGAAAGTTTGAATTGATTCACTTTGTAACATGGGGAAAAGAAAGGTAATTCCTTCACAAAGTAATATTTTGCTGAAGATACTGCTGTACTTTTTTATTATTAAAGGTCACAATCTCTTTGTTTAAAGGAGTAATATTTAAGACATCTTCCTTTGTAATTCATTTGGCAGCTCTTCCAGCATTTTGCAGTAGGCCAGCTCCTCTGAACCTCCTTCTTACCACAGGCAAGAGGAACATGATCTGTTTGAAACCCCCCATTAAACTGTGTCATAAGACATTAATGTGATGTTAACTCAGGTGATACAGCAACTTGATACCTGTGAACTCAAGTGCACGATAAAGCCACCACTTCTCGGTCTGGCTGTAGGCCCAAGTTCATAGAATCATAGACTCTCAGGGTTGGAAGGGACTCAGGAGGTCATCTAGTCCAACCCGCTGCTCAAAGCAGGACCAATACCCAGACAGATTTTTGCCCCAGATCCCTAAATGGCCCCCCTTAAGGACTGAACTCACAACCGTGGATTTAGCAGGCCAATGCTCAAACCACTGAGTTATCCCTCCCCCATGTTGTATGTACAGGAAAGAAAGAACCACAACTGAGGCAGAATTTTGGGTCCAGTGGAGGAACAAGTCATTCTTCTGCCCCCACCAGACTTTCCCTACTTGAGGGACTGTGATGTTCTGGAGGCAACACAGATAAGTAAGGGGTTTTGTCACTGCCTGCCCTGTAACCTTGGGGGCCTCTGTGCCATGCAGCTATGGTTCAGATCCCTGACACCAGTTGTCAGTCCACAAGCATATGATCTCGCCCTGCCTCTCACCAGTTCAGTAACTCTTCACAGGGTGATACCAACAATCCTTCCAATCTGGAGTCTCCCTAAATACATCCTGCCTGAGTTCTGAATGACCAGCTATTTGCACTGCTCCACTCTAGCTCGTCACCCCTGAAGGCATGAAACCAGCTGCCCAGATATCAGCTTGCTTTGACACATGCACTCCAAACAGTTTGCACGCTTATATATTAGATAAAATCCCTTTTCTAATAAAAGTTACGTATTGCCTGGCCCGACCCAAAGGTACATACTCTCCAGTCCTGTGCCTCCGCCCCCCTCCCCCCAGGAGCTGGTGGGATTAGCTGCCCTGGCCAAGGGAGGTGGGGCTGGAAGGTTCCTCCCTGTTACCAGATTTGCCCATTACTTTGGGGTATGCTCATTTATTTGGGTTACTCTTCTGGGGAAGGGGATTCTGTAATTCTATCAATGTACTCAAGTATCAGGGGGTAGCCG
>NW_020664524.1:552296-610945 GCF_002925995.2 Terrapene triunguis | reverse complement strand
TTGCTGCAGAGTAAATGGGGGAAGCTAAAAACACAAAAGAGTAAAGTTCAGCAAGAGAGAGAGAAGCAACCAACTTAACCATAAAGTTATTTATTGAATAATAGTGATAACCTACACAAGGAGAGCTAAACCAACATAACATAAATTATTAAAGGTTAATACCTAAGGTAGAAAGGAAAACAGAGAGAGAGAAAGAGGGGAGGATCTCACCCACTCCATGAGGCTTGAACTCGTCGGGGTTCCCAGGTGATAGTGGTAGCAGAGGGTCCTGAGTGCTGGAGACAGGCAGAGCCCCCAGCACGATTAGTCAGGAGAAGATGGAGTCCCAGTGGAACTGATGCATAGTTTGGATCTAAGCTTCAGAACCCTGACTAGAGGGTGAGTAGGGATTTTTGTAGAGAAAATACCATTGTTCAAGGGAGAACACTAGATTTGTTTATAGGTAAGCTGATGACTCAAGGGTTTTCTTTAGGCTAGACAATAGGAGCTGATCACTCTTGGCTATGGGTGGTGTTTTCTTCCAGGGAGCTCACAATGCAACTAGGCTGCTTCAGTATTTGGATATCAATTAAGGATTCATTACTAGAATTGGTCTGATAATTGCTGAGCTGGGTGTGTGCAGGCTAATTAGCATCTGGAGCAGAGATTCCCATGATGCAGTGCTTCCCTGCTTTTTCTGGTCCCAGAATTCAGTGTGGTTCTCTGTTCTCCATTCTGTATGTAAATTGAGATGTCTTCCTGTCCCATCTTTCATGCAGATGAGGCTAGGGGAGTTGTCTCTGCTCTCCATTCTGTATGCTAATGGAGATGTCTTACTCTTGTTACCCTTGTCAGGAGGGGTCTAGGTGTGTCTCCCAACACCCTTCACTGCTCTCTGCAAGTTTTTTCCTCTGATGAGTTTTGGTTTAAGCAGAGGCTGGGGGTGGGGTGGGGGTGTCTTTCATGAGTCAGGCTGGATACTGCACCCTGGTTCCCCAAGAACACAGAGGTGTCTGGTATCATCCCAGAGATGACACATGGAGCAGTCACATGACCCCCCATTTAACATTGTACCCCCTCAGTATCAGCTGGCACGAGTCGTCCCTGGTATGAAATCAGTTGGTTTAACTGCTCATTTGGGGGATTTAAACCTTCAGTCCTCCACTTGGAGTGTGATTGCTCTGAAGTTATTTTGATAGCTCTTCTATCTCAGGGCTTGTCTACATTACGAAATTAGGTTGAATTTATTAAAGTCGACCTTTATCCCGATTTTACAAAATCGATGCTCTATGTCCCCACTATGCACATTCCGTCGGCGGAGTGCATCCCCACTACCATGGCTAGCATTGACTCACGGAGCGATGCACTGTGGGCAGCTAGCCCACAGTTCCTGCTGCCGATTGGAATTCTGGGTTAGGTTCCCAATGCCTGATGGGACAAAAATATTTTTACAAGGTGTTTTGGGTACATATCGTCAGCCTCCCATGATGCACTTGGCTCCTCCATCCCTGAAAGCAATGGCAAACAATCATTTTCGCGGCTAAGCCTGGGTTACTTGTGCAGATGCCATAGCACAGCAAGCATGGACCCCGCTCAGCTGTACGCTGCTGTTGTGAGCGTCACAAACACCTTGCGCATCGTCCTGCAGTATTTGCAGAGCATAGTCAGGATCCGCTGCACGGAAGAATATGGTGCCATGCAAATAGCTGTACTGGAAGTCATGGAATGGAGCAATTTGCACATGCTGGCAGCAGCAGCCGAGCTTATTGACACAGTGGATTGCCACTTCTGGGCCCGGGAAACAAGCACAGACTGGTGGGACCACATCGTGATGCAGGTATGGGATGAGGAGCAGTGGCTGCATAACTTTCAAATGCGTAAGGCCTCTTTCGTGGAACTTTGCGAATTGCTTTCCCCAGCCCTGAAGCACAGAAATACCAAAATGAGACCTGCTCTGACAGTTGAGAAGTGAGTGGCGAAAGCCCTGTGGAAGCTTGCAACGCCAGATTGCTACCGGTCAGTCGGAAATCAGTTTGGAGTGGGTAAATTTACCATGCGGGCTGCTGTGATCCAAGTAGCCAGGGCAATCAATTCACGTCAGCTGAGAAGGGTAGTGACTCTGGGAAACGTGCACGACATAGTGGATGGCTTTGCTGCGATGGGGTTCCCTACCTGTGGTGGGGCGATAGACGGAATGCACATCCCTATCTTGGCACCAGACCATCTTGCCAAAGAGTACATAAATGGGAAGGAGTACTTCTCAATGGTGTTGCAAGCGCTAGTGGATCACAGGGACCATTTCACTGAAATCAACGTGGGATGGTCGGGAAAAGTACATGATCTTTAGGAACTCCAGTCTCTTCAGAAAGCTGCAAGAAGGAACTTTCTTCCCAGACCAGAAAATTACCATTGGTGATATTGAAATGCTAATAGTTATCCTTGGAGACTCAGCCTACCCCTTGCTCCCGTGGCTCATGAAGCCATACACAGGCAGCCTGGACAGCAGTAAGGAGCAGTTCAACCATAGGCTGAGCAAGTGCAGAATGGTGATAGAAAGTGCCTTTAGACGTAAAGGGGCACTGGTGCAGTTTACTCACTAGGTTAGCCCTCAGCGAAAGCAATATTCCCATTGTTGTTGCTGCTTGCTGTGTGCCACATAATATCTGTGAAAGTAAGGGGGGAAAGTTTCTGGTGGGGTGGGGGTTGAGGCAGATTGCCTGGCTGCCAATTATGAGCACCATAATTGAACACCAGCGCAATAAGAAGAGCGCAGTGAGGCGCACTGTGTCTCTGAGAGGCTTTGAAAACCAGTTTCATGAATGATCCAACACTGATGTGACAGTTCTGTGTGTTGTTCTTTACCAACCTGCCCCCTTTTTCGCATGTACTGCCCTGTAAAGTAAACCCCCACCACCGATAGTGTGCACAGTGAATAAAGAGCCTGTTGTCCTCTATTCATGCATTTTTATTATGCTAACAAACACTGAACAGAGCCAGCAATGAATAGCAAAGATAACCCAGGTCTAAGGGCCTGATAACACAGTGGGGGAGGGTCAAGGACATGTAGCTTATTACAATTGCACTGTCTAGCAATCAAAGCCGTGGGAATGAGAGCTTTCTGCTCCATGAACCATCCCCTGGAGTTGAGTTCAAGGGATAACGGAGCTTCACCCCCTCCCCCCCACACACATTCTAGGACATCTGGGAAAGGAGGATATGGATCTTGGTGAGGAGGGCAGCTGGTTCATCATTGGGTGCAGTGGGACTCTAAGGTCTAGCTGCCTTTCCTGCACCTGAACAGACGCCTCAACATGTCTGTTTGCTCCCCCATAAGCCGCAACATCTCCTCGTGCATGTTACGCTCTTGTTCCCTGCTAGGGTGACCAGACGTCCCGATTTTATCGGGACTGTCCCGATATTTGCTTGTTTGTCCCGCGTCCCGACCAATGTTAGGTCGGGACACTGGACAAACAAGCAAATGCTCCGGAGCCCAGAACTGCTCGCACCCCCCTCCCGCCCCGACTCCGCCCCCTCCTTCCCCCATTGGCTCCCTCCCCAAATCCCCGCCTCTTCCCCAGATTCGCCATTCCTCCTCCCTCCACAAGCGCTGGAGGGAGGCCCCAGAGACGCAGGGGGAGCGTGGGGCCGTGAGTGAGAGTCCGGCCTGGCCCCGAGCAGGCAGGACTCAGTCGGGCGATAGGGAGAGGAGGGGGCGGCCCGCGGGGCCAGGCAGCGGCTCTTCTCCCCACCTGGGCAGCCGGACTCGGGAGCAGCCGCTGCTGCAGCTCCCACTGCCGCGGGGGAGGAAGCGGCCAAGCACGTGGCGCTCGGCGGCTGCGGCTCTGGCGCCCGGGTCCGAACCCCCCGAGCCCGGGCCTGTTGCGGGGACCCAGCAGCGCGCACGCTGCACCCAGCCCCTGGCCAGTCGCGTCTGGGCTGCTGCCCAGCTGGTGCAATCCCGCGGCGGCCCCGGGGTGGAGGCATCGGCAGCCCAGCCCCGTTCGTTCCCCTGCGGGACCCGAGCGGGACGGGGGGGCTGGGGCCTGCTGCCCCCACTCCGGGGCCGCCGCGGGATTGCACCAGCTGGGCAGACGCGACTGGCCAGGGGCTGGGCACGCGCAGCGTGCGCGCTGCTGGGTCCCCGCAACAGGCCCGGGCTTGGGGGGTTCGGGCCTGGGCGCCAGAGCCGCAGCCGCCGAGCTTGGCCATCGGCCGCTTCCTCCCCCCGCGGCAGTGGGAGCTGCAGCAGTGGCTGCTCCCGAGTCCCGCTGCCCAGGGGGGGGAGAACAGCCGCCGCCTGGCCCCATGGGCCGCCCCCCTACTCTCCCTACCGCCTGACTGAGTCCTGCCTGCGCTCGGGGCCAGGCCGGCTCTCACTCACCATGGCCTCATGCTCCCCCTGCGTCTCCGGGGCCTCCCTCCAGCGCTTGTGGAGGGAGAGGAGGGGGGGTTGTTGGTTTTTTGTTGTTGTTTTTTGCCCTGCCCCCCCGCGTCCCGATATTTGACCTGGGTGATCTGGTCACCCTATTCCCTGCATGCTTTCCTGCCCTCTTGGTCGGTGTGCATGCTCTTCGACAGTGTAAGCCTCCATGCATTCAGCTGGGCCCTGTCAGTCTCAGAGGAATGCATCAAACAACAGAACATGTCTTCCCTTGTCCGCTTTTTTCACCTTCTAATCTGGGACAGCCTTTGTGCTGGTGTGGAGGAAGCGCCCACAGACAACGTTGCAGCTGCAAGGAAAAACATACATTGTTGAAAACAAAAGGTTAACTCCTGCAATGAATGAAACACTTCACAGCAGTAAATACATTCCCTGAGGTACACGGCCACATTTTGTCTTCTAAAAGAAGCACCTACCAGTAAGGTACACCACATGGCAGAGCACTGGCAGCAGATTTCGGTTTGCAGGCCGGCATGGTAAGCACACACAAAAGAGTAGGTGGTGTCAGGGCTCACCCGGGGACATTTTTTGGTGTGGAAACTCTTGGCACATAAAAAGGCTTTTCCGGGGAGCATCCTTTGCGTAGCTGGACTGGCCGCCATTGTATCCCAATTGTTTACCTCAAATTAAGCATTACCCACAACTGCATTTAACCCCTGTAGTGTTATTACAAGTGTGCACTCACCAGAGGTGCCTTCCCCCGCATCACAGTCCCGCAACAGTAGGTCCTGGGAGGGGAGTGGCTCCAGAGTTAGGAAAAGGTCCTGGCTGTCGGGGAGAATGGATCCTCCGCTTGCCTGCTGCACATTCTCCTCCTCTTCCTCATCAACAATGTCCTCCTCGTTGTTGCCCATGGCTGCCTGAGGCCCCTGGGAGGTATCCACGGAGAGTGTTGGGGTACTGGTGGGCTCCCCACCTAGAATCGCATGCAGCTGCTCATAGAAGCGGAATGTCTGTGGCTCAGCACCAGAGTGACTATTCATCTCCCTTGTCTTCTGGTACGCTTGCCAGAGCTCCTTTATTTTCCCACGGCACTGCTGTGTGTCCCTGGTGTAGCCTTTGTCCCCCATGTCCTGTATGATTTTGGCATAGATGTCAGCATTTCTTCTGCTGGTTCGGAGCTCTGCCTGCACAGACTCTTCTCCCCACACAGCAATCAGATCCAGTCTCCTGTATGCTCCACACTGGAGTGCGTTTGCGGACGTGGGCAGGCATGGTCAGCTGTGGTGGTGAGCTCTCCACACTGATCAAACAGGAAATGAAATTCAAAAGTTCCCACGGCTTTTCCTGTGTACCTGGCTGAAGTGCAGTGGAGTTGAAAGTGCTGTCCAGAGCGGTCACATTGGAGCACTCTGGGACACCTCCTGGAGGCCAAACCCATCAAATTACATTGTGCTGTGTCTACACTACCCCTAATTTGACCCGGGAAGGTTGACTCGAGCGCTACTCTTCTCGCCAAAGTGGAGTACAGGCGTTGATTTTAAAAGCCTTTTAGGTCGGCAGTGTAGACCAGCCCTTAGCTATCCAAATTTTCAAAAAGCCAATACTCAGCTGGTGTAAACTGACTTCAGTGAAACTATGGCAATTTACAGCTGCTGAAACTCTGGCCCATAACGTTCAAGACGCACAAAAAATCAAATTGGAATTGGGTTATCATACTATAGGTTCATAGTGTGTTTCCCCTGGTCTAGCTTTACAAAAGGAGAATGTTTAGAAGGACTATGGGGAAAAGAAAGTTAGCTGCAGTGATCTTGAAACTACCTAACTGTGGCATAGCTAAAAGATACAGGGTTACAGGTTTGTAGAAATTTTGGTGGCGCCTAGAACCTGCCCCCCCCAAACTCCGCCCCCCCCCACCTGCCTAAGGCTCTGGGAGTGAGTTTGAGTGGGGGGAGGAGGTCTGGGGTGCAGGCCCTGGGCTGGGGCAGGGGATTGGGGTGCAGGACGGGTGAGAGGTTGGGCTCTGGGAGGGAGTTTGGGTGGGGGAGGGAGTCTGGGATGCAGGCTCTGGGATGGAGTTTGGGTGCTGGGTGCAGGCTCTGGGGGTGCAGGAGGGGGTGAGGGGTGCAGGCTCTGGGATGGAGTTTGGCTGTAGGCTCTGGGATTGGGCAAGGGGTGGGGGTGTAGGGAGGATGAGGGGTGCAGGCTCTGGGAGGGAGTTTGGGTGCAGGCTCTGGGAGGGAGTGCAGAGGGCTGGGGTGCAGGCTCTGGGAGGGAGTTTGGGAGCAGGAGAGGGTGTATGGGAAGGGGGTTGGAGTGCAGGCTCTGGGACGGAGTGTGGGTGCTGGCTCTGGGCTGGGGGTGGGGGTGCAGGCTCTGGGAGGGAATTTGGGGACAGGAGGGGGTGCGGAGGGAGGGGGTGCAGGCTCTGGAACGGAGTTTGGGTGTAGGTTCTGGGCTTGGGCAAGGGGTGGGGATGTAGGAGGGGGTGAGGGGTACAGGCTCTGGGAGGGAGTTTGGGGGCAGGATGGTTTGTGTGGGAAGGGGGTGGGGGTGCAGGCGCTGGGACTGAGTTTGGATGCAGGCTCTGGGAAGGAACTTGTGGATGGAAGGGGTGCAGAGGGAGGGGGTGCAGGCTCTGGGAGGGAGTTTGGGGGTGGGAGGGGGTGCAGAGGGAAGGGATGCAGGCTCTGTGAGGGAGTTTGGGGGCAGAGGGGGGGTGCAGGCTCTGGGAAGGAGTTTGGGGGATGGAGGGGGTGCAGAGGGATTGGGTGCAGGCTCTGGGAGGGAGTTGGAGGGCAGGAGGGGGGGCAGGCTCTGGGAGGGGTTAGTGGGGTGCGGTGCTTACCTGGGGCTCCTAGGCAGGGCAGGCCGGGAGTCTCCATGTGCTTCTCCCCCCAGGCACTGCCCCCGCAGCTTCCTATTGGCCACAGGGGCGCTTGGGGCAGGACACAGACCCACCCCGCCCAGGGGCTGCAGGGAGGGGCCGGCAGCCACATGGAGCGAGCAGGCAGGAAGCCGCTCAGCTCCGCTGCGCTGCCGGTGGTGAGTGGGGCCCCCGGGCTGTTTTAAATGGCCCGGGGGATGCGCGGGGTGGGGGTTCCTGGGGCGGAAAGCGGGGCCGAGGGAGAGACCCGGCCTCAAACATTGCTGGAGCCGGGCCCCGGGCCAGGGATACTCCTGGTGCCCAGGCACCACGGGCCCATAGAACTCGCCGCCCATGAACAGATCATGTGGAAAAGAGAGAAGATAGTTATTCATTAAATTTACGCAGACCCATATAAGGTGAAGCTTCTACCTTGAGGCCAATAATCTCCCATTTGAAAGGGTTATTGCTTATAAAGTGCTTCCTGGAAACTGTTGTTTAATTGTAAAACAGTAAACATTGACCCGAGAAGCTAACACCATTTCACAGCAATGCAAGCAAATCAAAGCGGCAGCCGGGGGGGACTCTGCAGCTCTTCGTTTCAGTTTCTGCATTCAGAACTTTCTTAGCAGAATGTTTTGTTTTTCTTACACTGAGATAGCTCCTGGGATTAGATCTCTTTATCCACCCATGATAAAGTTTCTTCCGCTGTTAATATTTGTGGGCTTTGCTGAAGGGGGGAAGCTGTTGGTGATGCCTATGGACGGAAGTGCCTGGCTGAGCATGCGTCTTATCGTGGAGAAGCTCCATCAGAATGGGCACGAAATAGTCCTTGTGGCACCAGAAACTAATCTGTTTTTGAAATCAGGCAAGAATTTCACAATTAAGACCTATCCAGTGCCTTACAAAGATGAACATGTGGATGCACTAATGGAGACTTTTGGTAAAGATCGCTTTGTTGAGCAACCTTTTTTAAATGTTGTTATTTCACTATATGAAAGTCTAGCACTAGCATTCCAGATGCTTTTCCAAAGCTGCAAGAGTTTGTTGAGCAACAAAGAACTGATTCGATATCTCGAAGAAAGTCAATTTGATGCCATCCTCACAAAGCCAGTTGGCATATGCGGGACAGTAGTTGCTGAGTATCTGTCTCTCCCTTCTGTGTTCTTCTTACGTGGATTTCCATGTGACTTAAGATCCAAGGCAACTCAGTGTCCAAGTCCACATTCTTATGTCCCAGGAATGTTTACTAGCAACACAGACCACATGACCTTTACCCAGCGTGTGCAGAACCTGCTACACAGCACACTGGCACTGCGAGCTTGTATTGCTCTCTATTTGCCATTTGAACAACTGGCTTCTGAGTTTCTTCAGAAAGAAGTGACTGCATAATCTCTGAGGCTAGGTCTACACTACCCGCCTGAATCGGCGGGTAGAAATCGACCTCTCGGGGATCGAATTATCGCGTCTCGTCGGGACGCGACAATCGATCCCCAAATCGACGCTCTTACTCCACCAGCGGAGGTGGGAGTAAGCGCCGTCGACGGGAAGCCACGGAGGTCGATTTTGCCGCCGTCCTTACAGCGGGGTAAGTCGGCTGCGATACGTCGAATTCAGCTACGCTATTTGCGTAGCTGAATTTGCGTATCTTAAATCGACCCCCCCCCCCCCCCGTAGTGAAGACCTGCCCTTAGATCAAGGCTCTGTTTGGCTAATGAGACTAGACTTTGTATTCGAGTATCCCAGGCAAGTGATGCCCAATATGATCTTTGTTGGTGGATGAAACTGTGCTGAGTCAAAGCACCTGTCTCAGGTATGTACATTCTGTTTGCCCTTTATCAATACTGGGCCAAATCATGACATGGGCACTCAGGAGTGTGAAGTCCAGCCAAGCTTCTTCCATCCTTAGGTGGGTGGGAGGCAATCTCTGGTCAGTGCCCATATACTGCAGGGGTATTACCCAACATTCCTGTTTTGGGAGCAGGGGCTTCCTGACTGAGTGACAGCCAGACACACAGGAAAGGGACAAAGCAGCCTTCTAGGCTCCCCCAGCACTGGAACTGAAGTTGGCTGACAGTTCTGAAACTGAATTGTCAACTACCAAAGAAGGCCTTAGGGCTGAAAGAGCCCCTCACCATTCCCTGCTGCAAGAAATAAGTCTATAGGAGGGGATCTTCGCTGCAGGATGCCATTAGAAACACACTCATGGCTTTGTGTGTTCCTTGTTCCTGCCTGTCACATGACAGGCCCAACTATGAAAGTGTTCCATTCTTTTTGCAATATATTGTGCATTTAGTGTGGCAGGTGTGATCATAAACGCACGGAGGCCCAGTGCAAAGCCAAAGATGGTAGAGGAACATGTTTTGCACTAAGCCAGCCAACCTTTCCTACATTAGATGTTAATTATATTAAAAGGTAACTGTTTGATAGCAATAGCCTCTATGGTCCACAGCAGAGAACTGCAGGTTAAAAGTGTTTCCCCCAGTCACAGGTTTGGGAGCCAGGACTCAGTACCAAAACTTAGGACTGTTTTGTCCAAATCGGAACAGTTAGGACAAATGATTATCTGAATGACGTTTTCAGCACTGGAAGCAGTTGTAGGATGAGAGGGAGAGGCACAACAGGATACACACAACGCCTCCTCAAAAGAAAGAGTTGTATTATTGAATGTATAAATGATCAGTCACCATTCCTCAGTTTTGCCATCTGTAAAATAGGTATCAGTACCCACCTCACAGGACTGGCCTAAGACTGGATCACATGTTTGTAAAACACTTGTGTGAGAGTCTCTTATTGTCTGAAATATTCTGATGAAAGCCACTATAAGAACACAAAGAATTTTTTACATTGAAAAGTAGGATGGAGGCGAGGGGAACTACAGACGTATGTGTTATTTGTGGGGGAGTTTACCATGGTTTTCAAAGCCTTTTTCATGCCTGCAGGAATTAGCGCAGACATGGGGCAACTCCGTTAGCACAAGCTGGATCAAGGTATAAATTGCACCTTCCTGGGCTCCAGGGGAGATTGCCTTGAGGGAGGACAGACAGTGGTGCCACCAGCCACATACTAAAAGGCTTCTGCTGAAGTGGAACACTTCTAAGTGCTAGTTAGGGCTTAAAAAGTAGTCCTGCCATGTGGCACTGCTCAGGGGATGCACTGAATCTGCAGGGGCCCCAATCTCCCTGGCCACAGCTTTCTGTAGCTAGCCCCACCCATTTTGTGAGAGGGTCAATAAAGGGGAAGCTGCTGCTGTCTGTCTGCCTGCCTGTAGTGGCAGACTTTCTGCCAGCAGAATCTCCAAGAGCAGCTAACAACATAGACCCTGGACTGAATCCAGGGTAAGCTGTATAGTGAAAAGGAATGCAATTTAACATCCTCCCATTTCTTGCATATAAGCTCTGGGGATTGCCACACTGAATCAGATCAACAGTCCTTCTAATCCAGTATCACATCTCTTAGGGCCTGATCCACACTAACCCCCCACTTTGAACTAAGGTACGCAACTTCAGCTACGTTAATAACGTAGCTGAAGTCGAAGTACCTTAGTTCGAACTTACCGCGGGTCCAGACGTGGCAGGCAGGCTCCCCCATCGATGCTGCGTACTCCTCTCGCCGAGCTGGAGTACCGGCGTCGACGGCGAGCACTTCCGGGATCGATCCCAGAAGATCGATTGCTTACCGCCGGACCCGGAGGTAAGTGTAGACCTACCCTTAGTGTAAGATGCTTTAGAGGATACTGCAAGAAACCTAGTAGTGGACAATAATGGAATAACAGAGCTGTGCAGGGAATGGAAATTCTGTTTTGTGGAGGAATTTGATATTTTGAAATTTGTTTTTATTTCAGTCAGGAACGAAACCAAAAGTGTTAATTCGCCATGAAAGACAATTCTGAAAAAAAAAATTAGATGGATTGAAATGTTTTGTTTCCATTTTGACTTTTTTGTTTATAATATCCAATGTAACACAAAATTTAAACAAATGTGAAACCAAAATCTGTTCCAAAAGAAAATAATCAAACCCCTCAGTTAATGCTTGCCTTCTGGCTGTAGAATAAAGTTTTGTATCCCTACTGTTCTAGTCAAATGTAACTGTGGATGGTCCCACTGTCGGGAGAAAAATTAGGGCATCCACCTCTATTGCTTTCATAGTCTCCTCACAGCTTCCAATTTTTTTTTCTTCTTCCTCTTAAAGCTGTTTCTCGTTTCATTCCAGGGTCATTTTATCTTTAGAAAACTAATGATTTCTCAATTTTCAGTGTTTACTGACTCTTACAATTACAGCAATTAATATTCCCTTGGGGAGGGGAAGTTGGATAGTGTAGCTTTTAGAGCTAGACTTGGGTACATTCTTTTCGCTTTACTAAGAGCTTAGGCTGCCAGCTCATGTCAAGCTATCCAACAGTTATCAATGAGATTTAAAGACCGTGAAGATTTCTTAATTGAAGGGGTAATAGTTGCCTCAATATGAAGCCAAAATGAGCAAAACGTGGTCGGATGTTTGGTGCAGCCAGTCACTAACCTTTTAAAACTGAAAATAGCTTTTGAATGCAGATCATCACTGATTCTACTTTAATCTCTTCTTTTTCCATTCCAAGATTATGTGACATGCTTGGCCTGATCCAGTACATGTGCTCAGGGGCTGCCTGCTGGGGGGGACAGGGGAAAACAACCTCCCTTCTAGCTCAGTGGTTAGAGACCTCTAGTTCAAGTTCCCCCTCCACCTGCTGGGGAGAAAGTATTTGAGCAGGGATCTGCCACCTCCCAGGAGAGTCCTCTAACTTATGGGATATTGTGATGTGTGGCTCCATAGGAGTTCTGTTAAGAAACTGGACATGATTTTCCTGGCCTCAGCCATGTGGTCTGGATAAGGGCAAGAAAGGGCAATACTGTTGTTATGCGACAGGGTTCAGACTCCTGTGACTATTGTTTTATATACTCCACCCAGGCAAGGTCTCCAGATCTATCAGATTGGCAGATATGTAGTCATATTGCTTAATGCACCACTGGACGGTGTTCAGATACTGCGGTTATGAGTGTGGAATAAAAACCTATTTAGAACAGACTCATCCTCCTCACCAGCAGTACAATGGCAGGACTTTTATGTGCCCCTGGAAGAAAGGACAGAATTTGCCCCTTAATCTCTGTGCTCTGTTTCTCTATCTGCAATATGTGGATGGTATTTTCTTGCTTTTAGGAGTGTTGAGAGACATCAAGTATTAATGTTAGTAAAGTGCTGTGAGAGCAGGTTCATCTCAGGTTTGGGGCAACAGTTTTGGTCAGTTCTCATTTGACCCAAACTGGTTTACCTGTCTTTTCGGTCTTCACCACTACTTTTGTCAGTTGTAAACGTATTCATAAAAGTTAACATACTGCAGATCTTTCAAAGCTAATGATTAACAAATGCTGAAAGAACAAAATGCCAATTTAGTTCACATGAGAACAAGCAAGTACTGCCAAAAAGTGGGTGTTGTTTCCCAGAGTATAAAAAGTTGTTTCAAACCTCTGTACAGTAACGGAGACTTTTTCTATCATCCACTGAGATGGCTTTTCTTTTTCATCAACTTTACCAATTTGCATCAGGGTTTCTTCTTTTATTAACTTCCTACAACTTTGCTGAAAGTGGCAAGGTGTTGGTGATACCACAAGATGGAAGTCACTGGCTCAGCATGCGTGCAGTAGTGGAGAAACTCGGTGAGAAAGGGCATGAAATAGTAGTGCTTGCTCCCGAAGTCAATTTACTCTTGAAAGAAACAGAGCATTACACAAGGAAAACATATGCTGTGCCTTACACCCAAGAAGATCTTGACCAGACTTTTAGTAAATTTGCTAACAGTCTCTTTCGTGAGGTCTCTTTTCCTTACACTATTCTTGCGGAATACCGGAACGTCATGTACGTCATTAACATGTTTTTTCACAACTGTGACAGCCTGCTGCAGAACAGAGAAATCATAGGATACTTGGAAGAGAATAAATTTGATGCACTCTTCACAGACCCAGCATTGCCATGTGGGGTGATCCTGGCAGAATATCTGTCCATCCCTTCCGTGTACTTCTTTCGTGGATTTCCATGCAGTTTAGAGCATGCAATCTGTAAATCTCCAAACCCTGTTTCCTATGTCCCAAGATGCTATACTAGTCACACAGACCACATGACTTTTTCCCAGCGAGTGGTAAACCTACTGGTTAGCTCTTTAGAGACATCACTGTTTAAGGATTTGTATACCAAATACCAAGACATTGCATCAAAGTTTCTCCAGAGAGATGTGCACTTACCAACACTTTACAGAAATGGCTCCATATGGCTACTGAGATACGATTTCGTGTTTGAGTATCCCAAACCAGTGATGCCCAACATGGTCTTCATCGGAGGCTTAAACTGTGAGGAGGGGAAGAACCTATCTCAGGTATGTCCAGTGATTCTGTTTTGTGTTTGCACTTTCATTTTGATATTTTTTCTGTGGAAAAAGCTGTAGATGAGCAGGGCTGCCCAGAGGATTCAGGGGGCCTGGGGCAAAGCAATTTCGGGGGCCCCTTCCATAAAAAAAAGTTGCAATACTATATTCTCGTGTGGGCCCCTTTGGGGCCCGGGGCAGATTGCCCCACTTCCCCCCCCCGCGCGGCCCTGTAGATGAGCAATGAGCATTATACCTCATTGTAATGTGCTTAATTTACACACCCTCCTCCCTGGCTCTCCACACAAAATACAAAATAGGATGCTGCCTGCATTGAATGTGAATCAGATTCCAAATGATTTTCTCTTTCTAGTGGCAAACTGTATTGCCTTAACATAAATTAAAAGTCTAAGCAATATTACCAAACAAAATGCAGGCTTTGCTGAAAAGTAGGTGAGCCAAAGTCCGCTGTTGTGCAGCAGTGTAAATCTGGAGACAGGCCATTGACATTAACTGGCCAGAGATTTTCTCTGTTGTAAATTAAACCAGACTTTGTAACTGACATTTGTAATTTTCAAAAAGGAACATGCTCAAAGAAAGTGAAAGTCCACAGCTGTCTGGAATGTTGTGTCAGCAGAAGTGGTGGGTCAGCCCTTCCACCTGCCCCAGTGAGACCATTTCCTCCACCTCCTGATCAAACTTGTACCATTGTCATCCCTTCTCCTATAATCCCGTCGGGGGTTGGACTAGATGACCTTCTGAGGTCCCTCCAACCCTGATATTCTATGATTCTATGACTCCTCCTCCTCAACCTCTGACTCTGCTCCTGTTCCTTTCCCTCACAATGCAGGTCTGCTTTGGTCCTCCCCATCATAAGAAACTCCCCTTGAATCCAGCTCCCTCCTCAGCTGTCACTCCACCGCCTCTTCCTTTCACAGGGTCAAGTTCCTTTCTTCCAGTTTAACTTAAACACTCTCCAGCCAACACTCTCAGCTCTTTTCTGTCTCTGTTGATCACACTTTCTTTCTGATTTGTTCCTTTCAACACTGTCTCCTTATTCTTGTTTGAGAATGTGTCTGTGTGTATCCCAGTGTGAGATTGGAGGGTGTTTCAGGATAACTGGTCTCTGTGGATAGACTGAGCCCAGCTAGGGTGGCCAGCAGTCCAGTTTTTGACCGGAAAGGCCGGTTGGAAAGGGGACATGACAGTGTCTGGTCAGATGTACTTACCAGACATCTAAAGTCCGGTTCCTGTGGGCGGCAAAGGCAGGCAGGCACAAGGTCTTCACAGGGCCGGTGCAAGGATATTTTGCACCCTAGGCGAAACTTCCACCTTGTGCCCTCCCCACCCAACATCGGTTCATTGAGGGGCAAATCCCAACGAGCCTATATAGACCCCAGGGGCTAGCCTGCCCAGGGGCCAGCCGTGCCCAGGGGCTGCTCCCCAGACCAGGTTCCCCCTTCCCCGCACCCTGAACTACCCTGGAGGGTGCACAGCCCCCCCGTGAGCCCTTCCCACCCCACCTCGGCAGCCCCCACCCCAAGTCCACTCACTGGCTTTGCCGGTCTTGGGCCGCTGCAGCAGCTCGGCAGGGAGGAGCTGCCTTCTGGGGGCTCCTGTAGCAGATGCATGCGGGCAGAGGTCCCCATGAGCCCCCCCAGCTTCCGCCTTGCCACGCTCGGGCTCTGCGGCTCCCGGGAGTGTGAGCCACCACTGCCACCGCTGCCCCTCCCGGAGCAGGCTCAGGGCCCCGCGCCCCGGTGGCAGCTCACATGCCCAGGAGCCGCAGAGCCCGAGCGTGGTGAAGGAGAAGCTGGGGGGCGCACGGGGGCCTCTGCCCGCATGCATCTGCTGCAGCCTGCAGGAGCCCCCCGGGGAGGTGCCAGGCCGCAGCCTGGGCAGGAGGGGTGGGGGGCGCGACTGCTCCCTGCTAGCGGCGCCGCCGCCTTTGCAGGGCTCCTGCCCCCCTGCGCCGCGCCCGCTCCTCCATGGCTGGGGCTCGCCGCCGCCGCAAGCAGGACATTCTGGCTCTTCGGTGCCTCCGGAAGGCGGCTCCCCCTGCTGAGCCAGGGCACCACTTTTTGGCGCCCCCAGGGCCGTCCTTAGGATTTATGGGGCCCTATGCAGTATTATTAAATTGGTGCCCCTATGCCCGACGGCAGCCTGAGCTTGCAGTCCGGCAATAACAAGACGCCCGGCCTGCCTCATGTGGCGCAGAGTCACAGTTCCCCACAGAGACCCCTGTACCCTCTCCCTCATGCAGAATGGACATGCAGAAGGTACCTAATTAAAAGCACTAAATTTGGCAATAAAAAATGTCAGTCACAGGTTTTTTGATATGCCCTGAAGTTTGTCAGACATTTATTTGCAAAAACTTTGTAGTAAGGGCGAGTCAGCTGTCTTGCTGAACACAACATTAAATATTATGGAATACATGATGCAGCACTTCTGTTTTACATTTTCTTAATCAGTATTTCTAAGCTGATTTTATATTTTAAATGTACTCTTAAATGTACTCATTCCAGATTACTACATATTTAACTCACTGAAACAGACATTATTTTAAATTAATCAGTCACAGAGGTTTAGTGTGTTCATAACAATGTTCATTGCTTTTAGAAAAAGGGAACACTAATTTACTGTGTGATATCTCCATAACAATACACATGTTTATGAAATTTCACCAACTTTAAAAAATATGTTTCCAAAGATTTTAGGCATAACAAAGGTTTTTATATCTTACTAAGGTACTGATTTTGCTTAAAACTAGTTCATCAGATAGTCAGAAGTAAAGAAAGGGAAACTCTTTGTCCAGCTATCTGGAAGCAAAGTGCTGTTGCTTCCTTCAGTGGGGGGGGGGAAAGGGGGGAGGGGGGAGAGGGGGTGAAGGGAGAAATGGATGGACAGAAAGGACAGGAAGGGTACGTCTACACTTACCTCCGGGTCCGACGGCAGGCAATCGATGTTCTGGGATCGATCCCGGAAGTGCTCGCCGTCGACGCCGGTACTCCAGCTCGGCGAGAGGAGTACGCGGCATCGACGGGGGAGCCTGCCTGCAGCGTCTGGACCCGCGGTAAGTTCGGACTAAGGTACTTCGAATTCAGCTACGTTATTAACGTAGCTGAATTTGCGTACCTTAGTCCGAAGTAGGGGGGTAGTGTGGACCAGGCCGAAGACTTTGGAAGTAGGTTTTTTTTTACTATAGTAATTAAAATGTGTATTTTAGATAAGGGGGGTCTTTTGAAGAATTTATTTAAAAAACCATATGTCTGAAGATCCAAGCATTTAAGGCTAAAGATGACTGTGCACTAAAAATCTATGCAAGGATTTTTTTAGAGATGTGATTTTATAATCTTCACCAACTCACTAATGAAATATTTTTAAAGCAAATTTTAAACTAAGGTCCTGTAGACTGACATGTTCTGAGTAAATATTACAGTCATGCACAACTGTTTTTGTCAGTACATTCAGAAACTGACAGTAGATACCTGGGGGTTGGCAAATGCCTGTTAAATGTCTTCATTACCCCTTGAATGGCTCTTTAACAGTTTCAGTGTTGTGCTAATAGGTCTGGCAGGCCAGAGACTGTTTCTCTTTTAACTACTAGATCCCCTTCCCAGGAAGACTCAGAGCCGACAGGAAGGGTCAGAACAGGGATAGGAAAACCAGTAGGGTGGACACTAAGACCCAGTGGTGCCCCAAATTTTCAGGTGCCCTACCCAGCTGCCTATGCCTAAGGACAGCCCTGGGCGCCCCCAACCACTTGCCGCCCTAGGCCACTGCCTAGTTCGCCTAGTGGTTGCACCGGCCCTGGGTCTTCACCCCCGCCAACCCCTACTCACCCGGGGCTGCCTCTTACCTGCATCGGGCCGCTGCAGCTCCCAGCCCCAGCTCCACAGGCAAGTCCCTCCCAATGGGGGTAGAGGAGAGGGGAAGAGCAGCGAGTAATTGGAGAAAGGGAGAAGAAGAGCAAGTGGCCTTGGGGGAAGAGGCTGGGCCTCAGGGGGAAGAAGCGGTGCAGGGGCGGGACCTTGGTGGGGAAGAGTTGGAGCAGAGGCTGGGCCTAAGGGGGAAGAGGTGGGGTGGGGAAGGTTCTGGCATTCCTGCTGGAGCATCCAGTTTTTAAATATTACAAAGTTGTCAACCTTAAACCCAGCTCCCCTGGACTGGAGCATGTGACCCCAATCCAGCTAATTAAAGAGGACTACATCTGGGTCTGTAAAGGGCTGCTAGTAGGCAGCTGGGGAGAAAGGACTGAGACAGGCTGAGCCCTAGAGAGCAAAGCCACACTGGAGTGGAGTTAACTCCTGTGGTGGGTCCCAGAAGCAGGGGGCTCAGAGAAGGAACCCCGTGGCTGCAGCTTCAAGAGAGGTGCAAAGCTGGTGGAGGCGAGGAAGCTTGAAGGAACTGGAGTGCCAAAGAGTTGGCACAAAGTGGCCACAAATGGCTTGGAGAAAATCCCCCTGGTATACGGGAGCTCCCTGCTGGTGAAAAGCCTCTGTAACTGAGATCTGGCTCAGATGATTTAGTTGGGGATTGGTCCTGCTTTGAGCAGGGGGTTGGACTAGATGACCTCCTGAGGTCCCTTCCAATCCTGATATTCTATGATTCTATGATCGCTTATGTCAGTGTAACTTATGTCATACAGGGGGGTGACTTATTCATCCCCCTGAGTGACATAAATGATCCCGACATGGGCTGTAGTGTAAACATAGCCTTCATCTGCTTATGCCTAGCGCCGGCTCTAAATGCAATCACACCCAATCATTGCAGTCCAGTCATACCCTTACAGTAGCTCCTCCCCACTCCATAGGGCCCCACCCAGTGCAACTTGTCTACAGGAGAGGCTCTTGCCCACTGTTATTTTTGAGGACCGTAACCAAACTTTTATGGAACCAGACACTGCTACTCACCTTTCAGAGAGTAAATTTGAAGGGCTTTGCTTAGATGTAGCATTGCTTTGTAGGTTGATTTTTGCAGTTCCTACCTTGTATTTCATTTGTAGGTATCCCTGTGGTATGAAGCATAGTAACTGTATATTCAACCCTGGGCCAGATTCTTTTTTGCCTTTGAGCCTCGAGTCTCATTTAATCTACACCAGGGTCTTAACCAGTCTCCCTGACAGCCCTCCTCTCTGTGTTCCACTAAACAGAAACTCACTGTGCCCCTGATGTGCTGAGATGACACACCAGCCATACATCCAACATAGCATCTACCTACGTGCTGAATTTATTAGTCTGCTCCTAAGAACAGTTCCTTTTTAAGGACTTTGATAAAGTTCGAACAAATGGCTCCTTCTGAAGTGATTTAAACAAGATGGAGCTGCATGGCTCTGCTTTGTGTGCTTGTGGAGATAGCACTTTGCGTTTGAGAGTCCCAGGCCAGCTGTGGTATTCCAAATGCAAAGGGAAAGTTGAAAGGATAATCTGCCTTTGGTAGCCTGTTTATCCTTTACATTCTATAGAGTGTTGATGTGAGTACTTTGTACCTTAACCTTTTGGCTCAGGGGAAAGAGCAAAGATCCCCTATTTCTTATCCAATCTAAAAATATAGATCCATTTCCATCAAAAGAGTGGGAAAGCAGCCTCTTCCCAGTGCACTGAGTTTGATCTCCTTTTTATTAGGACTGCTGAATAATTGCCCATAATTCCAAATAGCTCCTCCTCTATCCCTCTTGAATATTTTCTGCATAAATAGGTGATTTTTTTCCAGAGGTGGCTAAGAGTTGCAGGTTTACAAGGTAGACTTGCATCTGAATCACAACTTTCTCAGGGTTCTGGGAGAGCAGCATTCAAATTTGGAGCCATCTCTGCATTGCTCTGTTCTTTCTGGAGCTCTCTTCCCAGCTCACTTTATTTCTCTGATTCTGGTAATCTCTTTACTGTACCTTTTTAATCTGAGTTAACTCCTGTTGTGTTCTCTTGTCTATCTTGGAAATTTTTGCACTGAGAATCTGAATGTGATGGGAAATCTCTTTTAAAAGACAGACCTCTGAACAGTATGAAAAATATATGTAGCGCCCCTCTCCACCTGGTTACCTCCTTTAATGGCAATCTGCTTACAGGTTTTGATGGACAGGTCTGGGTTCTTTTGGACCCCGCCACCCACTCAGCAGGGTGAATCTTTTTTCTTTTTTTTTCTATGAAATTATTTGGCGGTGCCTCCACCCCCCTCGCTCCTTCCTGGCAGGGTCACCAGGGCAGCTTGGGCGGAAAATTCTAACTACAGAGTAATCCCCACTTACTTGCCAGATAGTTGGAGACTTCCAAGAAATAACACAACACATAAAAATATATTCAAACACAATAATTATATTAAACAGGCAACAAATACAACATAACAGGGTGAAACAGATTTTTAGGGTCACCGGTGCCCACACTGAAAATACCCATGACTTGATGTAACAAGTGTAAAATTAGTGTCCTGTTGGTACGCGTACTTTGCTGGGGCCCTTGATGACCTATAAAATTCTCTGCAGTGGTTTAGCCGTGTGGCTGACTGGGTTCAGTACAGCCCAAAGGACCCACAAGTGGAAGGAGGTGGTGAATCCCTCCACAGGTATAATAAGCAGCAGGTGATAAAATCCTCAAACCCTCACTCCCTGGCCTGAGGACACAGTTCAGGAGTAGGGGGTCCCCAAAACAAATTCCCTGACTAACTAACTAAAAGACGGCGCACTCACGAACTCCATGAAGTGATCTTCAGGTTTGAAGATGACGCTGGACTCTTCAGTCACTGCAGAGGGACTGCTGTCTGCTGTCAGGGATCCTCCTCAAGCAGGAATCAGGCTGCGTTGGTCCCAGGATTTCCCCTCACCACAAAGGGGTGCAGGGCTCAAGGTGCAGATTATACAACTACCCTAACATCCAAACTGTAGCCTCCTAGCCCAGCCTCCAGTCACACACTCCGCAGGCAGCTTCCCTGGACTAGCAGAGCGGACCATGTGGTGACTAGTCTCACCTAGGGAGCTGGGGGTGAACCCAGCCTGGCTGGGGAAATTTCTCAGCAAACGCTACCAATTGGGACTCATCCGTGGGGAAAGAAAACCCAGGTGAGGGATCGGCTGTCAGGTCCTTAGAGGCCAGTTCTCAGGGGGAACCCTGCTTGCAGGCCTGGGACTCACCAGCTCCCCACACAACCAGTCCTGCCCTTGCCCTGGCTGGCTCCAGCCTCTCCCAAAATGGCTTCTCCCCTCTCCTGAACTCCCTGGGAGGGGCATCTCACTCCCTATTGGTTGCCGGGCAGACTCTGAGTTTGCCTTGGCTCCTCCTCCCTGAGCTGCCAGCAGACAGAGCTCCAGGAATCTATGTAATCTCCTTGGGGGTTACATATATTTACCTTTGCATCATATCTTGCCACCATTTCATGTACAGAACTCCTCATTTACAACTGCAGTATCTAAAAGCAATGTCAGGAGATGACCTTATAAGCTTTGCACTAGGAAAACCAACCAAGACTGAGTGTTAAGGGGGAACTATATATGAAGCATATGCCTGGCTTTCTTTGAATTGCAAAGTCACTCTTCCTTGTATTCCACATCCAGGGAACAACTGGTGCAATCTATTTACTCATGGAAAGGTCAATTGTGTAGGGTCACTTTGTGTGTGCTGAACACTGCATTTCTCTACTGACTGATGAAACGTGTCATCATCCAGCCTTGAAAGGTTCTAACACTTGTCTATTGTCTGAAGAGATACAGAAGTGTTCGTTAGGCTTTCCTTCTTGTCTGATCTGTTTCAGGTTTGTGCTGGTAAATTTAAAATGCTGGATCACTATGGGACGAAGTGAGTCCCCTCTATTCCATTGAGTGCTCCTCAAAACACAGCACTGGGCCAGGGACTCAGATGTGCTAGAGCTCTTCTCAGTGCACTTTTGGAGAGGGGTTGGGACAAAGGCTGTGCTTCCAGCATGCCCCAGCAATGGTGTGACATGAGCCTGGTTTTACATCACATGGGATTTTGCTTCCATAATAAAAAAAGCTATCAAAAGTAGCTTCCTCCCCTCACTTTCCTATTGTATTTTATACATATGTAAAGGGAATCCCCAGCTGCTCAGACAGGACAACTTCACATCCCTAATATACTGCTCTGCCAGTGCAAAAGGGTTATAGTCCAGGCAGTACCTTGCCCACTCTTTATAATACAGAGCTAGGAATGTGCTTGACATCACAGGTAGAGGAATGGCTCTTGCCTGAAGCCCTGGACTGAAACAACCATGTTCCTTCAGTTTAAAAAAACTTACTGAATGTCCATGGACCATTAAACAGCTTCACAAATTCCATATAAGTTTGTAAGAGTTGGATCTGTGTCCCAGACATAAGTTGTACTGAGCAAGGCACGGTAATGTGAATTACAAGCAGAGACCCATCAACCTGTGGGAAGTCCCATTAAATCAATGGGATGCTTCAAGGGCACAATGGTCCATGCTAGCAGATTCCATTGCAGTGCTGGGGCCCAAGAGACCAGAATTATTCTATCATACCCATGTTCTGCAGTATCTCGTCACAGACTTCAGCTAAGTGGATACTCATTGTCAGGCAGAACTTACTCTATTACACAGTAACATTGCAGTCTGTTGCACAGTAACGTCGCAGTCCATATTAATAGCACTGTAATTATGAATTATATATGGTATTTCTTCACTCTGATCAGTTACACCCTATGAAAGCATCTTTATTATGCATTTGCCCTAAAGACCAGTGACTGGATATGAATATGCAATTGGAGGTCTTTAAATGCTTTTTAAAAATATATAGATTTTAAGAACTAAAAAACCCAACAACCTTTGGTGTTATAAGAAAGCAAGGAAAAATCATCTTGAAGAGACCCTCTAACATAAATGCAAAGAAAAACAAGTTAATTGGGGCAGAAAGATAGGCCAAAACATAGTTAGAATCTGTTATGTGTTTAATCATTTGGTTGGAATGTAGTCTACTAAACAAAAAACAAAAATCTTTTACCAATAAAAATACTAAGGAAAAATGCGCATAGGTCAGCTTGTGGTGAACTAGATGTTTAATGGGACTGGAATAAATTATTTCATCTTATTACTTCATGTCACCAGTTCCTGTGTTTCTCTTCCTTCAGTAACCTGGGTGTTCTTTGGAGGTTCTCTTTTCAAATATTGATATGGGCCAACCTAACCAGCTTAGGAGATCTGATGAAATCACAGCCTGAGTAAGAAAATTTTCACCTTAATGTAACTATTAAATGACATACGTGGTCAGTACAGTTCCTACTGTATCTACCTACTGAATATAATTGGCACTCTGTTACTCTCATTAATAGTCTGTTACTCTCAGCAGATAAGCCAAGGAATGAAAGATCATGATCACTGAACTAGCCACTGTTACCTGGAGGCACAGTACAAGCCGAATGGAACTGTCTTGTGGCTATATTAGTATTTGTCCTGGCCACCCACTTATCCACAATCAGAAAAGGAGTTTAGTACTCTAACAGTGGATTCTGATTTCCTACACAATTCTTATTACAAAGCAGACAGTTATTTATGAAGGACCGAAGGATCTATCAATACAATCCAAATCTAAATCTTCAGTTTTTGAAAACAGCAATTGCTGCCAGCACAGGGTTTCTATTAGGTTTTTTCCCCTCTTGCGCTGGTACAAACCCCGATCACTCAATGCCTGGGTAAGACAATGGTGTAAGGTTTTAGGTTTATTAGGAACTGGAGAACCTTTGGGAAAGGAGAAGTCTATATAGGAAGGATGTGCTCCACCTAAACCAAAATGGACCCAGACTGCGGGCATGAAAAATGAAGGTCATCGAGGAGTTTTTAAACTAAGGGCTGGGGAAAGCTGGCAGGTGTTGAAGGAGCACACGGTTCAGACAGAGACATCCCATGCCGAGAATCTATTAATGGAGATTCTCCGTGTCCTAGTAAAGAGGAGAGGATAGAAGTTGATAAAATACAGGCAGGAATTGAAGAGAAAGAGTCAAATGAAAAAGAATCCCATTCAATTACAGCACATGAAGGCAGACAACTAAAAAGTGACAGATTTTATAATTGCTTGTATACCAATGCTAGAACTTGAGTGTCTGGTATTAAATGAGGACAGTGATATAATAGGCATCAAAGAAACTTGGTGAAATAATGACTATCAATGGGAGACTGTAATATCAGGGTACAGACGCCCCCCGCGTTATGCAAATGCGACTTACGCAAATCCGCACTTACAGAAAAAGTTCCATAAGCTAGAAATAGGAGGTTTTTTCTTTTATTTTATTTTTTTTCTGCATAATGGTCGGGTATACATTTCCGACTTATGCAAAATTCGAGTTACGCAAGGCGTTCCAGAACAGAACGCTTGCATAAGTCGAGGAGCGTCTGTACAAAATATACAGGAATGACGGAGTAGGTCGTACTGATGAGGAAGTGGCACTATGTGTGAAAGAAAGCATAGAGACAAATACAGTAACAAATCTTTAATGAATCAAACTGTGCCATAGAATCTCTATGGATAGAAATTCCGTGCTTGAGTAATAAGAATATAGCAGTAGGAATATACTACTGACCAATTCTGATGGTGATTGTGAAATGCTCAGGGAGATTAGAGAGGCTATTAAAATGAAACAACTCAATAATAATGGGGAATTTCAACTATCCCCACATTGACTGGGTACATGTCACCTCAGGATGGAATGCAGACAAAGTTTCTAGACACCACGAATGACTGCTTTTTGGAGCAGCTAGTCCTGGAACCCAAACGGGGAGAGGCATTTTTTGATTTAATCTTAAATGGAGCACAGCATCTGGTCAAAGAGATGAATATAGCTGAATGGCTTGGTAATAGCAACCATAATATAATTAAATTCAACATCTTTGTGTTTGGGGGGGGGGGGGGGGGGGATTACCAAAGGAGCCCACCACAGTAACATTTAATTTCAGAAAGGGGAACTACACAAAAATGAGAAAGCTAGTTAATTGAAAATTAATAGAAACAGTTACAAGAGTGAAATGCCTGGATGCTGCATGGAAACTTTTTAAAAACACCATAATAAAGGCTCAAATTATATGTATACCCCAACATTAAAAAGAATTGTAAGAGCACCAAAAAAATGCCACCATGGATAAACAGAGTAAAAGGGACAGTTAGAGGCAAAAAAGCATCCTTTAAAAATTGGAAGTCAAATCCTACTGAGGAAAATAGAAAGAAGCATAAACTCTGGAAAGTCAAGTGTAAAAGTATAATTAGCCAGGCCAAAAAAGAATTTGAAGAGCAACTAGCACAAGACTTAAAAACTAAACAGCAACAAATAATAATAATAATAATAGATAATAAATTAAGTATATCAGAAGCAGGAAGTCTGCCAAACAATCAGTCGAGCCACTGGACGATTGAGAGCACTCAAGGAAGACAAGGCCATTCAAGAGAAGCTAAACTAATTCTTTGCATCGGTCTTCACTGCAGAGGATGTGAGGGAGATTCCCACACCTGAGCCATTCTTGTTAGGTGACACATCTGAGGAACTGTCCCAGACTGAGGTGTCAACAGAGGAGGTTTTGGAACAAATTGATAAATTAAACAGTAATAAGTCACCAGGACTAGATGGTATTCACCCAAGAATTCGGAAGAAACTCAAATATGAAACTGAAGAACTACTAACTAGTATGTAGCTTAAATCAGCTTCTGTACCAGATGACTGGAGGATAGCTAATGTGATGCCAATTTTTAAAAAAGGCTCCAAAGGTGACCCCCAGCAATTACAGGCTGGTAAACTTAAATTCAGTTCCAAGCAAATTAGTTAAAATTATAGTAAAGAACAGAATTCTCAGGCACATAACTGAACAAAATATGTTGGGGAAGAGTCAACATGGCTTTTGTAAAGGGATATTATGCCTCACCAATCTATTACAGTTCTTTGAAGGAGTCAACAAACATATGGACAAGGGTGATCCAGTGTACCTGGACATTCAGAAAGCTTTTGACAAGCTCCCTCACCAAAGACTCTTAAGGAAAGTAAGCAGTCATGGACTAACAGGGAAGGTCTTCTCATGGATCGATAACTGGTTAAAAGACAGGAAACAAAGGGTAGGAATAAATGGTCAGTTTTCAGAATGGAGAGAGATAAATAGCGGTGTCCCCCAGAGATTTGTACTGGGACCAGTGCTGTTAAACCTATTCCTAAATGATCTGGAAAAAGGGGTAAACAGTGAGGTGGCAAAATTTGCAGATGACACAAAATTATTCAAGACAGTTTAGTCCAAAGCACACTGTGAAGAGTTACCAAGGGATCTCACAAAACTGGGTGACTGGGCAATAAAATGGCAGATGAAATTCAATGTTGATAAGTGCAAAGTAATGCACATTGGAAAATATAATCCCAACTATACATACAAGATGATGGGGTCTAAATTAGCTGTTACCACTCAAGAAAGAGCTCTTGGAGTCATTGTGGATAGTTCTCCAAAAACATTCACTCAATGTGCAGCAGCAGTCAAAAAAGCTAAAGAAATGTTAGGAACCATTAGGAAAGGGATATATAATAAAAGTAAATATCATAATGCCACTATATAAATCCATGGTACGTCCACACCTTGAATACGGTGTGCAGATCTGGTTGCCATTTCTCAAAAAAGATACATTAGAAATGGAAAAGGTACAGAGAAGGACAACAAAATGATTAAGGGTATGGAAAGGCTGCCATATGAGGAGAGATTAAAAAGACTGGGACTTTTCAGCTAGGAAAATAGACAGCTAATGGGGGATATGATAGAGGTCTTTAAAATCATGAATGGTGTGGAGAAAATGAATACTGTAAAGAAATATTATTTAGCCCTTGACATAACACAAGAACCAGGGGTCATCCAATGAAATTAATAGGCAGCAGGTTGAAAACAAAGAAAAGGAAGTGCTTCTTCATACAGCACACAGTCAACCTCTGGAACTTGTTGCCAGAGGATGTTGTGTAGGCCAAAATTATAACTGGGTTCAAAAAAGAATTTGATAAGTTGATGGAGGATAGGTCCATTAATGGCTGCTAGCCAGGATGGGCAGGGATGCAAAACCATGCTGTGAAGTGTCCCTAACCTCTGACTGCCAGAAGCTGGGACTGGATGACAGGGGATGGGTCACTTGATGATTGCCCTGTTCTCTTTATTTCCTTTGAAGCATCTACCATTGGCCACTGTCGGAAGACAGGATACTGGCCTAGATGGACCAGTGGTCAGACCCAGTTATGGCCATTCTTATGTTTTTATATTCACTACTTTTGTTGATTTAGGATGTGAATGACCTATAACAACAAAGAGGCCTCTGAGAGATGAAATGTGCTGACTCAGATTGACTGGCATAGACTTGGAGTAGGGGAGAGGTGGCTATTGCAATTCAACGTGCAGATATTAACGTTAAGTTAATGAGTAAAACAAAGATATGTTCCTTGAATGGGAATGGTGCTTGCAAATCCAAAGGTAGAATTTGTCATTAGAGCAGGAAAGGTTTTGTTGTGCCAAGTCAATGAGGCAGTAAAAACAAATGAGACAGTAAATTCAAATAAGGTTGCAAGCAGTGTAAACTCCGGGCAGTGTTAGTTCAGCTATAAAAAGTAGTTTGCAACATCTGTAGA
This sequence comes from Terrapene triunguis, assembly GCF_002925995.2. Lineage (NCBI taxonomy): Eukaryota > Metazoa > Chordata > Testudines > Emydidae > Terrapene > Terrapene triunguis. Next base: position 583,745 of record NW_020664524.1, on the reverse strand, counting down.
GTCAAAGCATCTTCCAGCTTTGAGATGGCTCCATTGTTTCCCACTTTTTACTCGTTTGCTGCAGGGATTTTTCTTTTCTTACTCTCCCTGGGGTTTGTGGAAGGTGCGCGGCTGTTGGTGATCCCTCAGGATGGAAGTCACTGGCTCAGCATGCGTGCAGTAGTGGAGAAACTCGGTGAGAAAGGGCATGAAATAGTAGTGCTTGCTCCCGAAGTCAATTTACTCTTGAAAGAAACAGAGCATTACACAAGGAAAATATACGCTGTGCCTTACACCCAAGAAGATCTTGACCAGAGTTTTAGAAAATTTGCCAACAGTCTCTTTCGTGAGGTCTCTTTTCCTTACACTATCCTTGCGGAATACCGGAACAACATGTATGTCATTAACATGTTTTTTCACAACTGTGACAGCCTGCTGCAGAACAGAGAAATCATACGATACTTGGAAGAGAGTAAATTTGATGCACTCTTCACAGACCCAGCGTTGCCGTGTGGGGTGATCCTGGCAGAATATCTGTCCATCCCTTCCGTGTACTTCTTTCGTGGATTTCCATGCAGTTTAGAGCATGCAATCTGTAAATCTCCAAACCCTGTTTCCTATGTCCCAAGATGCTATACTAGTCACACAGACCACATGACTTTTTCCCAGCGAGTGGTAAACCTACTGGTTAGCTCTTTAGAGACATCACTGTTTAAGGATTTGTATACCAAATACCAAGACATTGCTTCAAAGTTTCTCCAGAGAGATGTGCACTTACCAACACTTTACAGAAATGGCTCCATATGGCTACTGAGATACGATTTCGTGTTTGAGTATCCCAAACCAGTGATGCCCAACATGGTCTTCATCGGAGGCTTAAACTGTGAGGAGGGGAAGAACCTATCTCAGGTATGTCCAGTGATTCTGTTTTGTGTTTGCACTTTCATTTTGATATTTTTTCTGTGGAAAAAGCTGTAGATGAGCAGGGCTGCCCAGAGGATTCAGGGGGCCTGGGGCAAAGCAATTTCGGGGGCCCCTTCCATAAAAAAAAGTTGCAATACTATATTCTCGTGTGGGCCCCTTTGGGGCCCGGGGCAGATTGCCCCACTTCCCCCCCCCGCGCGGCCCTGTAGATGAGCAATGAGCATTATACCTCATTGTAATGTGCTTAATTTACACACCCTCCTCCCTGGCTCTCCACACAAAATACAAAATAGGATGCTGCCTGCATTGAATGTGAATCAGATTCCAAATGATTTTCTCTTTCTAGTGGCAAACTGTATTGCCTTAACATAAATTAAAAGTCTAAGCAATATTACCAAACAAAATGCAGGCTTTGCTGAAAAGTAGGTGAGCCAAAGTCCGCTGTTGTGCAGCAGTGTAAATCTGGAGACAGGCCATTGACATTAACTGGCCAGAGATTTTCTCTGTTGTAAATTAAACCAGACTTTGTAACTGACATTTGTAATTTTCAAAAAGGAATGTGCTCAAAGAAAGTGAAAGTCCACAGCTGTCTGGAATGTTGTGTCGGCAGAAGTGGTGGGTCAGCCCTTCCACCTGCCCCAGTGAGACCATTTCCTCCACCTCCTGATCGAACTTGTACCATTGTCATCCCTTCTCCTCCTCCTCAACCTCTCACTCTGCTCCAGTTCCTTTCCCTCACAATGCAGGTCTGCTTTGGTCCGCCCCATCATAAGAAACTCCCCTTGAATCCAGCTCCATCCTCAGCTGTTACTCCACCGCCTTTCTTTCTTTCACAGGGTGAAGTTCCTTTCTTCCAGTTTAACTTAAACACTCTCCAACCACTCCACTGAAACTGCTCTCTCTAAAGTCACTAGTGGCCTCTTCCAAGCCAGATCCCTGGTCTTTCACCTCATCCTTATCCTCCTTGAGCTCTCAGCTGCTTTCTGTCTCTGTTGATCACACTTTCTTTCTTGAAGCTCTTTTCTCTGCAACTCTGTCTCCTTGTTCTTGTGTGAGAAGGTGTCCGTGTGTATCCCAGTGTGAGATTGTAGGGTGTTAGAACAGCAGGGTCTGTTGGAGCTGATCAGGCTCATGCTCCCAAGCAAGGACATAAGGGACAGTCCTGTCCCTCCCCGAGTTCCCTCTTACTGCCAGGGCAGTGAGACGGAATCCAGACAGTGTCTGACCTGCTGCTTTCTTCCAAGACCTGATCGGCTTCCTCTTCTAGGGGTGAGGTGCATCACGCCAACCACCAAGCCTTGTGGCAGAATTCAAACCCTCAGGATTCAAACACTACCCATCTTGTGATGGACCGATCCCCATCAGGAACATACAGAGACACTTTTTTCTCTGCCTAGGGGAGAGCCACATCCTGGCTAAGTGCTTTGTGCCCAAGCCTTTTCTTCCAGGATCTGCAAGTCCAGGGACACCTGGCTTAAGCTGCATCCTCTACAGTAATCCATGCAGTTCACTTCAGACCTAGAGGTGACCATTATGACCAGAGCGGAGCTGGAGAGATCAGCATCAGCCAACACATCCCACCCAAGGATCAGGCAAAGAAAGAGGCAGAGGACATGACAGTGTTGTGACTGGGGACTTCGACTCTGACCACCTCAACAGTCATGAAGTCTGTGGTGCACAAGATCTCAAAATCCCCGGGCGGAAGCTCCAGAACCTGTGTAAAAGTGGGGGGGCCACTTCCTACTGCCAAGCCCCTTGTGCTGCTTCCCTCTAGCCTGTGCTTAACACAGCCTCTCCTCTGGTTCCCAGGCCTCTGGCTTCTCCCGAGCTCCTCCCAGCTACTCCTTTCTCAGCGGGAATGCTGACCGCTCAGGACTGCCTCCCTGTGCTTCACCCCTCTCCAGGGCTCACCACTGGGATTAATTCCAGCCCTGTGGCCTTCTTCAGACTGCCTTCCTCAGGACCTTCCACACTACAGTCCCTGGCAATTTACACACCAGGTCCTGACAGAAAATGGTACACTACTGCCTCACCAAAGGAAGAGGACACCAACTGAGTGCCAAGACAGAGAGCCAGAGAACATACTCCTGCCTGGGACCTCAGCATCCTTCTCCTGAGGCTCAAAGAACGTCCATTAGAACCTCTCTCAGAATGCTCCTTACACCACCTCCCTGGGATGACAGTCATCCTAGCGGCTATGATGTCATCCTGAAGAGCGAGTGAGCACTTGGCACTTATGGCTGTACCCCACATAAGTCATTCGTAGGGACACGGTGGTCTCAGAATTTCATCTAACACAATCATGCAACCTGACTGTCTTCTTCTCAAAGCCACACTCAACACTGGGAGAAAAGGAGTTGCACACATTGAATGTATCCAGGACTTTGCTTTATTTTATTAACAAGATGAAGACATTCACAATGTAACCCTGTCTGTATATAGCCACAGCCAGGCCATCTCCTCCCAGAGAACATTGAGATGGAGAACACAGTGTATCTCGCTGCAGTATCAGCTGCCTGGCATACCTCTCCTACCGAACATCAAGGCTCCTTCCACCAAAGCACAAGCACCATCCTCTGCCTGCTTCAGAAATGTGCTAATATCAGAGATCTGCAAGGCAGCAACATGGAGTAACCCATGGGCCTTTGTCAAGCACTGTGCCTTAGACTTAGCTGCTAGGTCAGATGCCAAGCTCAGGAGAGCAGTACTACAATCACTGTTCGACTAATGCAGCTGAAATGCCTCAGTTCCACCTAGGGTGACCAGATAGCAAGGGTGAAAAATCGGGATGGAGTGTATGTGTGTGTAATAGCCACTTATATAAGACAAAGCCCCAAATATCGGGACTGTCCTTATAAAATCGGGACATCTGGTCACCCTAGTTCCACCCTCCTGAGGGGATACTGCATGTCAGTCACCTGGGAGTCCCAATGAGCTTGATCACTGGCCACCTCCTCTTCTCCTGTCCTGTACACCAGGGATGGGCAAACTTTTTTGGCCCAAGGGCCACATCTGGGAATAGCAATTGTATGGTGGGCCATGAAAGCTCACAAAATTGGGGTTGGGAGTATGGGAGGGGGTGAGGGCTCTGGTTGGGGGTGCGGGCACCAGGGTGGGGCCAGAAATGAGGAGTTCAGGGTGCAGGAGGGGGCTCCGGGCTGGGGGGTGGGGTGCAGGGAGGGGGTGAGGGCTCCAGCTGGGGGGTGCGGGCTCTGGGGTGGGGCTGGGGATGAGAAGTTTGGGGTGTTGGAGGGTGCTCTGGGCTGGGACCAAGGAGTTCGGAGGGTGGGAGGGGGATCAGGGCTGGGGCAGGGGGTTGGGATGCAGGAAGGGGTGCAGGCTCCGGCTGGGGGTGCAGGCTCTGGGGTCGGGCTGGGGATGAGGGGTTTGGTGCTGCAGGAGGGTGCTGCAGGCTGGGATTGAGGAGTTTGGAGGGCAGGAGGGGGATCAGGGCTGGAGCAGGGGGTTGGGGTGTGGGGTGAGGCTCAGGGGTGCAGGCTCCGGGCGGCGCTTACCTCAAGCAGCTCCCGGAAGCAGCGGCATGTCTCTTCTTTGACTCCTACGCGGAGGCGCTGCCAGGCGGCTCTGCACGCTGCCCCGTCTGCAGGCACCTCCCCTGCAGCTCCCATTGGCCAAGGTTCCTTGCCAATGGGAGCTGTGGGTGGGGGCAGTGTGCGGAGCGGAGCCCCCTGGCTGCCCCTACATGTAGGAGCCCAAGGGGGGCCATGGCGTGGCTTCTGGGAGCTGCATGGAACAGCCCCCGACCCTACTCCCCAGTTAAAGCGTTGAAGGGGGGCCATGGTGCAGCTTCTGGGAGCCGTGTGGAGCAGCCCCTGAACCTGCTCCTCGGCTGGAGCACCGGAGCAGGGCAAGCCCCAGCTCCCACTACCCAGCAGGAGCTCAAGGGCTGGATTAAAACAGCTGGCGGGCCAGATCCGGCCCATGGGCTGTAGTTTGCCCACCCCTGCTCTATACCCTTTCTTTGGGTGACTGTATCTACTTACTTGGCTTTAATTAACAGTTATACATCGTTAATTAAAAATCTGTCTGTCTACTCCTGACCTGTCCCCCTCCATCCAATCCCACATCTCGGCCTGTCTCTCTGCGTCTCAGTGAGGTCTCACCATCAGCTTAACCTTAGCATGGTTAAAACCAAACTGCTCTGTTCCACCCCTTGAAGCATTCCCCTCTTCCACTCTCACTGGTAGCAACATCACAATCCTCTCTGTTACTCAGGCCTATAACCTGGTGCCATCTCAGATTAGTCCCCTCTCTAGAACCACACATCCAGGTCATGCTAAATCATGCTGTTGCTGCTTCTTCCACAGCATCTCTGAGATTCAGCCCTTTCTCTCTACCCACACCACTAAAAATTACATCCAGGGCCTCATTACCTCCCGTCTGGCTACTGGATTCTCCTCCTCCTCTGCTCTTCCTGAAACCGAAGTCACCCCATGCAGGTCCACACAAAAAGCTGCTGCCCATCATTTTTGACCAGGTCACCTCACTCAAGGAGTCCTTTCACTGACTCCCTCTTCACCATATCAGATACAAGCACCTTGCCTTCACCTTTAAGGGCCTTCACAACTTATCCTCTTCCTAGGTCTCGGCATTTGTATTTACTGTGTCTCCTTTCCATCAGCAGTGCCAGTCTCCATCATGCCTTTGTGCGCTTCTTTCACAAGCATGTTCATGCTTTCACCATTGCTGCCCCTCATGGCTGGAGCCCTTAAAGTGATGAAGCAAATACAAATAGTAGAGGCAGTGACCTGGTGGAGGAATCACCCAGGCAGGTGATGGTACATATGCTGATTTGGAATGACTCAGATAAAGTCAGAGCAGGGGAAAGGTCAGTGGGGTTATGCAATTCAGACAAAGCACTGTGGATAGGGACAAAAAACAAGCAGAGGGGAAATACAGATAACGCTGCAGAGTGGAGAAGCTTTATTTTGGGCACAAGTCAGAGGACTGAAAAAGCTTTAAATCTCACACGTGAAAAGCCAGTTGTGTTTCAGCTTTTGGCAATCAAATGTTGGTTTCAAGCGTCTCTTTGGCAGAAAGGTAAGCGACACAGGATAAATATTTAGAAAGATAAATGCATAGTCTCTGGGTTTTAGCCTACTTTCCTGTGTGGGACAGGGTTTCTCCTTCCTTCCTTCCGTGTACTGTTGACACTTCAGAATGGATGTCCCAGCTCAGCACGAGCAGAATGAACTCAACTGGAAATAGTTCTTGTTATACTAGGTACCAGTTTTCTCTTGGAGAAATCTAAGCATCATAGTAGGGAAATGTATACAATGCCTTAAACACAGGAAGAGGTTCTTCTGCATCCTTATGCATTTGCTACCTAAAGAACACATATAAGCACATAAGAGCTACCATACAGCATCAGCCCCATGGTCCACCTTGCCCAGTAGTCTGTCTCTGACATTGGGCCATTCTTGAGCTTCAGGGAGAGTGAACAGAATAGGGCAATTATTGAGTGATCCACCCATCTTCCACTCTCGGCTTCTCGTAGTCAGAGGGCTAGGGTTGCCCTTAGCATGGGGTTGAATCTGACCATCTTGGCTAAAAGTCATTGATGGACCTATTCTCCATGAACTTAACTAGTACCTTTGTGAACCCAGTTATACTTTTGGCCTTCACAACATTCCATGGGAATGAGCTCCACAGCTTACTTGTGTGTTGTGTCGAAAAGTACCTCCTCCTCTTTGTATTAAACCTGCTGCCTATTAACTTGATTGCACGACCCCTGGTTTTTGTATTGTGGGAAATGGGTAAATAACATTTCTCTATTCACTTTTTCTACACCAGTCATGATTTTATAGACCTCTGTCTTATCCCCCCTTAGTCATCTCTTTCCTAAGCTGAACAACCCTAATCTTTTTAATATCTCCGCTAATGAAAGCCGTTTCATACCCTTGATCATCTTTGTTGCCCCTCTCTGAACCTTTTCTAGTTCCTTTCTAAAAGTTCTAAATCCTTTTTGAGATGGGACAACCAGAACTGCACGCAGTATTCAAGGTTTGGACGCACCATGGATTTATATATATTTTCTGTCCTGTTTTCTAACCTTTTCCTAATAGTTTCTAGCACACTATTAGCCTTTTTGACCGATGCTGTGCATTGAGTGGAAATTTTCAGAGAGCTATCTACAGAGACCCCAAGATCTCTTTCTTGGGTGGTAACAGCTAGCTTACAAACCATAATTGTATATGTATAATTTAGATTTTTTTCCCAAATGTGTACTTCTTTGCAATTATCTGTGTTGACTTTCATTTGCCTTTTTTTTTTTTTTTTGCCCAGTCACCCAATTTTGTGAGGTCACTCTCAGACTGTGGCTCACAACCATGAGTACCAGATGCACTTTGTTACACACCAGGACACAAACCTCAAGCTGATTGTGAGTTCTGTACTTAGGTTTCACCAACCAAGTATCAAGTGTAAACTCCTCAAGTGCTAGGACAGTCTAACCATGGAGTCACAGACAGTCCCCTTGGGCACTCCAGTCTATCTTGCCACCAACCTGCCTTTGTGATAGATGGCCCCTTACACCAAAAGTCATAATATTCAGTTCCCCTTCCCCCAGAGTTCAAGGTGTGATGGAATGAGAGTTTGTGCATTCCCCTCTTTATGGGTGTGGGGGAAACAATCAACAAAGTCTTTTGTTCATTGATGTGCCACAATGGTTTGTCTGGTGTCTATAAGCCTTCTTTTGTTGGGAAGGAGATGACACCTCTTGTGGTAAACTAGCATTTCACACTCAGTAATGCTTCTCTCCTGACTGGGCGGGTTTACAGTTTCATAGCAAACTCTTTCATAGTTACAGAGCAAAACACTTAACTATTACCTTATAACATAGGATACAGATATTATAAGTGAGATTAATGAAGGCAGCAACTCACTAGCATTTCATAAAGTTCAAACTCTAAACACATTCTTATAACTCTAACATCTATTTTAATAGTATTGACCAGTGGTCCCCAACCTTCTTTGTCTGGCGGGCGCCAGACGACGAGCCACGGAGGACCGTGGCAGCGGACGAGCATCCGCCGAAATGCCACCGACAAGCGGCGATGTTAATAGGCGTTGCCACCGAAATGCCACCAATTTTTGGCGGCGATGCCTCTGGATGATGCTGCTTGCCGACAAGCAGTGTCATCCAGAGACGTCGCCGCCGAAATGCTGCCGAAAATTGGTGGCATTTCGGCGGCGACGCCTATTGACATCGCTGCTTGTCGGCGGTATTTCGGTGGATGCTCATCCACCAGCCAGTATGCGGGTGCACTTAGACGCCCCCGCGGGCACCATGGCGCCCACGGGCACCGCATTCGGGACCCCTGGTATTGGCACACAGGTGAGTCAGACTGGTTTCCAGCTATGCATTTGTAAGTGTTCAGTGAGGCCTAGGGGCCTTTGTATGAGTTGGCATCTGGTCTGCCAGCGTCACGCACTCTAATTCCCCAGTCTGCTTTGTGTCTCCTGCAAACTTTGCCATTTCACTGTTCACCGCTTGTTCCACACCATTAATGAATAGGTTGAACAGCACCGGACCCTGTACAGTTCCTTAAGGGACCCCCCCGCACCTCTCTCCATTGTGAAAACTGACCATTTATTCCTATGCTTTGTTTTCTATCTTTCAACCAGTCACTGATCCATGAGAGGACCTTCCCTTTATCCTATGTCTACGTAGTTTCCTTAAGAGCCCTTGGCGAGGGACTTTGTCAAAGGCTTTCTGTATCAACACTGTATCAACACTGTATCAACTGGATCACCCTTATCCATATGTTAATTGACATGTTTATTCTAAAACCTCTTCTACTGACATCAGTTGAGGACAGTACTGCAGGATCGGTCATCCAGAAAGAGTAGCTCTGATATGAGTATCTCCTCCACATCATCTGCAGTAAAGATTGATGCAAAGAATTCATTTAGCTATTCCACAATGGCCTTGTTTTCCTTGAGTGCTCCTTTAACACCTTTACCCTCTAGTGGCCCCACTACCTGTTTGGCAGGCTTTCCTAACTCTGACAGTCTTAAAAGATATTTTTACTGTTAGTTTTTGGATCTTTTGCAAGTTCCAAGAAAGAAGTTCAGAAGGCCTGCCTTCATATACTTTTACATTGGACTTGCCAGAATGTATGCGCCTTCCTATTTTCCTTATTAGGATTCAACTTCCAAAATTTAAAGGATGCGTTTTTTCCATTAATGGCCTCCATTAGTCTCCTGTTTAGCCACGGTGGCACTCTTTTGGTCCTCCTACTGTCTCTTTTGATTTGGGGTCTGCATTTAGTCAGAGCCTCTATTTTGGTGTTTTTTAAGTAGGCTCCATATTGCTTGCAGGTATTTACCCTGGGGTCTGCTCTTTTTAATTTCCACGTAACTAGCATCCTCATTCGCATGTGGTTCTCCTTTTTAAAATTAAATGGTACTCTGGTGGGGTTTGTTGGTATTTTCCCTGCTACAAGGTTGTTAAATTTAATTGCATTAGAGTCACTATTTTCAAGCAATGCAACTATAGTTGCCTCTTGGAGCAGATCCTGCACTCCGCCTATGACTAACTCAAGAATTGCCTCCCCCTTGTTCGTTCCTGGACTAGCTCTCCCAGAAACAGTTATTAATGGTGTCTAGAAATTTTATCCCTGCATCACACCCTGACGCAGGGGTCTCAAAAGAGGGACACTAGGACCTGCCGGAAGCCGGCAGCCTGCAGAGCGGAGCGGGTTCAACGTGTGCTGCAGGCTCCAGGCTCCGGGGCAGTGAGGAGGCAGCAAGTGGGTGCCGGGAGACACTCTGGGGGGGGGCGCGTGGGGGTGGCAGGTGCCCCAAACATTGGGGAGCAGCGCACGGGGAGCTTAACAGGCACAGAAAATAACTCGGGGGGGCGGGGGTGAGGGGAGTTTGGGGCGACAGGAAGTAACGGGGGCGGGGGGGGGGGTGTGGAGCTCCACGGGCCGCAGGGAAGAGCTCGCGGGCCGCGTGTTTGAGACCCCTGCCCTGACGTGACATTTATCCAGTCAACATGACCGTAGTTGAAATGACCCACTATTATTGCATTTGCTGATTTTGTAGCTCTTCTAACTTCCCTTTGTATTTCACAAACACTGTCACTATCCTGGTCAAGTGGTCGGTTGTACACCTCTACCCCACTATAACGCAACCTGATATAACACGGGTTCGCATATAGCGCGGTAGCAGCAGGGCTCCGGCGGCGCTTTAAAGGGTCCAGGGCTCCGGCTCTGGCTCCGGAGGTGATTTAAAGACCTCTGGGCTCCGGCCGCTGCGGGGAGCCCCAGGCCCTTTAAATCACCACCGGAGCCCTGCCGCTGCTACCCCTGGGCTCTTTAAATCACCGGTGGAGCCCTGCCACCACTACCCTGATATAACGGCGTTTCACCTATACTGCGGTAGGGATTTTTGGCTCCCCACGACTGCGTTATATCGGGGTAGAGGTGTATGTTTCTACTGCGATATTCTTGTTATTCATGCATGGAATTTCTAGACATAGAGATTCTGTGATACAGTTTGATTCATTCAAGTTTTTTCACTTATCTGACAATGTTTTGGGTTTTTTAAAACATAGTGCCTCTTCCCCACCAGCACGACCTACTCTGTTATTCCCCTATATTTTGTACCCTGGCGTTACCGTGTCTCATGCTGCTGCAACTGCACTTCTCCGGAACCCAAGCTGGCTAGGTTGAAGCTAGCTCAGGTCTGTCAGCTTGAGGCAGTCACCCAGTCATTGCAGTCCGGTCATAGCCTCACAGTAGCTCCTCAGCTGGCACCCAGCACAGCTTGTCTGCAGGAGAGGATCTTGCCCATTATTATTTTCAACAACTGCAACAGAAATTGCTCCTCACTTTGCAGAGAGTAACTTTGAAGAGCTTCATATAGCTGTAGCATTGCTCTGTAGGGTGATTTTTGCAGTGTCCCGCTTCTTCAGCGCACTCTATTTCTAGATTTCCCTTCGGTTTAAAGCATAGGCAGTGCATATTGTGACAAAGTTCTTCCTCTGCCTTGGTGGGTTCTGCACTTATTGGCGGATTTGCTCGCCTCAGAGATTCACGGCAGCCCTCAGTTTGGCCACTTTTGCGAGTTGCTCAAACCTGCCGTTCACTCAGCTAACCTCATCACTGGCCAGCATGGGGAAAGGGAGAAGAACAATCCCCGCAGTCTCTGCTGATCCACCTGGTGGGTCGGGGGAAAGGCCAGGGACCTTCCCCTCTGGTGGGACCTATAGTCCAGGTCAACTCCTCTTATATCCAATAGGGGAAGGGGGATGGGGGGAACCCGGGCCCGCCCTCTACTCCGGGTTCCAGGCCAGGGCCCTGTGGATCACAGCTGTCTACAGTGTTTCTTGTAACAGCTGTGTGACAGCTACAACTCACTGGGCTACTTCCCCATGGCCTCCTCCCAACACCTTCTTTATCCTCACCACAGGACCTTCCTCCTGATGCCAAATAGTGTTTGTACTTCTCAGTCCTCCAGCAGCACGCCCTCTCACTCTCAGCTCCTTGCGCGCCCCTCACTGACTGAAGTGAGGTGCTTTTTAAACCAGGTGCCCTGATTAGCCTGCCTTAATTGATTCTAGCAGCTTCTTAATTGGCTCCAGGTGTCCTAATTAGCCTGCCTGCCTTAATTGGTTCCAGCAAGTTCCTAATTGTTCTGGGACTGCCCCTGTTACCTTACCCAGGGAAAAGGGACCTGCTTAATCTGGGGCTAATATATCTGCTTTCTATCACTCTCCTGTAGCCATCTGGCCTGACCCTGTCACAATATACAAATCCTGGGCCTCTTTTGCCTTTCAGCATCTAGACTCATTTAGTCTATACCAGGGTCTTAACCAGTCTCCCTGAAAGCCTTCCTCTCTCTCTTGCACTAAACAGAAACCCTATGTGCCTCTAATGTGCTGAGGTATCATATTAGCCATACATCCAACATGGTATCTACCTACTGAACCTACGTGCTGAATTTATTAGTCTGCGCCGAAGAACAGTTCCTTTTTAAGGACTTAGATAAAGTTTGAACAAATGGCTCCTTCTGAAGTGATTTAAACAAAGCTCTGCTTTGTGTGGTTGTAGAGATAGCACTTTGCATTTGAGAGTCTCAGGCCAACTGTGGCCTTTCAAATGCAAAGGGAAAGTTGAAAGGATAACCTGCATTTGGTAGCCTGTTTATTCTTTTCATTCTACAAAGTGTTGACATGAGTGGGATGGGTTGTCACCCCTGGGGTGCAGTCTGGGAGCTGTGGGAACCGCTGGGCCCCTCACAGTTAGGTTGGCCCTGCTCACGCTGTTTGGGGACACAGCCAGGCCCTGTTATCACCCAGCACGACAGCAGGTGGCGCCACATACCCAAACTGACCTACCTGAGAGAGCAGCTTCACCCAAGCTACTCAAATACATGCAGCAGACAGCAGCCAATTTCCCAGCTTTCCAGGCACGCAGCCTCTCTTGAGTATAAACCAAAAATAGTACCGTCTTTCACTGCACAGGGAACTGTACAGCGTAAGCTCATAAAATTCGCCCCCTCCCTCAATGTGGAGAGGAATATGCAACAGCCTTTGCCCCTGAGTTATGATTCCCACACATTTCACTCCAATTCACTGGTTTAGATAAAGCAAAAACAAGTTTATTAACTACAAAAGATAGATTTTAAGTGATTATAAGGGATAGCAAACAGATCAAAGCAGATTATCTAGCAAATAAACAAAAATGCAAACTAAGCTTAATATACTAAAGAGATTGGTTATGAATTAGCAGATTCTCACCCTAAAAGATGATACAAGCAGGCTGCAGATTCTTAAGAGGCAAGCTGCACTTGCCTTACAGTTTGGAATCCCCGGGTGTTCCATTTACAGGCTAGAAATCCCTTTAGCCTGAGTCCAGCACTTCCCCCAGTTCAGTCTTTGTTCCTCAGGTGTTTCCAGCAGATTCCTTCTGTGGGGAGCAAAGTACACCACATGATGCCACTCCCCACCGTATATAGCTTTTGCTATATAACTCTTTGTTTCAAAGACTGGTTCCCAGACCAGTTTGTGGAAAAATACTGACATCCCAAGATGGAGTCCAGCCTCATGTGGTCTGATCACATGGCCTTGTAGAGTCATAGGAGCCATTACTCGGCGGCTGTCTGTAGTGTTCTCAGGAAGGCTCCCCAGGTGTGAGATAAGCTTTTCCAAAGGCCTATTGCTTTTTCCTAATGTCCCATTGCTCTGAATAGGCCCTTCCCACCCAGCTATCTAGACTGAAAGCATCTTGTCTAGTGGGCGTTACCCAGGTGTAACTACATTTGAAATACAGATACATAGGCAATATTCATGACTTCAGATACAGAAATGATACATGCACACAAATAGGATAATCATATTCAGAAAATCATAACTTTCCCAATGACACCTCAAATGACTTATCTTGCATAAAATGCATCATAATTATACTATAACGATAGCATAATAATATCACTATGAAGAATATGGGGTGCAGTGTCACAATGAGTACTTCGTACCTTAGCCTTTTAATTCAAGGCAAAGAGCAAAGATCCCCTATTTCTTATCCAATCTAAAAATATAGATCCATTTCCGTCAAAAGAGGGGGAAAGCAGCCTCTTCCCAGTGCACTCAGTTCTGTCTCCTCTTTATTAGGACTGCTGAATAATTGCCCATAATTTCAAATAGCTCCTTCTCTGTCCCTCTTGAACATTTTCTGCATAAATAGGTGATATTTTTTCCAGAGGTGGCTAAGAGTTGCAGGGTGGACTTGCATCTGAATCACAACTTTCTCAGATTTCTGGGAGAGCAACATTCAAATTTGGGGCCATCTCTGCATTGCTCTGTTCTTTCTGGAGCCCTCTTCCCAGCTCACTTCATTTCTCTGATTCTGGTAATCTCTTTACTGTACCTTTTTAATCCTGTTGTGTTCACTTGTCTATCTTGGAAATTTTTGCACTGAGAATCTGTATGTGATGGGAAATCTCTCTTAATCGACAGACCTCTGAACAGTATAAAAAAAGATATTTGCATCATATCTTGTCACCATTTCATGTACCGGACTCCTAATTTAAAAATGCAGTATCTAAAAGCAATGTCAGGAGATGACCTTATAAGCTTTGCACTAGGAAAACCAACCAAGACTGAGTGTTAAGGGAGAAACTACATATGAAGCATATGCCTGGCTTACTTTGAATTGCAAAGTCACTCTTCCTTGTATTCCACATCCAGCAAACAATTGATGCAATATATTTATTGATGGAAAGGTCAATTGTGTAGGGTCATTTTGTGTGTGTTAAGTACTGCATTTCTCTACTGACTGATGAAACGTGTCATCATCCAGCCTTGAAAGGTTCTAACACTTGTCTACTGTCTAAAGAGATACAGAAGTGTTCATTAGGCTTTCCCTCTTGTCTGATCTGTTTCAGGTTTGTGCTGGTAAATTTAAAATGCTGGATCACTATGGGACGAAGCGCGTCCCCTCTATTCCATTGAGTGCTCCTCAAAACACAGCACTGGGCCAGGGACTCAGCAGAGAAATGGACGTTAAGTTAATGAGTAAATCAAAGACATTCTTCTTGAATGAAAATGGTGCCTGCAGATCCAAAGGTAGAATTTGTCCATTAGAGCTGGAAAGGTTTTCTTTTGCCAACTCCACAGAGTTTAAAAATAAATGAGACAGTAAGTTCAAAAAGGTTGCAAGCAGTGCTAAAGTCTGGGCGGTGTTAGTTCAGCTATAAAAAGTGGTTTCTAACATCTGCAGAGTCAAAGCATCTACTTCCAGCTTTCAGATGGCTCCAGTCATTGCCAGACTTTACCAGTTTGCTGTAGGGTTTTTTCTTTTCTAAGGGTACGTCTATACCCAGCCGCTAGTTTGGCGGCTGGGAATCGAAGTTCTGGGTTCGACTTATCGCGTCTTGTCTGGACGCGATAAGTCGAACCAGGAAGTGATTGCCGTCGACTGCAGTACTCCAGCTAGACGAGAAGAGTACCGCGGAGTCGACGGGGGAGCCTGCCTGCCGCGTGTGGACGAGGTAAGTTTGAACTAAGGTACTTCGAACTTCAGCTACGTTATTCACGTAGCTGAAGTTGCGTACCTTAGTTCGAATTGGGGGGTAAGTGTAGACCAAGCCTTAGTGTCTTTGGGGTTTGTGGAAGGTGGGCAGCTGCTGGTGATCCCTCAGGATGGAAGTCACTGGCTCAGCATGCGTGCAGTGGTGGAGAAGCTCAGTGAGAAAGGGCATGAAATAGTAGTGCTTGCTCCAGAAGTCAATTTGCACTTGAAAGAATCAGAGCATTACACAAGGAAAACGTATGCTGTGCCTTACACCCAGGAAGAGCTAGACCATCGTCTTCATTTGTTTGCTAACCAGCCCTTTGATGAGGTCTCCTTCCCTACTATGATCATAGAAGCATACAGCAGCGTCATGTTTGTACTGGACTTGTTCTTCTACAACTGTGCCAGCCTGCTGCAGAACAGAGAAATCATACGATACTTGGAAGAGAGTAAATTTGATGCACTCTTCACAGACCCACCCTTGCCATGTGGGGTGATCCTGGCAGAGTATCTAGCCATCCCTTCTGTGTACTTCTTTCGTGGATTTCCCTGCAATTTAGAGCATGCAGTGACCAAATGTCCAGACCCTGTTTCTTATGTCCCAAGATGCTATACCAGCTACACCGACCACATGACATTTACCCAGCGAGTGCTGAACCTATTTGTTAGCTCTTTAGAGACACCACTGTTTAAGGATTTGTATACCAAATACCAAGACATTGCCTCAAAGCTTCTCCAGAGAGATGTGCACTTACCAACACTTTACAGAAATGGCTCCATATGGCTCCTGAGATATGATTTCGTGTTTGAGTATCCCAAACCAGTGATGCCCAACATGGTCTTCATAGGAGGTATAAACTGTGAGGAGGGGAAGAACCTATCTCAGGTACGTGGCAGAGTTTCACAGATTATAGAAGAAAACATATATGCTCAGGAAGAAAGCATAGACAAGATAAGGCACCAACATTAACTTTTCCACATAGCGTACAGCGGAATGGGCAAACTACGGCCCGCAGGCCGGATCCGGCCCCTCAGGGCTTTGGATCCGGCCCGCGGGATTGCCACCCCTGTGGCGCTGCAGGCCCCATGCTGCTCCCAGAAGTGGCCGGCACCGCGTCCCTGCAGCCCCTCGGGGAGGAGGGCAGAGGGCTCCGTGCTCTGCTCTTGCCTGTGGGTACCTCCCCCGAAGCTCCCATTGGCCACGGTTCCCTGTTCCCTGCCCTGGCCCCAGTGCGCACCACTGCCACCCCAGAGCCCGCCACTGCCACCCCAGAGCCCGAACCTCTCCTGCATCCCGCACCCCAACTCCCTGCGCTGAGTCCCCTGCCGTACCCTGCATCCCTCCTGTACCCCAACCCCCTGCCCTGAGCCCCCTGCCGCACCCCAACTCCCTGCCCTGACCCCCCCCTGCCCTGAGCCCCCTGCTGCACCTCGGACCCCTCCTGCACTCCAACCCCTTTCCCTGAGCCCCCTCATACACTCCGCACCCCTCCTCTGCCCTAACCCCTTGCCCTGATCCCCTTCCTGCACACTGCACCCCTCCCACACCCCCTCCCGCACCCCAACCCCCTGCAAGCAATTTCCCCACCCAGATGTAGCCCTCTGGCCAAAAGGTTTGCCCACCCCTGGTGTACAGTATGTACCATCTTAGATATATGCTGTAGTGTGTACAGGGCCGGCTTTAGCAGGTGCGGGGGTGCCACGCCGGGACGCGAATTGTCTCGCGCCCCCCCCTAACTCTGTCCGGCCCCGCCCCCTCCCTGCCCCATTGGATCCCTCCCCAAATCCCCGCCCTGGCCCCGCCCCCAGACCCGCCCCCTCACTGCCCCATTGGATCCCTCCCCAAATCCCCGCTCTGGCCCTGCGTCTTCCCTAAGCACGCCGCATTCCTCCTCCTCAGTCCTCACCCCTCCCACCCAGGCTTGTGCTGATCAGCTGTATGGCGGCGCAAGCGCTGGAGGGAGGGAGGAGAAGCAGGACGCGGCTTTTTTTTTTCCCGCTCCGCCGGCAGCCCCGGACGTTGCGGGGCCCTCTGATGCACGGGGCCCCATTCCGGGGAATCGGCCAAATCGGCTTAAAGCCAGCCCTGAGTGTGTATATATAGTAGACACATTTTATGATATGCTGTAGTCAAATACAAGTTATTGGGCTGAGTAGGGGGGTAACAGTGAAATTCTATGGCCTGGTTATACAGAAGGTCAGACTAAGATGATCTAATAGTTCCTTCTGTTCTTAAAATAGATCCATCTGTGAAGCGATGTATAGACAACAAGTGAAATGTAGGTGATTTAACATTGTTATGAGAACTGTGGAGCAGGCTGTGAAGGCCCTGGGACCTCATTGATTATTCCAATGCAGCTGGGAAAAAAAAAAATCTGTAGGCACTTGAGCAGCAGCGACATCAGCATTATTACTCTATATGGCATCATAGTATAGAGCTTGTCTACACTACGGGTTATCTCAGCAGAACTTATGTTGCTCTGGGGTGTGAAAAAGCCCCCCCCATGACGTAAGTTACACTGACCTAAGAGCTTCTCCCGCCGACATGGCTACCGACTCTCACAGAGGTGGATTTATTACACAGGCAGGAGAACTCTCTCCCGTCAGCATAAAGCGTCTTCACCAGACACGCTACAGCCAGTACTGGGTTTACAATGGGACCAGAGGCACCCTGGCCCATGCTCAACAGGGGCCCGTCAGCCCGCCGGGCACTGCACTTCACTTGCGCTGCCAGCCGAGGGGCCACTGCAGGGTGGCTCCTCTCCTCTCCAGTCCCTCCCCCGTGCTCCTCTCAGCTGTCCAGTCAGCCCAGGTATCCCCGCCCTGCCTCCTCTGCCCACTTGCTCCTCCGCTGGCTGGGCAGGGGAGGTCTCGGGGGTCACGTCCCACAGAGGTCTGCCTGCCCTGCTCCCCAGCGTGGCTCCTGCTCCGGATGGTCTTGCTCTGCCTGCCACCTCCTGGGGCTGAGCTGCCTGGGACCTGTGCAGGGGCCGGCATTGGGGGGGGGGGTTCTGAGGGAGGCCGGCCTGGGGTCGTCTGGGCACCAGGCAAGGGGGTTCTGAGGGAGGCCGGCCTGGGCAGGCCCCTTCCACTCTGATCCCTGACCGGCCCCAGCTGTGATGCTGGCTCAGCCCAGGCAACGCAAATAGCCCCCACCCAGCGGGCCAGTGAGTGTGGCTTGGGGGGCAGGCAGGGCAGGGGGAGTGGGTCTCTGGAGATGGTGCTGGGCAGTGGTGGGTCTGTGTAGGGTACTCCTGGGCCCCAGGGGGAATGAAAACAGCCCAGGCCCCCCTCCTGCAGCGTTCTTTGCTTCCCTGCAGAAAGTGAAGGAGGAACAGGGGGTGGGATTGGGAATGTTCATAGCATAGTTTGGGGCCATTGCCCCCCAAATAGAGGCAAGGGGTGGGGGCCATATGGGGTGCAAGGTCACATGCCACTGCTCGCCCCCTTCCCCCCCCCTTCTGTGAACGCAGAGCTGCGCAGCCCAGCTGAAAAAAGAAGGTGCTGCTCAGCTCCCTGGACTTTGCAGCTGGATGCCACCGTCTGGGTCCTAGTGCTGGTTAAGCTCCCTTCTGTGTGCTGGGAGCCATCCTCCATTTTGTACAACAGTGAGTGCCTGCGGTGGGGCGGGGCAGGGCAGGGGGAAAGAGGCAGCGGGGAAGGAAGGGGGTGGGATAGGGAGGAGATGGAGCAGTGGGGAAGGGGCTTGGGATGGGGAAGAGAAGGGGATGGCGGAATCGGGGACAGGGGGAAGAGGCAGGGGGGAAGGAAGGGGGTGGGATGGGGAGGAGATGGAGCAGTGGGGAAGGGGCATGGGATGGGGAAGAGAAGGGGATGGGAATGCGGGGGCCCAGTGTGCGGATCCCCTTGGCAGGAGCTGGGACTCCCCCGTTAAGCAGGCCCATCAAACCTTCACCCTGACAAGACCCATCTCCCCTGCATCTGTACCACCCCAATGAGCCCCCCAGATGCCCTCCCCACTAAGCCCCAGCCACCTACACCTAGACCCCCACCCAAATGAACCCTACCTCCCCTGCACCCAGACCCACCCCCGCCACTCCCCTCTGAGCTCCAACCACTTTCAATTCGTCCCCCCTGCAGACTCCCATTGCCCCTGCACCTGGAACCTCCCTGTGCATCCAGATCCCCCACTGAACTGCCTGCATCCAGACTGCCCCACACAGAACCCTCTACTCCCATCTGGATCCCCCCACACTAAGTCCCTCTGGACTTGGATCCTGCTGCCAGACTGAGCCTCCCTGCCCACATGTGGTGTGCCTGGTGCAAAAGGGACAGGGCCCCAGGGTGTTTCTGTGGCAGGCATGGCCCTTGTGCTGTGTCAGGGTCAGGTTCAGCGTCACTGCCAAGTCCCTGTCCCAGAGGGCCGGGGAAGGCTGCAGGGTATTCTCCCACCTCCATGCAGCCAGTGGCCTGTGCCCCCCACTGCCATGGTGGAGCTTCCACATGTATTTATTGTAAAAAAAAAAAAAAAAAATGCAGAATTTTAAAATATTATGCACAGAATTTGATGCAGAATTCCCTCAGGAATATGGGGCGCTGTACAGCTGTGATGGTGGGACTGTGAAGGGAGTGCTGGACAGTAGGGGATCTGTGGGTGGGGGAGCTGGGCAGGGGGTATGGACTGGTGTGCAGGGTGCTGTGCAGTTGTGGTGGGAGGTCAGGGAGAAGGGTCTGTGGGCAGGGGGTGCTGGGCATAGGGATCTGTGGGGGAAGTCTCTGGGTGAGGCGGCGCTGGGCAGGGGGCGCTGTGGAATGGGCACGCTGGCAGGGCAGGGCTGGGCGGACCAGTGTGTGTCTAGCAGTTGTGGGTTTGTAAACAGTACCTTGTGCTGGGCTCAGTGAGGCCACTCCTGCTGCGCTGCGCTTCATTGCCCCCAACCGGCCCCTTGCTCTGCGGACCGCCCCCCATCACATGCCCTATTTCCCCAATGGGGGCCCAGAAATATTTTTGGCACCAGGCCCATAAAAAGTTAATCCGGCCCTGGCTACAATGCAGCTGCCCCTCTGTAGTGCTTCTGGTGTAGACTAGCCCTAAAACAGTGACTGTAAGAGTCCCCTGCAACATAGCAATATGTTAAGATGAAACAGCTGTGCTCTTTTATCCCAGGAATAGGTGTCATTGTAAAAGAATAATAGGCTATAATGGTTAAAGAATGACTTGTTCTTGGAGCATGTTCAATAGCAAAGACTTCCTTGAAGGTATCTTGTAGGAGCAAGCACACCCATTGTCAATTTGCAATTCTAATATCAGGCTTTTACAATCCCTAATCCCCTCCCCAGTTTCATAGAGTGCAGCCATCTAACAATAAACACTTGACAAACTGACAAGGTCCAAGGTACATGGTTGGAATTTTGAAGTGTTGCCACAGGGTGTGGTTATTGGTATAAAACTTGGCCATACATGTCTGTGCGTACGCACTGGGCTTTCAAAGGAGAAATGGATCCTGGGGTTCATCGTTGGCGCGCACTTACCACAGTGCTGCTTCTTTTCATGTCCTCGTTAAGTTTTGCTGCTGCTGGGAAGCTGCTTGTGATGCCTATGGATGGAAGTCACTGGCTCAGCATGAGAGTAGTGCTCAACGAACTAAGGAAGAGAGGACATGAAATAATTGTTGTTGCACCAGAAATAAATCTGTTCATAGGAGCATCAGAGTCGTACATGATGAAAACGTATCCTGTGCCTTTCACAAAGGAAGAGCTGGATGGACATTTTCTCACGTTTGCCGAGATCAATTTTAAGGAACAACCTTTTCCGTTAAGGATTATTAAAATATTTGAAAATGTTAAAAACACCTCTGCTCTGCTCTTAGCCGCTTGCACACACTTACTGTACAACAGAGAGCTTATGGGATACATTGAAGGGAGTAACTTTGATGCTGTCTTTACAGATCCCATGATGCCTTGTGGACAGATCATAGCTTTGCATCTTTCTATCCCTTCTATTTTCTTCTTACGGGGAATCCCATGTGGTGTCGACTCTGAGGCTGCTCAATGTCCAAACCCACCTTCTTATGTCCCAAGAATGCTTTCATCTAACACAGACCGTATGACATTTACCCAGCGTGTGAAGAACCTATTAATCAGCTCATCAGAATCCCTTCTCTGTGATATTGCTTATTCACAATTTGAAAGTCTGGCCTCTGATTTTCTGCAAAGACCGATGACCATGAAGGAACTTTTAAGTCATGGATCCATTTGGCTGAAGAGAGTTGATTTTGTGTTTGAGTATCCCATGCCTGTGATGCCCAATATGGTCTTTATTGGAGGGATCAATTGTGGACAGAAGAAGCCATTGTCTCAGGTTAGTGATTTGTTTGGTGGGGGGAGGGATAGATTGGTGGTTTGAGCATTGGCCCCCTAATCCCAGGGTTGTAAGCTCAATCCTTGAGGGGGCCACTTAGGGATCTGGGGCAAAATCAGTACTTGGTCCTGCTAGTGAAGGCAGGGGGCTGGACTCAATGACCTTTCAGGGTCCCTTCCAGTTCTATGAGATAGGTATATCTCCATATAAACAAAAAAAAAAATACTGAAGTTGCAAGGGAAATGCTGTTGGCAATCACTTTATTATGTGCTCTGTACCATCTATAACTGTATATCTAATGTAGACTTGGCTGAAAAAAAGTCACATTGTTTCATGTAATTTTAAAAGATAAGGGGCATAATTAACAAATTATGTCTGCTCCCTCTTCCATCTGCTTTCTCCTGGGACTGCCCATATAGCTTTGCAAAACATAAGAGTTTTGGTTTGTAAGAGTTCAAACACACAACGTCTTCAATTTCGCTGTGTCTGTGCTCATGCACCCCACTTTCAAAGCAAATGCAACAGAAACTGCCAAGTATCACTTGGTTTGGGGTTGCAGCATAATCCATGACCCCTCCTCCTTACATCTAGCATCCCCCTGTGCCAACTGGCCCCATGTCCCACTGTTACCTTTTGCTCCTTTTGACAGTGTGGGTGGTAGCCTTCAACCCTCCCCACTTTTCTCCTGCTACCTTTGGGGGTTTTGAAGTGCTAGACTAGCAAGGTTGGCTCATCCCACAACTGCTAATACAGCCTCACACACCATGTGGATAGGCTCTTTTTAAGTACCAAAGATAAAAGGGAAAAAATGTTATTTATTTAGTCTTTATGCACTACTTAGAGTCATGGTGAGATGAGCATTGTGGCTAAAAATCTCTGCTCAGGGGACTTACTTTGAAGTAAATTTAATGGCTCTGCACTTCTAGTTTCACAGAATCAGCAAAGTAATCACAGACACTCAGACGCTCAAACCAATACCCCAGCAACAAGCTCGGATGGGGTAGCCCTAAGAAAGGTCACTTAATAGCTTTTGTTACAAATCCAACTACAGCTAACATTATTCCAGCAACTTTTCTGCCAAATAAAAAGCAATTGGAAGCAGGACCCCAGATCAGTGTGGCTTTTTGATACCCCTCTCCTGGCGTTGTTGAGCATGTAACTAATCTCCTTGCTTTGATCAGATTGCAAACAACAAATGGATCTGCTTCATCACCTCTAGTAGGTAATTTTTTAGAATTCAGGGGCAGAGAGTCTATACTTTCCCTAGTGCCTGGGAGCTCCAGCTGGGGTTATGCTTCTTGAAATACAATCCCTCCCAGACTTCACCAGCCCACAATAATATGTGTAAATCACAGAGTCCAACAATTTGTTAAGCATTTGTCCAACAATTATAGCTACATAGGAGTCCCTCATATTTAGAGCTACCTGCACATTGTTTATCAGTTTGTCAAATCCGGAAACTTCACAGTGTAAAGAAAAATACATTTTATCCAACTTTCCACTCCTCTCCCTGAGAATGGCACATTTTATAACTATTTTCAACATACAACAAA
Organism: Terrapene triunguis; assembly: GCF_002925995.2. Lineage (NCBI taxonomy): Eukaryota > Metazoa > Chordata > Testudines > Emydidae > Terrapene > Terrapene triunguis. Next base: position 560,922 of record NW_020664524.1, on the reverse strand, counting down.
GATTATTTCAAAACTTTAAAACCAGTAGACAGTAGAGCAGCATTGTCAACAGCATTATTACTCTAGATGACTTCATACCAAAAAAACGGAGAGGAAACCTCTTCTACAATTTTAACAAGGCAAGCACACTGTATTTTATATTGTCACCCTCTGCTCAGTGGTATCAGATGTTGAGGTCTTGCGTGCTGATTTCTCATTGGATGAGAAATTAGTGATGTCGAGTCCGGGTATTTTCTTAGTGTAATTGGTTTATTCATAGTATATTCACCAGTCCTGGAACCGAAGTTGTCAAACATCCAGCAGACAAATCCCTCTTTTAGTAATCTCCACCAAAACACTAATGCCTGGTTCCCAGGGCGCAACTCTTACCTCAAAAACAGCCTCTACTTAGAGACATTAAGGCAGAGTGCAAAGTTTCTTGCTGTTTGCAACAGCTTCTCCAAAATGAAACTCCATAACAAAACTAGCAATAATACACAAATTCTTCAAACAGTGGCTACTGCCCATTCACTAAGAAAAAGAACTTCTAAGACTATGTGCAACAGCGGCATGTGGTGACCAGGGCTGGCTCGACATTGGTGAGGCCTCATCTGGAGTACTGTGTCCAGTTTTGGGCCCCACACTACAAGAAGGATTTGGAAAAATTGGAAAGAGTCCAGCCGAGGGCAACAAAACTGATTAGGGGGCTGGAGCACATGACTTATGAGGAGAGGCTGAGGGAACTGGGATTGTTTAGTCTGCAGAAGAGAAGAATGAGGGGGGATTTGATAGCTGCTTTCAACTACCTGAAAGGGGGTTCCAAAGAGGATGGATCTAGACTGTTCTCAGTGGTACCTGATGACACAACAAGGCGTAATGGTCTCAAGTTGCAGTTGGGGAGGTTTAGGTTGGATATTAGGAAAAACTTTTTCACTAGGAGGGTGGTGAAGCACTGGAATGGGTTACCTAGGGAGGTGGTGGAATCTCCTTCCTTAGATGTTTTTAAGGTCAGGCTTGACAAAGCCCTGGCTGGGATGATTTAGTTGGGAATTGGTCCTACTTTGAGCAGGGGGTTGGACTAGATGACCTCCTGAGGTCCCTTCCAACCCTGATATTCTATGATTCTATGAATGCAAAGGCAAATAAGGCATGTGCCTGGGGCCCAATTTCATGGGGGTGTATGTGTGTGTGTGTGGGGGGGAGGGGGATGTTTTTGATTTTTTTTTTTTTTTACATGACAGAGGGGCAGCCAGGCCAAATATCAGTGGTGTTGTAAACCCCACCATGCACTAGGTTGCAAAGCCACTCAGTCAAGTGAGTGAAGTACTTTCAATCTGCATGCAAATCCACAGCAGTGGATGAGGGGGCAAAGATAGTTCTCACACACAACTGTGACTCACTTTGCCATTCCCAGCAGAGCCAAGGAAAGAGAAGGGCAGTGGGTAAAGAAACCACTTCCTTCTCTAACAGCAGAAAGTGACCAGGCTGAGACAGGAATTACTGCAGTGACCTGAATGGGAGGGAACATAATCGAAGTGTATTTTCCCCCTTCTTTTCATTTATTAGCTGTTTGTTATTATTCATATTAGAAAGTAGGGGCCCAGGAGTGTATGTTTGCCTATGGCCAGTGATGGGTTAATCTGGTCCTGCTGATGACTCCAATGTCACTGCAACTAACATGTTGAGTGGGAACAATTGTGGCCTGTTATCACCAAGATAGCTTTTATAATGTGTACTATCTTTGAAAATAATGGTCAAATCCTGGTCCACCTTGAACTCAGTAGGAGATTTTCTACTGAGTGGAAACAGGATTTAGCCCAGTGTTTGAACTACTGTTTGTACTAGGAGCATGGGTTTATAAATTGTAACAGACATGCTATGTGTTTAAGTACCTTATTACAGCAAGCTAATGGAATTTCAAGATCCAGCACAGTTCACACGCTTCAAGGCTTTTGCAAAGTCTAGTCTTATTTTGAATCCAATGAGCGTAGTGAAACCTGTAACAGGAGAACCTCCTATTAGACTGGCACCTGTCCCAAACATACTGAGTACAATTCTGCTTCACCCTTTTTAAAATTACCACCTGGGTTAAGGAGCAAGTTTTTGTTGATCCCGTGAATGGGTCACTTGAAAAGTTGGGTCACTAGGTGGGAATGAGAGATTCTGCCACTGGTATAAATCAGTATCATTTCATTAAATTAAATTAATGGAGATATTCTATCTCCTAGAACTGGAAGGGACCTTGAAAGGTCATCGAGTCCAGCCCCCTGCCTTCACTAGCAGGACCAAGTACTGATTTTTCCCCAGATCCCTAAGTGGCCCCCTCAAGGATTGAACTCACAACCCTGGGTTTAGCAGGCCAATGCTCAAACCACTGAGCTATCCCTCCCCCCTTTAGTCCTTTAGTAGTAAAGGACTGCTGTAGCTGTGTTTGACAACACTTTGTGTATGATCAGTTTCACTTCCAGTCTTGTTCACTAGCATGATTACCTCATCCTCAGTCACTGCTCTGCAGCATCCCCACAGCATTTTAGTCTCAACAAGCATGGAGGAAGAAAGAACATGAAGTAGTCATTGTTGCACCTGAAATAAATATGCACATAAAAGCATCAGAGAATATTACCATGAAAAAGTTTCCGGTGCCTTTCATAAAGGAAGAGCTGGTTGGACAATATCACTCACTGACTCAGGGGTTTTTGAGGAACAACCTTTTTTAGAAAGCTTTGTTAGAACATATGAAAGAATGAAGAACCCCCCTCTGCTCTGCTTTTATCCACTTGTACATATTAGTGCACAGCAAAAGCGATCAACAGGAGTAAATTTTATGCTGCCTTTATGGTCCCACTGCTTATGCTGTGGACAAGTAATAGCTGAGTATCTTTCCATCCATTCTGAGTTTTTCTTTTCTCCGTTTTGGTTTTATTCACTTATACACATTTTTGTAGGCAGGGGGTGGGGTGGGGGGGATAGTATTGAGAAAGTCATTTTGAGACAGCTCAAGCATTCTCTGGAGTGCTCAGCTTTTCAGAGCTCCTTTCATTCTGGTTTTAGACTGGAATAGGCACATGTATTGCACAGGCTACATTGACCAATCATTTCCTCTTGGTGATGGACAAAGCCCCAGTATTTATGCCAATTCTTTCAGATCTGCCATCTGACTTGGATACTTTGACCATGATATATTGTTGACAAGGTTATGGTATATAGAATTCCAGTTGAGTAGCATCATTCTTCTTCCGATGAGAGGACCAGAGTGTAGTGTTGGGTTCATCTGTTCAAGATGCTCTCTCCTAGGTGACACTGCAGTGGTCCTTTCCATTGGCCCTTCAGTTCAATATGTGAGGCTGCTTGGGGAAATAGTGGGGTGGGGTGCATTATGGTGACATCAACATGCTGATTACACATAGCTCTAAGTCTCCTTGTATCTCAAAAACACACTTACTGCATCTGTTATTTTTAAAACAATAGATTTCAATAATCTCCAATATTTGACCTATCTAAGGAACTAACCTCAGTCAAGAAAAATGGAAATGAAAAATGCCTTATACTCGGATTCTGAGAGTCTTATTACTAGTCACTACAACAGCTTTGTGTCTGATTCTGCAGCTTTGGGATCTGCATTGTAGCGCTGATAGTGGGGAATAACCACAGAGGTCTCACTGCTTTGTTGCGGAAGAGTAAATGCAAATTCTTGTTTTAAACTGCTGCATTCATCTTCTGTGTCAGAAGAGGTGACCAGGCCGTGTTCAGTGTTTAGTTCGCTTCCTTGCCATAAGTAAGAGACCATTTTGATTCCTAGCCCCATGTTTGTATATGTGTTTGTACAAAGTCTAGTCTGAGTTTGAGCCTCTAGCCAGGGGGATGGAATAGCCTACGCAGTACAATGCAGTGTCCCTGATTGAGGGCTCTGAAACAGAGCCCTAAGCTGAGGTGCAGCAAACGGGTCCATTAAGAACTCCTCCCTCTGGGGATCAGAGGCCAACCGCAGAGTATCAGACACCCATACCTTGCAACTCCTCCCATGGACAGATGGGAACTCACTCCTTCCCTACCTTTTCTCTCCACCTCTCAGGAGCAGCGGGGCAGGTTGTTACTGAGGCCTTCGGGAGGCCCATCATCGGGGAGAGAGAAAGCTAAGTTCTAGAGGGAGCTGCTTGCAGCCTGAGGAATTCCTGTGAATAAGTGCTACAGCTCTTGAATATATAGGGGGAGATTTTCGTAGCCACTCAGCGCTGGCCTAACTCCATCTCCAGTGAAGCCAGGGGGAAGTTTAACCATTGTCAGCCCATGCTGACTGCTTTTGAAAATCCTATCCAAAGCGACAGCTGATTCCTTCATCCCTCTCTTCTGCACCATCCCCCTTACCTACCAAACTAACTATGCACCCGTTCATCTGGCCAGTGCAGAGATGGTTTGTGCAACTGTGTAGAGGTTATGCACCCCAGGGTCGTGATTTAACTCAGAGGTTAGCGTGACAAGAGTCAGAGAGTAACTTCAGTTGAAAAAGGCCTCGGTTAATCAAGTTTATCATGATGCTGTTACTGCCAAAGTGCAGATCAGGTTTCAGACCTTTGTGTTTGATCTCGTTATGTACATACATTATGCAATTAAACATTGACTTGAATAGCACGTAGGAATAAAGGTCAGAAGATAGAGTTGTCAGGAGTTACTAAATGGACTCTGACTGGCAATTTGCTAGTTTCTGCAGTACCCACCGCACTGCTGCAGAGATGGCTCCTGGGTTTCACTCTAGCCCCCAGATCAGTGCAGCGCTGCTTGTTTTCCTGGCCTTGTTGAGCTTTGCGGATGGTGGGAGGCTGCTTGTGGTGCCGATGGATGGAAGTCACTGGCTCAGCATGCGTGCCGTGCTGGACGAGCTGAGGCACAAAGGGCATGAGATAGTCATTGTTGCCCCTGAAATAAACGTACATGTAAAAGCATCCGAGAATTATGTCATGAAAACGTATCCGGTACCTTTCACAAAGGCAGAGCTGGAGGGACATTTTCTGTCTTTTACTGAAGAGGTTTTTGAGGAACGACCTTTTCTGGAAAGATTTGTTCGATTACGTGAAAAGCTGAAGAACACCTCCACTCTGCTTTTATCCACTTGTACACATTTACTGTACAACAAAGAGTTGATCCGATATCTAGAAGGGAGCAAATTTGATGCTGTCTTTACAGATCCCATGATGCCCTGTGGACAGATCATAGCTGAGTATCTTTCTATCCCCTCTGTGTTTTTCTTGCGTGGAATTCCATGTGGTTTAGACTATAAGGCTAATCAGTGTCCAAACCCACCTTCTTATGTCCCAAGGCTATTGACAACCAATACAGACCACATGACATTTCCACAGCGTGTGAAGAATCTGTTATTCAGCTTATTGGAGATTCTCCTTTGTGATTTTGTTTACGCGCCATATACAAAACTGGCCTCTGAATTTCTTCAGAGAGAGATAACAGTGACTGAGCTTTTAAGTCATGGATCTGTTTGGCTGATGAGATTTGACTTTGTGATTGACTATCCCAGACCACTGATGCCTAACATTGTTATAATCGGAGGCATCAACTGCGCTCAGAAGGAATTATCTCAGGTTGGTAAAGCTTTTATTTTTGTTGTACTCATGGTAGGATCCTGAATTCACTAGAAATTTTGTATCCTAGATAGGATTATTATACCAACGATTTCAGTTTGGCAAGGATTAAGCATCTTGTTAAGAAGAAAGTGATTTTGCTTTCACTTCATTACACACTTCCATAGCTTTTCAGCAGCTATTTTTCTTTCTTCTTAAATGTACTTTTAAATAAGTGATTATAGAGTGATTCAAACCACCTTTCCTTTTAAGCACTAAGCACTGCTGGTTCTCATTTCAACTAAGACACCTTAATATTAGCTGGTATCACAAACAAGGACGAGATCCTGAGCTGCCATAAATCAGTGTAGCTTTGCTGAAGTCAGTTTACACCTGGAGAGGATCTGGTCCAATAACTTCACTTTGAAAATGTCCAGGAGGACACCAGTTACTGGCCAAAAAAAACTAAACCTACTAGCTAGAGGTAGACACAAAAGATGACGGAGACTGGTCCCCTGGGCAGCACACACATGCTGGAGAAAGGTGCTGGCATTTCCATTAGCATGTTGTCCATGGACTCTGGCAGCTCCCTCTTTCACATCTGCTGTTTGCTAGTATAAGTTTCATAAGCATAAAGCCCTTACTCGCTGCTGGAACGAAGAGGATCCTACTCACAGATGTCAGAGTGTCAAGAAAAGAAACGACAACAAGAATCCTCTGCAACTTCTATGTTCTCTGTATCTATAAATCTTCCCCTCTTCCCTCCCCACCCTGCCACCAGTAATGTTCCCAATCCTCTTTTTCTACTTTGTGCGAACACTTATTATTTTAAATTTATTTCTTAGGACCAAATAGCAAGTCCTGTGGTAGCATTCCACCAAAATAATTTAGTAGTTCTACCTTTGCAGAAGCTGTTAGCATTGCTTAATTTTTATGATGCCAAACTCCTAGTTAATCTGATCTTTGTCTGAACCTAGGTAAACATTTACTTTGCAAGGAGTAAGCTTTGGTGACCATAGTTCTCTTGTATAAATCAGTGTTCAGTACCTGTGTAATGGAAGTTTTTTCCCCCCCACTACTAAGAACATGGCTGCTTCCTCCCAGTCGCGGTGTCCAGTTGTTTCTAGGTTACTTCTTTTTCTGGCCTTCTGCAGTCTTGCTAAAGGTGGAAAGCTATTGGTGATGCCTATGGACGGAAATCATGAGTCAGGTGCTAGATAAACTCAGCCTGAAGCGACATGAAATAGTAGTTTTTGTGTCAGAAGCCAATTTACTCATGAGAACATCCCCTTATTACACAGTGAAAACATACCCAGTGCCCCCCACACAGGAAGCTTTGGATGTCTACTTCCAGTCCTTTGGTTATCATATTTTTGATGATGGACCTATTCTGAAGAGAGTTTTCACAGCACATGAAAGGTTCACCAACTTTAGTACTATGATGTTCGCCATCTGTAAGCACTTTTTGCTAAACAAAGAATTGGTGAAATACATTGAGGAGGTTCATTTTGATGACATCTTTACAGATCCTGTGTTACCTTGTGGATCAATAGTTGCTGAATATCTTTCCATCCCTTCTGTCAACTTTTTGCGTGGAATTCCCTGTAGTTTGGATAAGGCTACTCAGTGTCCAGACTCTCCTTCTTATATCCCCCAATTTTTTATTTCCTACACAGACCATATGTCGTTTACCCAGCATGTGATAAACTTATTATTTGGGTCACTGGAGTCCTTGATTTGCAAGCTTATGTATTCTCAGTTTGACAGTCTAGCGTCTGAGTTTCTTCAAAGAGATTTGACTGTCCTAGAGCTTTTAAGTCAGTCCTCTGTTTGGCTGATGAGATGTGATTTTGTGTTTGAGTATCCCAGGCTGGTGATGCCCCAACATTTTGCTTTGAGCAGGGGGTTGGACTAGATGACCTCCTGAGGTCCCTTCCAACCCTGATATTCTATGATTCTATGAACATAGTCTTCATTGGAGGCATCAATTGTGGTCAGAAGAAAAAAATATCTCAGGTAATTTCTTTTTAGATCAAAATGTTGCTGGAATCATTACAAATTACTCAGGTATGTTTTCTGCATTACATCTATTAATGTACGTTTTATGCTGTTTAGAGAAAAACACATGGCCTATATTTTTCAAAAGCAACTTACTTTGGGGACCTCCATTTTTGGATGCCCAATTTGTGACACCTCAAAGAGGCCTGATTTTCAGAAAGTGCTGATCATCCACCCTCTGACAACCAGGCCTTTTTAAGAGGGCTCAAGTTAGCCGCTTCAAAATTAAGGCATCTAAATCACTAGCCATTTTTCAAAATGAAATCCATGCAGCTAGTGTCAGAGACCCAGGAAATTCTTTTTATTTTTTATAATTTGTCATCGTGTTTTTTGGGCATTTCATTTTATTTTGTGTCATCATGGGAGGCCCGGGGGGCGGGGGGAGGGCTGGGTTCTGACCCTGGCCAGACTTATGGGGCGGGTGGGAGTGGAAAACCTCTGGGTGGAGGAATCAGAGTAAGCCCGTCCTGCCCTCACCCCACAGCAGTGGCACCTGTCCCATGGGGCCTGGCTCCCTGTTCTGGGCACTCCAGCCTGATGCATGGGGTTACAGCGCCACTCTGGTTCGGCCCGGCCACTCTTCTGTCATGATGAGAAGTCAGGTCCCAGCTCCTGGAGCAGAGAACAGGCCCCACCCCCTGTGGCAAAAGAGCTGCAGGAGTCCCCATTGCAGGGGGAGTTTTTAGTTTTATTTTGTAGGAGAGGTTGTTTTTTGTGTTATTTCACTTTGGCCAAAACCACCGGGCTCTATTAGACTGAGACTAATTACAAGTTTCCTGTGTTGAGATGTTAAATAGGTGAGTCCCCTTCATGATGCTCTGTGAGTTCAATCCTTGAGGGGGCAATTTAGGGATCTGGGGCAAAAATCTGTCTGGGGATTGGTCCTTCTTTGAGCAGGGGGTTGGACTAGATGACCTCCTGAGGTCCCTTCCAACCCTGATATTCTATGATTCTATGTAGCACTTCATCCTGGCAGCATGGCTTTCTCATGAGCCATGCTGCTGGGGGGGGGGGGGGGG
>NW_020664524.1:527591-552196 GCF_002925995.2 Terrapene triunguis | reverse complement strand
TGTCAATGTTGCACTTAGAAGTGTATCTGGAAGTGCCCTACAGGGGATGTCAGATTGCAACTACTAGGAGCTGAAAGCCCATGCTGGTGCACTTGCATCACTTTCAAAATCGTGTGTGTAAAAATAGCCAAAAAATGGCTGAAAACTTAAAAATTAGAAGGTAACACCACAGAACCCTATGGTGATTCCACCTGGTGATATTCTCAAAAAAAAAAAGAGCTCTCAACCACTGAGTCAGCAGACAGTTGAGGCTTCAGGGAGACATACAGAGAGTAAATGAAATTTCTATGTAGAAACTAGGGAAATGGCTTTCCCCATACACTGAAGTAGTACAGGCTTGAGCTAGGTGTAATGCAGGCAACTGCTGGTGTGAGCTTCTTCAAACAACTCTGACCCACTTTGTCCCTTCTATGAACTTCAGCAGCCTCTGTTGTGTAAAGATTCTGCTAGTTGTGCTGAATCATTGTACCCAAGTGAAATGACTGGAGGTGGTTTGTTAATATATTACTTAAACTCCACTGACACTCCTGTTATCAGTTAATCATTGCTTACCATTCTCGTTTTTTTCCTAGTTTAGAACATATGTTAACTATATGAATCTTTCTAAGTATGTTTGCAGTGTTGGAGCCGTGTTGGTCCCAGGATATTGGAGTGCTCTGTGTAGCTTGAAAGCTTGTCTCTCTCTCCAACAGAAGCTGGTCCAATAAAAGATATTACCTCACCCATGTTGTCTCTCAAAATAAAAACTTAACTTGAATGTCAATAGCGCTTAGAGTTCAAAGAGAGACAACCAGAGTCCTAGACCCAGATCCTCAAGGGTCTTTAGGTGCTTAACTCCCTTTACGGGTCTGGGCCTTAGTGATTTCTGATCAAAAACACAATGGCTTCCTTCTCCTCCATAAAGGTACGGGCCTTTCTGATCCTTCAGCATCTCTCCCCTGTAACCACAAGAGATGCAGTCCTGCTTGGCCCCTTCTGGGAGAAGGCTCCTTTAGCCCAGGCCTTGCTGACTGAGAACCAGGGCCGCCGAGAGTGGGTTCGGGCCCCGGTGAAAAAAAATTTGGGGGCCCCCCAGCAAGGGCGGACCAGCTAAACAGGGCCGACGAGAGGGGGGGAAGCCGAGCCCCGGGCCCCTTTCTGGACCGCCGGGACCTGGTAATTTGTACCGGCTTCCCCTCCCTCTCGTCAGCCTTGCTGAGAACCCAAGGGAGGTGAAGTCTGAAGACCCTTTCCTTCTTCACCACTGCTCCTTTGGCACTGAGAGCTTTTGCTGTCTGTGGGGTGACCTGTGAGAAGATATCCAAGCTACAGTCTAAGACTCTTGATCTTATTAGCACAAGGTATCTTAAAAGCAGAGAGCAAATCATAGCAAAAGAGATTGTTTACATATCATATCTCGTATTATGCTTTCAATAAGCTAATCATGCCGTGGTACTTTTGCCTTGGTTACTTATTACTTATTTCCTGCATCTCTCCCAAGTCATGTCTTTGAAATCTGTGCTCAGTGTGAAGTTTATCATCATATCAGGGTGAGTGAGGTACATCAGCATGTCCACAAATCACAGTTTGATTAGGTGCACTGATTGAAGTAGATACAATAATAGTCTCCACTGGTGGGCATGTGCTAACTCCTGATCCCACTGAACTATTCGGCCCGTGGCTCATACTTAAACCCCAGTAGGATTCTCAGATGAGGCATCCACCCCCACCCCAACCCCCACCTTGCCTGCGGGGCCCATCCAGTAAGTGTACTCAGAATATGCTTAACCTGCACAAAAGACAGCCAAGGCAAGAGTGGGCAGGTGTGTGTCCCAGTCCCATTATACCAATGGTTAGGGCACTTACTTGGGATGAGAGAGACCTGGGTTTGAATCCCCCACCCTCTCTGGTGCAGAAATGTGAATCAGGTCTAGGTCTAACCACATTCTAGGTGGGTGCCCCGACTGCCAGGCTATTGGGTATTCTCAGGTGTCTCTTGCTCCTGTTAGAGCTGTTCCACTTTGTATAAACAATTACAGATTTCTTAGTTCAGGATCTTGAATCTGACTCTTCCAATCTGGTATGAGGGCCTCTCCATGGGCCACAGAGTCAGTCACTCTCTCACAGTGGCTTTTTGTGAGAATGGGCCGGGTTAGGCGCTAGCTCTGGGACAGGGTTCATGGTTGTGAATCCTCAGAGGTGGAAAGGCACCTTGCCCCCATCTGGAGTTTGATTGGTAGGGCTTATGCCTCTCCTCAGCATTTTTGTTGGTAAAATTTTGTTGGTCAGAGGTGTAAAAAACACCCCCCGACCGACAGAAATTTCACTGACAAAAGTGCTGGTGTGGCTAGCGCTATGTGGGCAGGGGAGATTCTTCTCTTACCTAGGGAAGTGGTGGAATCTCCAGCCTTAGAGGTTTTTAAGGCCCGGCTTGACAAAGCCCTGCCTGGGATGATTTAGTTGCGGTTGGTCCTGCTTTGAGCAGGAGGTTAGACCAGATGACCTCCTGAGGTCCCTTCCAACCCTGATATTCTATGATTCTGTGATTCTGCTGAGATAGCTAATGCAGCTCTTTGGGGGTGGTTTAATTACACAGGCAGGAGAGCAGCTACATGGGGGATCTTACAGCGGCACAGCAGTAGCGGTACAGTTGTGTTGCTGTAAGGTCCATAGTGTAGACTGCCTAGGTAGCTCTTAGCTCGGCTTGCTGGCTTCTGAGAATCCCTTTCTTTGGTCTCTAACACTTCCCATACAATGCCTGGGCACCTAGCTCAGGGCTGTGAATTCCACTGAGCACCTAGGATTGAGGCATTGTGATGCTCAGACCCTTTGTGGATCTAGCTCTAACTCCCTTAAAAGCTGTAACCCACTGTGCTACACCCTCCAGGCTCAGGTTTTCAAGGGGTTCCGAAATTCCAGCATGGAAATGTCCTCCCATGTTGCCCCTTTCAGACCTAGTGACTATGTGGGCAGCAGCATTCAGGATTGGCGCAAGAAGTGTGTTCTTCTCGCCTGTATCCCGCCTTAGTTGTATCCGTCACCACTGTCTTGCTGCGGATGAGGAAGAGTGTAATTTCCTCAAGGTTATTTCTGGTGAACGAGGCTAGTAGGTGTTTAACTGCTGTGTAGACCTACCCTGAGGTCCTTGAACCAACCCTGGCCCACACCAACCCTGCTATGAAATCCTGCGACCTCTCCACCAGAGTCTTTGTTAATAATGCTGACTCATTTTAGAATATGAAATGCTGATGGAGGTGTTGTGTTTGCATGTAACAAACTCCAGCGGCACTGCTGACATCGATCCAGTCTTGTTTAACATCCCCCCTTTCATCACAGTTTAAAGCATTGTGTGTTACGTAAAATATTTGCTGAGAAGGGTTTCTAGAGTTGAGAATTAATTGGGCTTAAAGGTCACAGAGACACAGCTGCAATCCCAGAGACTTCTGCCTTTAAATGCTGCTTGGAAGGTTTCTTGGGGAGAAAGTTGGGTTTTTTATTCCTAGCAGCACAACGGCAGCCATGTCAAGAAAGCAGGGAACCACTGGGCTGGCTCTTTTTCTCTCTTTGTGGAGTTTTGCTGAAGGTGGGAAACTGCTGGTTGTGCCTCAAGATGGGAGTCACTGGCTCAGCATGCGGGTGGTAGTGGAAATGCTTGGGAAAAGAGGGCACAATGTTGTTGTCGTAATCCCAGAAGTCACCTTGCTCATGGGAACATCAGACTATTACACAGTAAAAACATATCGAGTGCCTTACACACAGGAATCGTTGGATAAATTTTACCATTCAATAGGAGAGAACATTTTTGTTGACCTGCCGTTTCCAGAGAAAATGACCAGGGTCTTTGAAAACATATCGCAATTTACAACCATGTTCTCATCTGCCTGCAGGCATTTCTTATATAACAAAGAGTTGATTAAATACCTTGAGGACAGCAAATTTGATGCTGTCCTTATGGATCCTGTGTTGCCATGTGGACCAATAATTGCTGAATATCTCTCAGTTCCCTCCGTGTACTTCATGCGTGGACTTCCATGTGGCTTGGACTTCAAAGCCACTCAGTGTCCCAATCCTCTTTCTTATGTCCCGAGGATTTTCACATCCAATTCCGACCATATGACGTTTACCCAGCGCGTGAAGAACCTATTAGTCAATGCTGCAGAGAATTTACTTTGTTACCTGTTATATTCACAATATGAGAGCCTGGCTTCTGAGTTTCTTCAGAGAGAGGTAACGATCCTGGAACTGTTCAGCAAAGCATCCATTTGGCTGCTGAGATACAACTTTGTGTTTGAGTATTCCAGGCCAGTGATGCCCAACATGGTTTTCATAGGAGGCACCAACTGTGAACAGAAGAAACCATTATCCAAGGTTTGTAAGTTATTTTTAAAAAGTGAAAATATTACAAGATTATTCAATGGGTTTTTCTGTAGGCTCGATTATTATCCTGCATGAGATCCGACAGGGTCCCAGTGAAAAACATAATTTTTATGGCTTATTACATATGAGCCAAGGTCTTGATGACCTCACAAGCATTGACTCAAGTAATGACAAAGTGGAGGCGTGAGTGAGAAGGGATAGTCAGTGTCCTTAAATCAATTGTTATTGCCTCAGGACAATTTCTACAGCATGGAAGTAAAGGTCCTTTGAGGCCTTGATTGAAAATGGTTCTCTGACACACTTGCTGTAACCTATTACTCCTAGTGCATTGCTCCATCTTATGTAGCCTCTGGGGTGGGGCTTTGTACATTCTAGTCCAGTTGTGCGCTTCAGGTGGCGTAGTAAGAGTGGGGCTATTTTGATAAAAGACTCTTACAAGGAAGCAGCTGGGTCCCCATGGCACTGATTGTCACAGTGTCCAGTTTGCCTGCACCGTATCTTCATATCAGAAGAGGCAAAGGGTTGTATGGGATGAGTTAAAAGAGTAACTTTAACCCAGAATACCTGGGCTTTCCACTCTTTGTTTATAATTAGAGCGTTCTAGTCTTCTGCGCCCCCAGCTTCAGGTGCCTAATATCATCTCTGTCGTAATACAGTTTGGGTTTTTTGGTCTCCCCCTGACCCCTCTGGGATTTGCTTAGCTTGTGACATTTGCATTATGGGTTTTTAAACATGGTATATGGTGCTTTAGGTATCTGTGCAAAGGTTATGTGGAATTACCACAATGGGACTGGCTGTAGGGACTTCAAGCTGCCTGAGGGGCATTTAGTGACTCCCCCAGTGCTGCAAAACCAGCATATCTGTTTCTATGACACCTGCTTGGAGCTATGGACATGTCGTGGATGTAAGAGGAACATGCTGCATTCTGTTGACCCTTGGCTGCAAAAATAGCCCCCAGGGGATTGTTCCAGCCATAATAAGTGCTAGTGTAGACATAGCCTAATAAGCCATTTCTGAGATAGGAGCCAGAGGCAATGAAGATCATTTCTAGGAAACACAAATACCTCATTTTTGAAGCACACTCATTTTGTTTCTGACTTCTGAAAAAGCAACCAGCTGAGCACAGGCTCACACTTGTGACATTTTAAAGTGTATTTCATTTGGGCAATGATTGGGGATGTGTGTCATGATCAACACTGGAATATAACTATGGTGAGACTAGGTTCACTCCATAATGAGAATATGCGCCACTCTCAAACTGAAATCCTGGAGTTCCTCCCTAGGGGGGGTCACAGCTGTGTCCTAATGACAGAATCGGTAAGAGGGAGTGTAATACAAACAGTCAGGATGATACTAATAACCAGATAACAAAGTGAGCAGCATTTGTGGGCCAAAAAAACACCCTTATCATTGGTTGGATCATTGCCAAGATACTCCACCATGAGCTGAGTTTGACCGAGCATGGGGTAGACAGCAAGCAGTGAACAAGTCAATCTTAATGATTTTCAATATCTTTTTGTTTAAAGCAGGAGCAGAAAGCACAAAAACAACACCTTGGGCAGCGGTACAGCTTCTTTGTGCATCTGTTGTCCAATTGAACTGCACAGTCACCTCAGGGAGTGGATAATTAGAGTTGGGTGACAGTTTTAGGATGAATAGTTTATTCACCGACAAATGAAATTTGGTGAATTTGGATTGAAATCTGCGAATAGTTTCAAACAAACAAAAAAGGGGGGGAATTCAGGAAAAAAAGTTGAATTTTTCATTTCAATTTTTCATTTCAAAATGCTTCATTTTGAAGTTTAGCTAGATTTATTTAAAACAAACAAAGGTAAAAAAACCACCTGGAAACAAAAAAACAAAAATAAATTGTGTGCTCAGTTCTATGCATAATTAACCATAAGTTAATAACCTCATGAATTGTTGGCAAAGTATTCTCTTACATTCTCAATTCTAGTAGATCTTGGAATGAAACATCCCACACCAGCATCTTAATGTTGAAGTAATGCACAAACCCAGGAAACCAACATTTCCCTACATTGTTCCAGTTTTTTCTGATCCTTTGTTGTCCAGTCAGATTCCATAACCAACCTTTAACCAGCTAAAAGTTAAAAATTGCCTCACTCATGCTCCTGTAAACATCCAGTTCATTGGAAAGCAAACATTAATTTAAGAACTGAAGGAATAAGGGTTGGAAGGCCAGTAGTAAAACAATTCCTGTGTTGCCTGCAATAGTTGAGCATGCATCTAAAACCTGACTGACTGACTGACTGCAGCACAAGTCTTCTTTATCTAGTGAGATGGCTTCTCTGTTTCAAGGGGTTTGTCACCTACCTGCCTGGCTTCTACTTTTTCTGCCCATCTGGAGCCTTTCTGACGGGGAAAAGCTCTTGGTGATTCCCCTAGATGGCAGTCACTGGTTCAGCATGCATTCAGTAGTACATCAGCTTCGGCAGAAAGGACATGAAATAGTAGCAGTTGTGCCAGAAGTAAGTGTTCAAATACAGCCATCAGAGCATTATACAATGGAAATATACTCTGTGCCATACACCAAGGAATACTTGGAAGCAGAATTTAAAAGAGTGGGCCATCAAATATTTACACCTCAACCTTTCCTGGAAAAGTTCACTAAAACATTCGCAAGAATAGGAAATATTATGACACTCTTATTCAGTTCCTGCAAACAGCTTCTGTCCAACAAAGAGCTGATCACCTACCTCAAAGAAAGTGCATTTGATGCTGTCTTGATGGATCCTATGTTTCTATGTGGACAAATAGTAGCCGAAAATTTGTCCCTACCTTCTGTTTACTTCTCACGGGGAATTCCGTGCGGGCTAGAATTCCAGGCCACCCAGTGTCCAAACCCTGCTTCTTACATCCCCAAATTCTTCACCAGCTATACAGACCACATGACATTTCCCCAGCGTATGTGGAACATCTTAGTCAGCTCATCAGAGTTCTTGAGCTGTTCCCTTCTTTATTCATCCCATGAAGAACTGATCAGGGAGTTCCTTCAACAAGATGTGACAGTGCCAGAGCTTTTAAGTCATGCATCTATTTGGCTTTTGAGATATGACTTTGTGTTTGAGTATCCGAGGCCTGTGATGCCCAACATGGTTTTAATTGGAGGCATAAACTGTGGCCAGGAGAAACCATTATCTCAGGTTAGTTCTCTTTTTTTTTTACAATTAAAACTGGACTATCCTACTAGCACTCACTATTAGATAAAGCTTCTATTGGTTAAAACAAAATAAAAGTAAGGAAGTGACAGCATGGAAGGGCTTAGAAAAGCATGTTACATCTATTCCTCTCAGAGTCATACGTAGTTACTTGTATAATGAGAGATCCTCAGTTGTCCACAAAACCAGACATGGAAGGCTAGGGTTTTACTGTTTAGAATATTCTCATTTCATATATTTCTTCATGAGACTTGTGGGGTCACCCAGCGTACCAAATAATATTGGAACTTTGCATTAGAGTGGTACCTTTCATGAAGGTATTTCTAAGAGTAGGACAGACATTAATTAAGTGACAGCACTCATACAAGGTAGGTGGGTACTAGCCTCATTTTGACAGACTAGCAACCTGACATTCAGAGATGAAGAACCATCCGCACATAAAGTAGTTGTATAGTCAGGCATGGAACTCAGAATACTGTTGGGGGACGAAGAATGAGATGGTTAAAAAATGTGCTTCACTCAGTAGATTGACAGGGCAACTTGTAACTATACACAATATTTAAGTGTAGACAAGGCCTTAGTTCCCTACATTCTCATGACAACATAATTTGGTATGTGATACTGCAGTGTTTGCTAATGAATGATCCAATCTAGCATACTTTGTATAGTCCTTGAAACTGGGGGGAGTTTGAGTACACAAGGAATGCAGGATTATATTGACAATCTATCCACACAGTCTATTCTGGCGTGTGAAGAATGGCATGAAGCAGAAAAATAAGGCAATAGAATTTAAAGTTGTGTGAGAATATGTAGGAAGATCAACACATTTACACAAGAGACTAGGCTAAAAGTAGCCTAAAAAGGCTAGATTGTTGTTAGAATATCATAGACAACAAACTGAAAGAAAACAGCAGAAATAAAAGTGACCACTACTGCAATAGTGGAATCATAGACAAATTGTTACATCAACAGGGGGGGTGCTGGGGGCGGAGGCAGTGTAGATACCAGAATGAGAATGAAGGATGTTTCATGACATTGATGCAGAATTTAGAGGTTGGTGCCTTGGAATTTAGGGATCGTTGCTGTGAAATTTGGTCCCATTATGGCACAGAGTAGACAAGAACCTGAATATAGCCCTGAAAATGTATCGACATCATTTAAATGTGTAGCCCAATAAATTGTGGTGGTTAGTTATAGCACTGTGTAACTGACAGCATTCACAATAAACAGCATTCTTTAGGTATCTAACACTAATGCCAAATCATCCTGAACTACTGATTGCTGAGTCCTGCTGATGGACTGAGAAAAAAAACTTTTTCTGAACCATTGCTTGTGAGGGGAAGTCCCCTGAGGAAAGTGGTCTTTGCTGGCAGGAAAACAGATCCTGGTCTAGCAAAGCACTTAAACATAGGAGTAACTTTAGCGTAAGCAGTCCCCGTGAAGTCAATGAAATTATGCGCATGCCTGAAGCAGCATTCATTCTTAGCTGTTCTGCTGGATCAGGGCTTAGGAAGGAATCTCAGCAGCCTATCACTGGCCAGCCTATTTGTGCACAGAAGTGCACTTGTTTGTGTGGGCATCCGGGCCTGATTCCAACAGTCTGGAGATTATACTGAATTTAGTTTGCAATGTCTAAGAAGATCACTAAATACGTGCTATAGAGAATGTGGCTTTGGATGGGCCCCTTATGCCAAGTCATGCACTGAAATTGTTTGCCTGTGTCCCAGTGTCCGGACTGCTGACATCAGCAAATCGTTTGCCCTCCTGTTCAGGATCCAGTCTGTAACAAAGGTCATTGTGGTTTAACCAGTCAGCAAAACGTATAATAAACCTGTCACACAAGAATGAAGACAGCCAATCCTGATGGTCCCTTAGAACCCAGGGATTAATTGGTCAACAGCACGACTCACAAAGAGCCTGACAGTTGTATGAGCTTATTTAACAAGTTTGCCTTTCACACCCCATGTTGTTTAAAGATTCATCAGTGGCCCCTGGAAAACTTTTGAAAGGGGTCTGAATTTAAATTAATATTCTGGCATTCTCTCTTCCCCAGGCTTTAAGGAAAACATATTGGTAAGAAATAGGACATTTATTCCTTATTGGTTCACTTGCCCTTTCAGTTAGCTTTTCACTTATTTATATCATCACAGTTAGTTGCTGATTCCTATTTAGCCCTTTCTGTGTGGTACGGGTCTCAAAATCTTCCACCTGTCCATGTGTAGGCAACTGTGAAAGATTTTTTTTTTATTTAAAAGAAAAGAAAGTTACAGGATTTTCAATGTTCTCAAGATCCAGACAGAACTGATAAGTCAAGAATTTAAAGGTGCCTCTTTTTTCAGGCCATTGTTTACATCATTAAGCTTTAAAAACACCAACTATGTTTCCACAACTGTGTGATCTGAAAAGAGAAACATCAGACCTAAGCCTGAATTTCCTGTCACCTCTGGTGTGTCAAAAGAAAACAATGCATGTAGCTGCTTTTGGGTGCCAGGAAATATATGACCATGGTTTAATCGATCTATTTGGTTTGCATTGCATCTTCCTTTACTTTACTTTCATATATTTTATTTATTTAGTACACTGCACCTTTAATTATTTCCATACGGAGTCTTGATTTATGCCCCAATCCTGCAAACACTTGAATGCAAAAATCTTTACTCTTGGGAGCTGTCCCATAGGATTCAACAGGACAATCACATGCATATGTTTTTTCACATGCATGCATGTTTATAGGATCAGACCCATACTGAATTATTTGGCCTTTTAACATTATTTCCTTTCCAGGCTAGTCAAGATGAGATCCCTTTGATTGCAAAGCACCAGAATTATGGCCCTGTGACATGGATTAGAATGAAAAGCATTGACTGGAGGTTTCTTTGTATTTGCAGGAATTTGAAAGCATTGTGAATGCCTCTGGGGAACACGGCTTTGTGGTCTTCTCCTTGGGCTCAATGGTCTCTGAGATTCCCATGAAGAAAGCCAAGCAGATTGCTGAAGCCTTTGGAACAATACCTCAGACAGTAAGACGAAAAGAATCTTTCTAGAACAGCTGTTGAATAATGTGTTGGAATATAGTCACTGGTTACGATTCTGTATTATTTGATTTATTTTTTTTACTTATAAATGTGTGGTATAACACTTAACACAACAAATAGCTTCAATAACCAAAAACCTGCTCCATCCCTTCTAATGTCAAAACAAAACCCCATCTCTGCTGCTCAGCGCAAACCTTGACGAAACAGATTTTGTCCATCATGGGCTTATCTGCTCTGCTGTACAGCACAGTTTACAGGAAGAAGCAACAGCAGAAGAATTGTAAGAGGCAAGTGCTTAATATTAATGCTGCATTTATTATTTCCCAAAGGTTCTTTGGAGGTACACTGGAGAAACACCCCCCAACCTTGCAAACAACACAAAGCTAATCAAATGGCTGCCACAGAACGATCTACTTGGTAAGTCTGGGCAGGAGAGGCAACAATTAAGTAGGTTTCTTTTAATTTGATAATGCTCTAAGGGAATAGTCATAAATACCATAGGTTTGTAGATTCCAAGGCCAGAAGGGCCTCTCTATAATACATCAAAGGGATAAATACCACAGAGGGTGTGGAGTTATTCAAGTTAAGCACTAATGCTGCTGGCACAAGAACAGATGGCTATAAACTGGTCATCAACAAAGTTAAGGCTTGAAATTAGACAAAATTTTCTAACCATCCGAGAAGTGAAAATCTGGAACAGCCTTCCATAGGGAGCAGCAGAGACAAAAACCTAACTGGTTTCAAGACTGATCTTGATAAGTGTATGGAGAGGATGGTGTGATAAGATTGCCTAAAAAGCCATTTGGCCCATCTGCGACTGCTGTTAGCAAATATCCCCAATGGCCGGTGATGGAACACTAGAAGGGGAGGACTCTGAGTTACTACAGAGAATTTTTTCCCAGGTGTCTGACTGGTGGGTCTTGCCCACATGCTCAGGGTCTAACTGATGGCCATATTTGAGGTCCAGAAGGAATTTCTCCCCAGATCAGATTGGCAGGGAACCTAGGATTTTTTTGCCTTCCTCTGTAGCATGGGGCAAAACTTTAAACTAGAGTTAATGATGGATTCTCTGTAATTTGAATTCTTTACATAATGATTTGAGGACTTCAGTAACTCAGCCAGAAGTTATGGGTGTGTTACAGGAGAGGCCGGGTGAGATTCCGTGGCCTGTGATGTGAAGGAGGTCAGACTAGATGATCATGATGGTCCTTTCTGGCCTTAAAGTCTATGAATAAGGGACCATTGTAATCAACTAGTCTGACCTCCTGTATAACATAGGACTTCCTTGGATTAATTCCTGTTTGAAACCACAGCAAATGTTTTAGAAAAACCTCCAGTCTTGATTTTAAAATTGCCAGTGACATAGAATCCCCTACAACAGAGGCGATGCGTGGGGGGGCACGCAGGATCATATGCCCCCCCACATTTGCGGCTTGGCTTGAGCACACGGACTGAGCATGCTCAGTAACACTGCTGAAGCTGGCTGCCTTCACTCTGCCCCCCCACTCTCAGCAGGTACAGGTCGTCTGCACACAGGGTTAGGTTCCACTGGTTAATTATCCTCACTGCTAAAAATGTGTGCCTTATTTCTATTCTAAATTTGACTAGCTTCATCTTCCAGCCATTACCTCTTGTTATACCTTTGTCTGCTAGATTATGAAATTCACATGGTAACTGCTGTACACAGAGTTTATTAGATCAGCGGTTCTCAACCGGGGGTCCGTGTCCCCTAGGGGTTCATGAGCCCTTTCAGGGGGGCTGTGGGACCCCGCGACTGAAATCCCGAGCACTGGCTGCCTATCCCCCCACTGCAGTGCCAGAGCGGGGCACTCCAGGGGGCAGCTCCATCCCCCCTCTTCTCGCCCCCGAGGTCCCATCCCCTGGCCAGGTCGGACGTGGGCAGCTGGAGTCAGGCACTGCGGGCAGCTGCTGCTCTGGCTGATGTCATGGAGCAGGCAGCCACGGTATTTCCCCCATCTGCTGCTGCTGCTGGTGCCCAGGGTTGTGGCTGTCCTCAGCTCACACAGCAGATAAGAGCCGCCCAGGTAAGGTGACCCCACTCTGTGGCTGACAGAGCCCTTGGGGAGCAGCGACCACAGGGGAGTCCTCCTAGCACACAGTCCCTAGCTACCCCCGCCTACATCCTGAGCTACCCCCTATACCCATACAGCCCCTAGTAACCCCAGCTGCACCATTAGCTACCTCCCTGCCTGCACACAACCCCTAGCTACCACCTGCCTTGCAGCCTGAGCTACCCCTCTGGCCGCACACACAGCCCTGGCTACCCCTTCCCTGCACCCTGAGCTACACCCTGTCTACACACAGCCCCTAGCTGCCCCCTGAGCAGTTTTCAAACTTTTTCAGCTGAACCCCCACCACACACACAACCCAGATAGGCTGAGTGGCCTGCTGAGGTGAGTCGGGGGTGGAGGTGGTGCTGCCTCCATGGACCCTGCTGTGCAGAGCTGGCCCAAGCCCTGCCAGCTCCTGCCCCCACCCTAAAATAGAAGTCCCACCCCCGACCCGAAGCCCCAAGTCCCTTTCCCCCCTGGGCCCTGTTCGGGGGGGGGGGGGGGGAGCTCAGAAAAAGATCGAGAACTCCTGTATTAGATCTTTTCTAGGGATGCACTTATTGGTTCTGTAAAAATAAGAACTCACCCTTATGTCGGAGCCATTCCCAGACCTTAGTTAGGGAAATCACCCCCTTCCTCAGCTCAAATACACTCTTCTCCCTGGTGATCTCATTAAATCCCACAGTCTCACTGGAACCAGTGTCCTATTTGATGCAGCTCCCATGTTCTCTTGGACTTCCCCAGATGTCCACAGTCCCTGCTAGAACATGGCTGACAGGTGAATCACCAAGACCTACCAAATTCAAACCAGATAATGCACTGGGTCCAAGAGAGAGACTGCAGACCTCTCAACGGGATCCAGAATGGGGAGGGGTCTGCTTGATGTCAGAGCTTATGGGGAGTCCCATGAGAGGTCTGAGAACTGGGGAGAAGAAAGGGGAAATTACCAAAGTTTGTTAGAGATTGAGGGGAGAAGTAAGGATGACAGGACTTGTGGGAAGAGATAGGAATCTAGGGAAAGGAAAGATCTGACTGAGAATGGAAAGATTAGCTAAGGTTGAAGGATAAGGGTAAAATCCTGACCTCACAGAAGTCAATGGCAAAACTTTCATTGTTTTTAGTGGGGCCAGGATTTCACTCCAAGATCTCAAAAGTTTTACAGATGATTCAAAGCTTTGCAAAGATTATCCAAACCTAGCAGAACCTCTGAGACCTTTAAGGTCCACTCCATCACTGATAATTATAATTATAATCCTGAAGATTGTCCAGGAGCAATTCCCATGTGACCTGCACTCCAGTGTTGTCGTGTTCTATATTTATAACCACCGATGCCGTTGTACCGAAAGCACATCTAATAGTGTGCCTGCTGCAGCTTAAAGAATTAACCAGTAATGTCTGAGCAAGCAGTCTGCTACAGTAATACGTCTACCTCGCCCTCACAGCTCATCCCAAAGCCCGTGCCTTTATCACCCATGGAGGCTCACATGGAATCTATGAGGGGATATGCAATGGAGTGCCAATGGTTCTGATGCCATTATTTGGAGACCAGATGGACAATGCTAAGCGGATAGAGTCCCGGGGTGCGGGAGTGACGCTGAATGTACTTGAAATGACTTCTAAGGACCTATCGGATGCATTGAATGCAGTGATTAATGATAAAAGGTCAGTAACAGCAGATATAAATGTGTCATCTTCATTTTAGGGCTATTGAATATAATGCTGGCCCATTGGTTTCCAGTTAAATTGAACACTAAGCACTACCCTTGTCATATTACGATGTTCTGTATCACTCAGCAATCAGGATTTATACACCAATGTATTAGCATTAGGGGGCTAGTATTTTCCCCATTACTGCAGGACTTTGCTCGTCAGGGTCTCTAATTATAGGTATCTAGAAGGGGCTTGAGTATGCAAATGAGATGATGCAATGCTCAAGTGGGTGTGGCATATATACGGTGGAAGAAAACAATTTTTCAAGGTACGTCACATGATTAAAGCCAAAAGTGTCCAGCTTCTTGGAGAATGTGAAGACAGCAATAAAAATGTGGAGGTTTCCCCCTTTTTTCTCTTCTTTTCCAGGCAGGAAATGGACGTAAAGGGAGGGAAAAAGTCAAAAATCCAAACAAACTGAAAATTTTAAACAGAAATGTTTGTTCCAGATCACAAATTTTCATCAAAAAACCCAAGTGTTCCACTGAATGTTTTCAAACAAAAATGCTTTATTGGAATGTTTTTCCAGGGAGGTTGACCTGATTTCCTGACTTGCTGTAATGTACAGTGAATGTCAGCAAAATGCTGCAGAATGTCGACGATGGCTAAACATTAATGATTGTCCCGCCCATATCAGCATTACATCATCTCATTTGCATAGTCACTCCCATACATTGGCTTATATCGAGCAAAGCTATGGTTCTGTTGCGGAACATCCTTAAAGGATTACCTTATAATGGCCAACCTGTCATGTTTTATAGACATTAACTATAGCATTAATTTACTATATAGACCAGAGTTTTCTCAGTCAACTCATCTTTCTATCTGTTTGCAAGCAGCAGCATCAGGCACAATCAAACGCTGCTTGGCTGGGCACTACAAAGGAAATGCAGGTCAGCGATGTCTCTTGGCTTGCACAGCAGCTGAGATGGAACATGTACAGAAAGGAACCAGGAAAGGATTTTGATCCACTCACTGCCAAGGGCCATGTGGAGTTGACTCATCCTGCCATGCTGGCTGTCTCACACAAGATTAGGTTACATTTAGAGTAGCTGTCTGGTAGACCAGGGTAAATGCGAATGAGCCTATTGACTTCAGTTTGAGGAGAACTTAACCTTTTTAAATAGTTTGTCTATAATTAAGCAGCCCACACTGGACTCTCAAGGCTTCCAAGAGACCCTGTCTATTTCTGCAAGTTCCGCCTCTTCACCTTTCACCTCTAAATTTATCTAACAGAGATTTATAGCGACTGTCTTGACTTCCTTTCCTCCAATTCTTCGCCAGTCTGGCTTCCACCCTCTCCGCTCAACTCAAGACTACCCTCCCCCAGGCCACTGAGGACTCCTTTCTGGCCAGATTTGGGCCCAATACTCCATCCTTATCCTCCTTGATTCTTCTGCTGTTTCAGTGCAATTACCTTCTACTGGACACTCTGCTCTCCTTGGGCTTTCTTGGAACTGGTCTCTCTTGGATATCTTAGTACATTATTGTAGCACCGAGACCCAGTTATGGGCCAGGACCTCCCTGAGCTAGGTGCTGTACAAACCCAGAACAGAAAGACGGTGTCTTGTCCCAATGAGCTTACAATACAAATATAAGACAAGAGACAGCAGGTAGATAGCAATGTGGGACACACAAGGAATAAATGTGACATTACTGGGCAGCGCAATAGGCAGTCTCCCAACTACCTAGCTATTCTAAGATTTGGTAGGCAACCCAATGAAGGGGAGTTTTAAGGAGTCTCCTCTGCCTCTCTCCCGCAGAATGCACAGAACTTGGTCCTTGGCCTTCTGTCAGGGTTCCCCCCAACTCTGAACTCTGGGTTACAGATGTGGGGACCCACATGAAAGACCCCCTAAGCTTATATTCTACCAGCTTAAGTTAAAACTTCCCCAAGGCACAAATTTCTTTCCTTGTCCTTGGATGGTATTGCTGCCACCACCAAATGATTTACACAAAAATTCAGGGAAGGGTCACTTGGAATCCCTATCCCCCCAAAATATCCCCCCAAACCCATTCACCCCCTTTCCTAGGGAGGCTTGAGAATTATATACCAACCAATTGCCTTAGAAATGTGAGTACAGACCAGACCCTTTGTCTTCAGGACACTAAAAATCAATCAGGTTCTTAAAAGAAGAACTTTATTTATAAGGAAAAAAATAAAAGAATCACACCTGCAAAATCATGATGGAAGGTAACTTTACAGGGTAATAAAAAGATTTAAAACACAGAGGATTCCCCTCTGGCTCAGCTTCACAGTTACAAAAACAGGAATAAAACTACCTCTGTAGCATAGGAAAACTCACAAGCCAAAACAAAAAAATAACCTAACGCATTTCCTTGCCCTACTTACAATTTTTGTAATTTTAGGTGATTATTCCAGGTATATTTTCAGGAGATGTTGTACCTGCTTGGTCTCTCCCTCCATCTGGAGGGGGAACAACAAAGAGAACAACAAACAAATTCTCCTCACCCCCCCCCCCCCCCCCAGATTTGAAAGTATTTTTTTTCTTCATTGGTTCTTCTAGTCAGACGCCAACTAGATTATTTGAACTGATTAACCCCTTACAGGTAAGGCAATTTAGTACAGCTGCCAAGGAGGGATTTTATGCTACTGCAATACATAAAGGTTGTTACCCTTCCCTCTATATTTATGACACCTTCTCTTCTACACCATGTCCCCGGATGCCCTTATCTGCTTGTATAGCTTCAGCTACCATCTCTCGGCTGATGATTTATAAATAGATTTCTCCGCCATGACTGGTCTCCTCCCCTGAAGTCCCACATTTCAGCCTGCCCTCTAGATACCTCTTCCCAGAGGTCTCGCTGAAGTTTAAGCTTAACATAGCAAAAACCAAGATCCTGATTTTTCTTCTTAAATCTTCTGTACTGCCCGCTTTCTTTGTCAATGTTAACACTGCCATCCTCAGTTCACAACCTGGATGCCACTTAAAATGTCTCTCTTTTCTTAAGAGGGTTTAAGAAAAAGATGGGGAATAAAACCCTCAGTGCATATGGCATGAGAAGAATGTTAACTGATGGATCTCTGTGGAATTTATTTCTGTGGATATAAATAATCCTCTAACTTTCTAAATAAAAAAAGTATTTAAAACATTTCATTTCTTTTCTTTGTAGCTATAAAGAAAATATCATGCGTCTCTCAGCCCTTCATCTCGACAGACCTATCCATCCCCTTGATCTCGCGGTGTATTGGGTCGAGTTTGTGATGAGACACAAGGGGGCCCAGCATTTGCGGCCTGCGGCCCACGATCTCAACTGGATCCAGTACCACTCTCTGGATGTCATTGCTTTTCTCATGGCTGTCGTGCTCGTTGCCACCTTCATCTCTCTGAAGTGCTGCCTGTTCTGCTGCCGGAAGTGTTTCTGTAAAAAAGGAAGAGTGAGCAAATCGAGCAAATCAAAGGCAGAGTAATGAAGGGGTTGGAGATGAGGCGCAGCTCCAGACCTTAGGGAATGTAGAGCTCTCCTGAGCACAGTTCCAGTAAAGTCATTTCTGGTGGTGAGCTCAGAAATTATTCAGAGCATATTCCCTTTAAATAGCAGCACCGTGTTTTGCTGTTGCATGTTTTGATTTTGTCTCCAATTAATTCAGAATATTTTTGAAAGCTTTGTTCAACGCTTGTTTGATTGTTAAAGATAATTCACACCATAATGCTATGGTGTAGTGCTCAGAATATTAATGGGACTCCTGGGTTCCATTTCCTGCTGTGTTGCTCACTCACTATCTGACTTGGGGAAAGGTTCTTCTCTGTGCCTCAGTTTTCTCATCTGTGCAATGGGGATAGCATTTCTACCTTGGTACTACTATGGTGCCCATCACTCTAGTGTGTGAGTGTCTGATGCATCGTATTTATAAAGCACTTCGAGATCTTTGGATGAAAGTTCTTACATAAGTGCCAAGTGGTGTTTTAAGTGAGGGATAGAATGCAGCCTGTTGATTAGAAATAGAGAATGCTATTTGTTCTGCCCAGGTCAATCTGTCATTGTCTGAACTGTGTTTCAGATACACTGAATGTGAACAAATTTTCCATTTGAAAGTATTATTGAGCCACCACCGCCCAATCAAGTTTCACCCCAGCTGGAGTACTGAACTTGGAGCACTGTAGTCAACCGATTTAATCTTTGTTCTTGATAGTCTGTTAAAAATAAACCAAACAAAAATCTGTACAAATAAACCCCAAATAATAAGAACAATAACAACAGTTCTCTTTTTTGATTTGAGACATATGGGCGTCATCACCTCTTCACATGCAGTAATCTTTGCACTGAGGACTAGCAGGACAGAAAAACTTGATGTGGTTGAGCACGACAGACCTACATCCTCAATTAAAACCATCTTAACATATAAAGAATAGCTCTTAGAGCTCCTGAAGTCCTCACCACAGAAAAAGCAGGAAAGACCAAGACAACGTAGTTCTGTGTGTGTTATGTTTCAAAGCATGCACAGAAAAATTAGTTAAAGCCATAAATCATCTTGCTGGAAGGCTGCAATGTAATAAGACTATTTCTTAGAATCTAGAACAATCACACGCAAGAACCCAAAAACAGAGAGAGAAAAAACAGACTGCTCCCTAAGGCAGCGAGTTACAACTTTCCCCACCTTGCCCCAGGCTAGCTCTTTCTTATTGCACGCTTCCCTACAGAGCCCCTGGCCTGCAAGCAGGACCAGGAAACCTCTGAGAATTTAAAGTTATAGATCACAATTTTAACATTTTTCAATACACCACACATATATATATTTGTGAGCTAGGATGCACAAAAAAAGCTTAACACTGCCCCTTCTATTCCAACCATCTCAACCCCCATTCATGAGATAACCTACAACAAGCAAGGGTTACATGCTCCCCATGAAAACGTCTACCAGCTACACCCACTGAGTTGTGCGGTCGTTGATGTTAAAGGTGTACACTATGCTCCAGGTAAATATTACCTCCATTATGGACGCTGGCTCCATTTCACCCCCCTGTGAGGGCAGAGCTACACCAACACATCACCTTCTAGACTTCATCCACCTGCCAGGCTATCAGACTCACTCTGTCTTTCCCATATTGCTCCTTCACACCTAGCAGTTTTAACCCTTTCCAATCACCACTTGCTAGGAGGTTATTGCCAGATCTGAGGACAGGAGGGTATTACAAACCCTGCCGTTACACCACAGCAGACATGACGACTTCTTAAAGTCCTCAGGGAAACAAATGCCAAAGTATGGGCCCAAGTGTCCAGCAAAGCACTTAGGTGTGTGCCTAAGTCTATTCCTATTCATCAAAGCAGGTGCTTAATTTAAGCAGGTGCTTAAGTCCCATTGAAGTCAATAGCAAAACTCCCATTTTCTTATCTTAAAGATGAACCTAGACTCAAAGAGACATGGAATCACCAATGTACGTGTTCTGAGTGTCAGCTACCGTTATACAGGAAAGCAGCACTGGCCAGTGATAATGTGGGTCAGAGTTGAGATTGTGTTTGATCTTTCAACTCAGTTTCATACATTTAAGGAAATGAAGTTTAACCTTCGCTCAGATTTTCCCGCCTTTCCACAGATCGTTGTGATGGTAACAAGGTTTCCCCCTTAGCTTAGTGCAATGTCTTTCCAGCCTTCACATCACCTCAAAGGGCACTCTGAAAGATGATGATGTAAAAACAGCACTTCTTACGCATCACCCCTGTTCCCTGTGCATAGTCAGTGCTCTGTGTGGTGCTCACGTTAGTGATGGAAATACATGTTACAGAGCCCCTCAGGAGCCAACAAGGCAAAGCGCGTGCAGGGCTGTATTCTGTTCCTTCTCGTGCAATGGCAATGGTTTACTAGGGCTTGTCTACATTACCAGCAGGATCGACAGGCAGCGATCGATCCAGCGGGGGTTGATTTATTGTGTCTAGTCTAGACGCGATAAATCAACCACCGAGCGCTCTCCCGTCGACTCTGGTACTCCACCGGAGCAAGAGGCACAGGCAGAGTTGACGGGGGAGGCACAGGCAGCTGTTGACTCACTACAGTGAAGACACCGCGGTGAGTAAATCTAAGTACGTCGACTTCAGCTACGTTATTCACGTAGCTGAAGTTGCATAACTTAGATCGCCCCCGCCCTCCAGTGTAGACCAGGCCTAAGTTCCTCTGGTCATTGGAGCAGGGACAGGAACACGAGGTCTCCCCCTCCTCAGATGAATGCCCTGATCATCCAGCTATAGAGTCACTCTCAGTCTGGCTCGCTTTGGTCCAATTACTAGTCACATATTTTATACAAAGCAGAACAGCTTAGGAAAGCTTTGCCCCAGAATATGCCAGTCCAGTGGCTAGGACACTCTCCTAGATGTGGGAGATCCAAGTGCAAATCTCTCCTCCCCATCGGGCAGAAGGGGGAATTGAACTGTACATTCCCACATCCCAGGTGAGTGCCCTAACCACTGGGCTCAAGGGGAGGAGGGAGCTGGTGCTGCCCCCAACCCCTCCAATGGCCGTTTTGTGCATAGCACCTAAATCCTGAAACAAAATATTTGCCAGAACTATCGGCAAGTGTGTGTCCAATTCGGGAATAGTTTTGGCTTGACTGAAACTGCATTTTTGGGTAAATAAACTATTCAGCCAAAAAAATTCACCCCACTCTAGCCCTAAAGGTGGGATCGAAGCATTTACCCAAAGACAGTTTCTTTTTTTGCTTCTTTCTTGGATCGGGAGTGCATGACACAGCTAACACGTGGCATTGCTCCGAGAAAGGAGCTTTCATAGACAGCTAAGTGGACTTCTGCCCTAGGGTCCCAGCCCAGAGTGAGCTATGGCTGAAGATGAATGACTCGCACTGAACGGTCATGCTCATCGCCATTAGTCACGCAACGCCGAGTGCTTCAGTGCAGATCAGTTTCCGAGGAAGCAGATCCCGCTCAGGAAGCACATTCCGCCAAGACATCACGAGCAGCTTCTTTCTACAGAGTCAATTCTCACATGATCATGCCTTAAACGTTCCCATCTGTTTCTGTACGGGGTGGCTTCACTCTCTCTCTCTCACTCAGTCCTTTGCTAATCACATTAAAACGCCCTGTTTTTGCCAATTTCCAGGGGCACCAGCTGGGATTTCTGAGCGCTGCTGCAATGAACCCACTTGGGTTCTCTCACATCCTGATCGGAGCTGGCTTGCGGGGCCCCAGAGAGAGTCCGTGTATCAGAGCTGTCATTTTAGAGCAGCAGGATTCTGTAGAGTCTGCACAAAGGTGCAGCAAAGCCAAGGAAAAGGAGACTAGCTCCATGCACCAGCAGGGCTCTCCTAGTCACCACAGTAAAGAGATTTACCCACATTTACCAGGGCGGGGGGGGATGCATGGAGGCTGATGATCAAAGGTAAGAAGCCTCTGAACATTGGCACTTTCCAGCCCATCAGCTCCTGTGAAAACTAAAGAAGATTAGACAGCTCCCCTCTCTACTGACATCTCAGCTAATCACTGGGGCCCTCGCTCATGGCCAAGTAATCCCCTACTCTACAGTCATCTCAGGCCTGGATTACACTTCAAGGTTTTGCCAGCATAGGTGTGTCAGTGAGGAGAGTGGGGGGGGGGGGGGAATCACTCCCTAGCCAACACAGCTATGCCAGCAAAAACCCTAGTGGAGATGCAGTTACACCATCAAAACAGTCCTTTGACCAGTATCACTTATCTCATTCACAGAGCTGTTATAAGCTGTACTGGCAAAAGACCTCTTTGGCCTGTACAAGAGGAGACTCCTCTAGGCCAGGGTTTCTCAACCCATGGGTCAGGACCCAAAACTGAAGCACCAGAATATTTCAAAGGGTGGCGTGGCAGCTCCTGCAGCTCCTGTCCCACGGGGCTGGCTGGGCTCACCTCCCTACTCCAGGCACCTCAACCTCTGGGGTCCCAGCGCCCCCCCAGGTGTGGCCCAGTCTCCATGACGACAGGAGTCCGGGTAGGCCAAATATGAGTGAGTGGCACTGCAACCCCATGAGCCAGGTCACAGCTCCACTCACACACATTGGGTCTAGTCAGGGGGGCGGGCCCAAACCTGAGCCATGCTGCAGCCCCAGAGGTCATGCCTGGAGCAGAGAGCCAAGCCCAGCCAGCCCCATGGCACAGGAGCTGCAGGTAAGGTGACCAGACAGCAAGTGTGAAAAATCGGGACAGGGGGTGGGGAGTAATAGGTGCTTATGTAAGAAAAAGCTCCAAAAGTCGTGACTGTCCCTATAAAATCGGGACATCTGGTCACCCTAGCTGCAGGAGCCGCCATTATGGGGTGAATGCCAGGCAGGACCCAACCCCTCCCCCCACCCTGGGAGGAGGGCAGGATCCGACAAACCACCCAGGGTGGGATGAGCAGGGCAGCTGCCCAGGGCACAAAGCCATGGGGGCAGCTCGGGCCGGCGACGCCAAGTGGCTCAGGGAGGGAGCGCCACCTCCACCCTGACTCACCTCAGCAGGCCACCCAGCCTGTCTGGGCTGGGGGGACACAACCAAAAAAATCTAGGGGGGACACGTGACCCTGCTTGCTCCCCCACAGCATCGCCTGTGGCAGGGAGTGCAAATATGCTTGCTTACCCCGGGGCCCAAAAATGCCTAGTTACGACTCTGCCCCAGGGCTTCCACTCCCAGACAACATACTGGGTGGTGACAGGCCAGAAACATTTACAAATCGGTCCTGAGCCCAAAAAGATTGAGAACCACTGCTCTCGGGTACTTTGCCGGTCTAGCTATATCAGAAAAGCTATGCCGGCAAACTCTTTCTAATGCAGGCGAGTCACCACTCCACTACAGCGCCTCCAGGCACAGTGTAGCAGCTCTCTCCTCTCTAGCACTTCCTGCTGATGGATGGCTGCTCCAGCCCTGCAGGGGTCTCTCTCCCTATAACTAGGGTCTGGTCTACACTACGAGTTTAGGTCGACTTTAGCAGCGTTAAATCGAATTAAGCCTGGACACGTCCACACGACGAAGCCCTTTCTTTCGACTTAAAGGGCCCTTTAAACCGGTTTCTTTACTCCACCTCCGACAAGGGGATTAGCGCTAAAATCGGCCTTTGCGGGTCGGATTTGGGGTAGTGTGGACGGAATTCGACGTTATTGGCCTCCGGGAGCTATCCCACAGTGCTTCATTGTGACCGCTCTGGACAGCACTCTCAACTCAGATGCACTGACCAGGTAGACAGGAAAAGCCCCACGAACTTTTGAATTTCATTTCCTGTTTGCCCAGCGTGGAGAGCACAGGTGACCACGCAGAGCTCATCAGCACAGGTAACCATGATGGAGTCCCAGGATCGCAAAAGAGCTCCAGCATGGACAGAACGGGAGGTTCGGGATCTGCTCGCCATATGGGGAGACAAATCAGTGCTAGCTGAACTCCGTAGCAGTAAACGAAATGGCAAAATATTAGAAAAAGTCTCCAAGGCCATGAAGGACAGAGGCCATAACAGGGACGCACAGCAGTGCCGTGTGAAAATTAAGGAGCTAAGGCAAGCCTACCACAAAGCCAGAGAGGCAGACGGAAGGTCTGGGGCAGAGCCACAAACATGCCGCTTCTACGCGGACCTGCATGCCATTCTAGGGGGTGCAGCCACCACTACCCCAACCATGTGCTATGACTCCTTCACTGGAGAAACACACAGGGAAGCGGGTTCGGGGTACGAGGAAGATGAGGATGAAGATAATGTAGATAGCTCACAGCAGCAAGGAAGCAGAGAAACCAGTTTCCCCAACAGCCAGGATATGTTTATCACCCTGGACCTGGAACCAGTAACCCCCGAACTCACCCAAGGCGTGCTCCCAGACCCTGAGGGCACACAGGGGACCTCTGGTGAGTGTACCTTTTTAAATATTACATATGGTTTAAAAGCAAGCGTGTTTAATGATTAATGATTAATTTGCCCTGGCAATCGCGGCCAGTACAGCTACTGGAAAAGTCTGTTAACGTGTATGGGGATGGAGCGGAAATCCTCCAGGGACATCTCCAGAAAGCTCTCCTTCATGTACTCCCAAAGCCTTTGCAAAAGGTTTCTGGGGAGGGCTGCCTTGTCCCATCCGCCATGGTAGGACACTTTACCACGCCAGGCCAGTAGCACGTAGTCTGGAATCATTGCATAACAAAGCATGGCAGCGTATGGTCCCAGTGTTTGCTGGCATGCAGACAACATCCATTCCTTATCGCTCTTTGTTATCCTCAGGAGAGTGATATCATTCACGGTCACCTGGTTGAAATGGGGTGATTTTATTAAGGGGACATTCAGAGGTGCCCGTTCCTGCTCT
>NW_020664524.1:449429-527491 GCF_002925995.2 Terrapene triunguis | reverse complement strand
TAGTTGGGTTTGTGCTGCATGTTAACCCGGAAACCGCAGCCCCTCCTTTTACATTGCAAACCCATTTTAAATGGCCAACCCAATGGGTCCTTGGTATGGGAAATGAGGGCGCTGCTGTTTGAAACCATTCCCACATGTTATGAAGGTTAAAAAAGCCAAAAGACTGTGGCTTACCATGGCTGCCTGCAAGCCGAATTCTGTTGCCTGGCACTGCGCGAGTGATCTCTCGAACCAAACCGGCAGGCCCTCAATATAAGAGGAAAAATGCGACCTTGTAACAAAAGCACATGTGCTGTGTAATGTGAACAGCAAAATTTAACGTGAAAGAGTGTACCCATTGTTCTCTAAAATGTGTCTTTTTTAACCACCTCTCCCTTCTCCTCCACCAGCTGCAAATGTTTCTCCTTCGCAGAGGCTAGCGAAGATTAGAAGGAGAAAACGGCGGACTCGGGATAATATGTTCACGGAGCTCCAGACGTCCTCCCACGCTGAAAGAGCACAGCAGAATGCGTGGAGGCAGTCAATGTCAGAGTGCAAAAAAGCACAATATGAACGAGAGGAGAGGTGGCAGGATGAATCGCGGGCTGAACAGAGCAAGTGGCGGGCTGAAGAGGATAGGTGGCGTCAGCTTGCAGACAGAAGGCAAGAGTCGATGCTCCGGCTGCTGGAGCATCAAACTGATATGCTCCAGCATATGGTTGAGCTGCAGGAAAGGCAGCAGGAGCAGAGACCGCCGTTAGAGCCCCTGTGTAACCAACAGCCCTCCTCCTCAAGTCCCATTGCCTCCTCACCCAGACGCCCAAGAACACGGTGGGGGGGCCTCCGGCCACCCAGTCACTCCACCCCAGATGATTGCCCGAGCATCGGAAGGCTGGCCTTCAATAAGTGTTAAAGTTTTAAAGTTTTAAACTGCAGTGTGTCCTTTTCCTTCCCTCCTCCCCCACCCATCCTGGGCTACCTCGGCAATTATCCCCCTAGTTGTGTGATGAATTAATAAAGAATGCATGAATGAGAAGTAACAATGACTTTATTGCCTCTGCAAGCGGTGCTCGAAGGGGGGAGGGGAGGGTGGGGTGGTTGGTTTTCAGGGAAGTAGAGTGAACCGGGAATGGGGGGGGCGGAGGGTTCATCAAGGAGAAACAAACAGAAGTTTCACACCATAGCCTGACCAGTCACAAAACTGGTTTTCAAAGCTTCTCTGATGCGCACCGCGCCCTGCTGTACTCTTCTAACTGCCCTGGTGTCTGGCTGCGCGTAATCAGCGGCCAGACGATTTGCCTCAACCTCCCACCCCGCCATAAATGTCTCCCCCTTACTCTCACAGATATTGTGGAGCGCACAGCAAGCAGCAATAACAATGGGGATATTGGTTTCGCTGAGGTCTATCCGAGTCAGTAAGCTGGGCCAGCGCGCTTTTAAACGTCCAAATGCACATTCCACCACCCTTCGGCACTAGCTCAGCCTATAGTTGAACAGGTCCTGACTACTGTACAGGCTGCCTGTGTACGGCTTCATGAGCCATGGCATTAAGGGGTAGGCTGGGTCCCCAAGGATAACTATAGGCATTTCAACATCCCCAATGGTTATTTTCTGGTCCGGGAAGAAAGTCCCTTCCTCCAGCTTTCGAAACAGACCAGAGCGCCTGAAGACGCGAGCATCATGTACCTTTCCCAGCCATCCCACGTTGATGTTGGTGAAACGTTTGCAGCAGCATTGAAAAGTACCCCTTGCGGTTTATGTAGTCGGTGGCTTGGTGCTCCGGTGCCAAGATAGGGATATGGGTTCCGTCTATCGCCCCACCACAGTTTGGGAATCCCATTGCAGCAAAGCCATCCACTATGACCTGCATGTTTCCCAGAGTCACTACCCTTGATATCACCAGGTCTTTGATTGCCCTGGCAACTTGGATCACAGCAGCCCCCACAGTAGATTTGCCCACTCCAAATTGATTCCCGACTGACCGGTAGCTGTCTGGCGTTGCAAGCTTCCACAGGGCTATCGCCACTCGCTTCTCCACTGTGAGGGCTGCTCTCATCCTGGTATTCTGGCGCTTCAGGGCAGGGGAAAGCAAGTCACAAAGTTCCATGAAAGTGCCCTTACGCATGCGAAAGTTTCGCAGCCACTGGGACTCGGCCCACACCTGCAACACGATGCGGTCCTACCAGTCTGTGCTTGTTTCCCGGGCCCAGAATCAGCATTCCACAGCATGAACCTGCCCCAGTAACACCATGATTTGCACATTGCTGGGGCCCGTACTTTGTGAGAGGTCTATGTCCATGTCAATTTCCTCATCACTCATTGCCGCGCTGCAATCGCCTCCTCAGCTGGTCCTGGTTTTGCTTTGGCATGTCCTGGCTCTGCATATACTCCAGGACAATGCGCGTGGTGTTCATAGTGCTCATAATTGCCACGGTGATCTGAGCGGGCTCCATGATCCCAGTGCTATGGCGTCTGGTCTGAAAAAAGGCGCGAAACTGACGGAGGGAGGGAGGGGCGAGTGACGACATGGCGTACAGGTACAGGGAATTAAAATCAACAAAGGTGGCTGTGCATCAGGGAGAAACACAAACAACTGTCACACAGAATGGCCCCCCCAAAGATTGAACTCAAAACCCTGGGTTTAGCAGGCCATTGATTTCACGAAGGGAGGGGGAAGCAAATGGTCCATCTATTTTTTACATCTTAAGCTGGCAGCAGACGGTGCAGCATGACTGATAGCCATCGGCATCTTCTGGGTGCTTGGCAGAAAATGATGTACTATGACTGCTAGCCATCATCGTCAAGACAGTTCAATAGGCCAGGAGACAAAACATGTCTGCCCAGGTGTCTCTGATTGAACTCACTGAGGAATACGACGATGACGGATACCAGTCGTAATACACCATCCACTGCCAAAAGGCAAGGGGCTGCTGCTCTGTAGCAATGCAGCCCCACGTCTGCCGGCACCCAGATGACATATGGTGACGGTGAGCTGAGCTGAGCGGGCTCCATGCTTGCCGTGGTATGTTGTCTGCACAGGTAACCCAGGTAAAAAGGCGTGAATCGATTGTCTGCCATTGCTCTGACGGAGGGGGAGGGGCCTGACGACATGTACCCAGAACCCCCCGCGACACTGTTTTGCATCATCAGGCATTGGGATCTCAACCCAGAATTCCAATGGGCGGCGGAGACTGCGGGAACTGTGGGATAGCTACCCACAGTGCAACGCTCCGGAAGTCGACGCTAGCCTCGGTACTGTGGACGCGATCCGCCGACTTCATGCACTTAGAGCATTTTATGTGGGGACACACACAATCGACTGTATAAAACCGATATCTATAAAACCGGCTTCTATAAATTCGACCTAATTTCATAGTGTAGACATACCCTAGGCCTTCCAGCGAGGCCAT
This sequence comes from Terrapene triunguis, assembly GCF_002925995.2. Classification (NCBI taxonomy): domain Eukaryota; kingdom Metazoa; phylum Chordata; order Testudines; family Emydidae; genus Terrapene; species Terrapene triunguis. The sequence goes on along the minus strand of NW_020664524.1, from coordinate 524,102 downwards.
GATTCAGTCCCACCCCTTTCAGAGTAACAAGTCCAAAGTCCAAATATCCTTACAAAAAGGTCCTCACAAGTCCGGCTCTGGGCTCCATGGTCCTCACACCCTCTTGGCTAAGGGCTTTCCAATGTCCTTACCTTATATCAGGAGGCTTTATGCCACTTTCTCCGGTGGCTGGTAGGGAACCTGGGCCCTCCCACTCCGCCAGGTCCCAGCCCAGGTGCCTGCTTGCTACAGGGAACGTCTGTCTATTCCAGCCTGCCCCTCCTGCCTCCCTGGGCTTCTTCCTACCTAGGGTTACCAATTCTGGTTGGACATACTCCTGGAGGTTTCATCATATGATGTAATATTTAATTGAATATTAATCTTTAATTCTCTGAGACTCCAGGACAATCCTGGAGGGTTGGCAACCCTATTCCTACCACAGCCTTTTACCAGGTCTTCTGCCCACAACCTGTCTAGGTTCACCTTCTCTGGGGGCCAAGATTCACACCGGGCTCTTCCTGCAATCCCCCAACAAATCCCTCACTAAAAATACAAAAGTAAACCTCCTTCTGCCCTCCTTGGCCTTGGCTTTTCATCCCTTTCTGGCTCCTCAGCTGAACCGCTCCCAGGGCTCTCTGCCTGGCAGGCCAGACCCGGCCCCATTATCAGGGTGCACCACTGGAGCTTGGTCCACGTCCATTGGCTGCTCAGAGTCCCGTCTGGCTCCTTCTCTACTCAGGACAGGGTCACAGGGCCAACTCTCTCCCCGGGCCTGATCCTCTGGATCTCACTACTCTCTAGTTCCAGAGTGACAACAAAGCTCCTCTCCCTGTCCCTGCAGCCCCTTCTGTTCTAAGCTTCTGCTGTTTATAGTCCCCTCACAGCCCCTCCCACCTCCCCAATACAGTCTGGTATGTTAAGTGGTCTGTCAGGTCCACTTTAAGCTCTCCCTTGCCTGTGTGGGGTACACACAAGGCCTCATTGAAATCAATGGGACTACTTGCAGAGTAGGGGACTACCCAAAGTGAGGAAGGCGGGTAGAATGAGTGTACATTTTTTGATATTACAAGCTTCATGACCTGAATGCGTGACTGTATGACACGCAGCCATGAATTCCTCTTTGCCGTCTGATTCAGATGCCATTTGAAAAGCAGTAGGCTTGATTTGCAGCGACAGTCCCATCACAGAATCCAGCGGTTTCGTTTCATTCAATGGCAAGGCTGCGTTACGATGCTCATTACCCGATTCAGCATCTTCAGTATAGCTTAGATTTGACCTTAATAGCATAACTTCAACCTGCTTAATACACCCATGCTGTGGATTCGAACTGCCCCTCTGCTACTTTTACTGTATGCGGGGGAATGTTCAACAGACGTACCCACTTGAGAGTTTGCATAATGCAGCTGGGCTCTAAATAGCAGTTTTAAAAATCCAACGCCGTCACTTTAAAATAACGAAACCCCTCAAACAATAGCCATTGTAGGAACACATGTCAGTGAACAAATAATGATGGTCTCAAGGCACTGGGCCGTGATTTTGCCAATGCTTAAACGAGGAAGTTAAAGACAAAAGTATAAGTTGTCTTCAAAAACCCACCTTAACATGACCGGCCAGACTCACCACTTCCGTGTGTCTTGTGTCAGCCCAGCCTTTACACCAGAGTGTGTGTACTGTAGATATAAAAACAGACATGAGTTTGTTCTAGCTACCAAAGTTCTGGTCCTGAAACTGGTGCACACGGACATGAAATTAAGGGGGCTCCACACAGCTCCACCTGGGCAAATCCATTTGGAGACTCAGGCCCTCTACAATTAACTCCCATAGCTTGCATTCCCTCCCTTCCCCTTAAGCTAATAGGGGTTGAGTTCATCAGACAGACATTCTGAATATACAGACATAATACAGCCCATCTCTCACACTAAGGGCAAAGAAGTGTGGAAATTTAAAAAAAAAAAATCAATCTATAATGAAAGAGGTGAATCCCATGCAGAGCCACGAAAAATGGAGTGAACAATGCTCCACTGGCCTATAAAGAATGTGCAGTGTTTCGTTTATGTCCAGTAGAGAGCAGAATGTCATTGCAAATAAATTTCGCCCAGTAGGGAAAGCCTATGTGCAATGAGGAAGTGAGACCTTCCCCACAAAATAAAGCCAGGAGTGGTGGAAATCAAGTGTTACCTGGACAGACTGAAGATGATGACGCTCAATGAGCATCATAATCCAGCCTTGCAATTGAAATGTAACATCCATGGTTTGTAATGCAAGTGATGCTTATTACTGTTGCTATCTATGTAGGTGAGGTTTCCCTGAAGCACTTTTTGCTGTAGTATCTAAACACTGATCATTGTCCAAATCCTCCTTAAGAAATGCAGGTCTAATACACTATAGCTTTAAATTATTATGTGTACTGTATTATAGTCACACCAAGGAACCAGCTGAGAGAGGGGTTCTATTGTGCTAGATGCTTCACAGACACATAGACAAGACAGGCAAAGCATAGGAGGGGAAACAAGCACAGAGAGGTGAAATGACTTGACCCAAGTGACAGGCAGTACTGGGACTAGAACCCCAGTCTCCTGGTTCCCAGTCCAGTGCCCTGTCCTCTGTGGCACACTGCCTCAAAATGAGAATTCATCATTGACGTTTGAGATTCATTGCTGTGCCCTGGTGAGCTCTGCGCGGGGGCAGAGGGGGAAGCCCACAGGTGACTGTATCTCCTCTGTATTGGGGCTGATGCAGACTGATTCACCCCAAATAGAGAAGAGTAAAGTCTCTAACTTCACCTGGCTGCCCAAAGCTCCTATGGGCTGTTCTGGCAGCTAGGAGCCCTGCTCAGCCCAGGTTCTGGCTAAGCTCTTTGGGGAGTTCTCCGCAGTCATTACAGCTGCAGGCTGGGAAGACATCAGCCCTGAATTATGAGCAGAAGAATGTATGGGGATGGTCATGGTCCCAGTGTTGCAATCTCATTGCAATATTTGATGCTTTTGCTGAATCCCCCGCTGTGGAGTCATGTTATTGCAGGAGAATCTTAGCATGCTTTTTTTGTTTTTAAAGAAGTTTTTAGCCCACGTGGTTGGGAGAAAAGCTGAAAAAGGTCACCCTGCAAGGCTCAGACACCAGAAGACAAAGAAAACGAGCCACGTCTGTTATTTGGTAAAAAGAACAGGAGTACTTGTGGCACCTTAGAGATTAACAAATAAGGTGCCACAAGTACTCCTGTTCGTTTTGCGGATACAAACGAACACAGCTGCTACTCTGAAACCTGTTATTTGGTAAAAGCCCATGATTTTTAAGGCAGTCTCAGGATATTCTAGGGTCTGACTCAAGGGGGATTGGCAATGCTACAGCTGCTAATTTGGGGTTAGGGGGTAAGAGTCTTCTGCCTCTTTCCTCCTATTCCTACCACCAGTTTGGGGAGGGGAGACTGGAGGTAGGGGAGTGCACTGCAGGGAGCTGGATGCTGCTTTGGAAGAGATGCATATGCTGTGCCCTCGGGCTTTGTCTCTGCTGGGAGGAACAGGACCTAATTCCCCATGACCCTGGGTTTCCCTCACAGTAACAACTGAGTTTAGAGGCTGCCCACAAGTTTAACCATCTAGCTAATACCTTTTGTTTTTTAATTGTGTGTGACTTGGGGGCTACTGAATTCTCTCTCTCTCTCTCTCACCTACCCACTCACACTACTGCAGACAGACTAGTCTTGCACTATGGAAACTCAGGTTCTGATCCAAAGCCCACTCAAATCAGTGGAAGCCTTTCCATAGCTTCAACTGGGGATCATGGTGGATAATGGTACATAGCACCTGCTGGTCTTTAATAAGAAGAGAGTGATTGGTTGCAATGAGTGCTTTCGCAAGTTTCCTCTTCAATGTGGTCTTTAATGAGAAATCAAAACTAATTCTGTGGTTTGTCAGGAACTGGTCTGGGCAAAAGTTTCTGGATGGGTTGCTTTGATGGAGATGGTGTGAATGGGTTTTGGGAAAATCTTCACAATAGCTTTGAGCAAGGATGTGGTCTTAGTCTCTTAGGACTGGTCTACACAACCGCTTAAGTCAACATAATTTATGACACTTGAGGGTGTGAAAAAGTCAAGATCTGTAAGGGGTTGTCTACACTTGGAAATTTACTGAAATCGCTATTCCAGAATAATCATACATAAAATAAAGTAATAAATGTAGTGATTTCAGAATAGTTAATTTTGTAAATTTCCAAGTGTAGATAAGTCTTTAGGGTTGGCTAGACTGGGATTAAAAGATGTGTTAGAAAATGTTAATTAATAGGTTCCAACTGCTCCCAAGTCTAGTGCAGACAAGGAGCGTATCCTGTCACGTGCTATGCTAGGAGAATTACAGCAATGGGAATGGGAAGATATTTGGTTTCTGTCTGTGGGTTGCATCTGAAGAAGTGAGGTTTTTTACCCACGAAAGCTTATGCCCAAATAAATCTGTTAGTCTTTAAGGTGCCACCGGACTCCTTGTTGTCTGTGGGAAGATTCAGCAAATACCCAGGACTTTGGGAGACATCAAACTCTTATCTCCCTGATAATTTATTGCAAACGCACCAAGAGCCTGCCATGTGGGGGAGCAGACATGGAGCAGGCTGATACAGAGCCGTGCGCAAATGCTGGAGGAGCCTGCCCATGCCTGCTTGTGCCTCTTGCCAAACAAGGGAGATGCAAGCATCAAACAGCACAACTGTGATGACTTGAGAAACACTGACACTCCCTCCCACAGGAGTGGTCATGGCCCCTAGTGCAGACACTGAGTACAGGCAGGTGAAGCAAGAAAGATCTCTGGAACCGACCGGGTGGTAACTGAACACCCTCCACAATGGCCATGAGCCCAGCTGTGTCTCTGGAGGTGCCCTGGGACTTCCTGCATGAGCATTCTTGAAAGGGTGAATTTCTCTTGGATGTACAGCTGTGCCAACAGATAGGCAATTGCACTTTTCACCCAGCCACTGCAACCCGTAATTAACTAAGACCTGGTCTGCACTACAGATGTAAGGCAGCTTACGTCGTCCTAACTGTGTAAGCGTCTACACTAGAATGTCGCTCCTGCTGATGTAACTCGCCCACTACCCTGACTTAACTCCACCTCTGGGAGAGGCGGAGCGCTTAGGTCGGTATAGGTAGGTTGACGCAGTGTCAGGGTAGACGCTCTGTTGCTTTACATTGCCTGTTACTGACTTTCAAAAGCCGTCCCACAGTGCCCCACACTGACCGTTCAATCGTGCAAGCGCTCCTGGTGAGGACGCGCACCGCTGACAAAGGAGCGCAGTGTGGACATGCAAAGCGATTATTACTGCAGTGGCTTTATGTCGCCGTAACTTAGGTCAACATAATTTTGTGGTGTAGACTTGCCCTAAGCATCAGGAAAGTGGTCAACTGGTAATGACCTTTACTACAATAGTCCCTGGCTGCCCAAGTGAAATCCTGGCCCCATTGCGCTGGTGCTGTACAGACACTGGGGGTACGTCTACACTTAAAACTGCTACAGCGCCGCTGTGCCACTGCAGTGTTTCAGTGTAGACACTGCCTATGCTGATGGGAGGGGTTCTCCCGCTGCCATAGATAATCACCTCCCTGAGAGGCAGTAGCTAGGTCAATGGAAGAATTCCTCTGTCAACCTGGGGCCGGCTGCACCGGTGGTTAGGTCGGCATAGCAACGTCTCTGAAGGGTGTGGGTTTTTCACCCGCGTGAGAGATGCAGCTATGCCAATGTGAGTTCCTAGTGTAGACCAGTCAATGGGAGCTTTCCCACTGACATTAATGGGGACAAGATTTCACCCATTGTAAAAGACAGGCCTTGAGTTACAATCCTAGCAGGCGAGCCAGACAAAAGGTGAGAGGGGAAACAGAGTGGAATCTAGCTGGTGCCTCTAAGGGCTGGTCTGCACTGAAAACGTACTACACCCCGGAGAGAAAAATCCCCACCCCTCAGGGACGTAGCTACGCCAACCTGACCCCCGGTGCGGACAACTCCAGGGCGATAGAAGAATTCTTCCTCTTGGGGAGACAGATTAACTACAGTGATGGGTTGCAGTGAGTGTCAACACAGATGCTCTGCAGCTGCAATGCTCTGAGGACAAGAAGGGGCAAATACCTTGGCAAATGGAAAGTCAACACACACAAACCTTGCATCTCGATAGCTACCCTCAGGGTGCTTGTTTTACACCCCCTCATCAGCACGGTGCCCCCTGGGTGTTGGTCCAGTTTTGACTCAGGAGAAAGAGCGCTGCCTATTGGCTCACCATCATTGCTGCTGGCAGCAGCTTTGGTTTACCTTGCAGTTCTCCCCTCCAGGTCTCGACTTGACGAAGTTGGCTTGGCCCAGAGGAGCCTACAGGATCAGATGAGACCAGTTCTCCAAGTGGCATGGCTGTGGCACTGCATCTGTAAAGATGGGCTCTTCCTGGAGGGAAGATAAGACCCACCATTCCTGCCGGTCTCCCACGAACCCAGCAGAGTGCCTGAAATCCTCCAGAACTCACCCAGGTTAGTGGAAATATTGTGTGGACTGTCTCAGGGGGCAGCTTTCACAATGAAGGAAATAGGAAAAAGATTTATCAGGACAATATTTGCCCCCTACCTTACTTGTGTCGCTATTAATCATCTCTGAGCTTTAGTAGACACTCTCTCCCATCCCAACCTTTCTGGTAACTTGTGCCTCTGCTTATGATCTCAGGCTGAAGTGTTCAGCACTAGTGTTTTGGGGTCCAGCTGGAGACAGATTTGTAGAGGAAGGTGGCTCTGTGCTTTCTGAAAGTCAGGCCCTTTAATATGTCTCAAGCTAGGCATCCTGACCTGAGGCAGCCAAAATCACTAGGAACTCTGGCAAATTTAGGCTTCAGTTTTTAGCCACATGAGTTACTGTGTTGTAACAAAATTCCCCGATATAACTTAATTGCAGGGTCATATAGGAAAAGAGGAGGAATAGGGGGAGGAGCAAACACCTAACTCACTGGTAATCACAATGGAAAAGTTAAGACAAACATGTATTAAAGAAATAGATTTATGTTGAAATCTGCCATTCAGAAATTCTCCCATCGAGCCATCTCCTTTCCTCCATGCCGAAAGCCCTGACAAACATATGCTAAACATCCAGGGGCGAAAGTAAGTTAAAGGACTTACCGGTACAACGGAGTCCTGGGCAGGGGTGTGGCCTCAACCGGAAGAGGCGGGGCCTTTAAATCTTGATTTAAAGGCCCTGGGGCTGCGGCTGGGAGCCCCAGGCCCTTTAAATCACCGCTGGAGCCCTGCCGCCGCTACCCTGGGACTCAGGCAGTGGGGCTCGGGAGCCGATTTAAAGGGCCCTGGGCTCTGGCCGCTGCAGGGAGCCCAAGGCCCTTTAAATCGCCAGCCTGGGGAAGCCAGTCGGTCCGGCACTGTGTACCGGCTCTTGCTGGTACGCCATACCAGACCATACCGGCTTACTTTCACCTCTGTGAACATCCCACGCTCATGTAGAGCTAGTGAGGATCCCAAATAACCACTGGACAAAACCATTTGTCACTCCATCACTCTGGGCCTTAGTTTCCCTATCTGTAAAATGGGGATGAGAATCCTCTTCTCCCCACACCTTGTCTATGTCGATTGTAAATTCTTTGGGACTCCCTCTCACTAAGTGTCAGTGGCCAGAAGGGACCACTGTGATCAACTAATCTGACCCCCCCCTCGGGCCATGAGAATTTCCCCAAGCCGAGGTGCTGCACAGACGCCTGGCTAGGGCAGCTGTGTTCTACTCAAATACAAATACTAGTGATTAATAATCTGACATTCCTGGGTCTAATCCAAGCCTTTGGACACTTTTCACTAACTCTTGTAGCAACCCCCGAGCAAAAATAACTCTGTTTCTGCCATTGTGGCTTTTTTCAGAGCATAATGAACCACAAAAGACCTTCGCTGGCATGGAGCTACTTTCCTCCCTGCATCGCAACATGAAGCAGTAAGCGCTGGTATCTGCTGCTGATTCAGCCACTCATGTATCTGGCTGGGTCTGAAGTTGATGCACATTCCAATGTGATGAAGCATTCCTGGGGGCAACTGCACAATATAAATCAACTCAGGTTCAAGAGAGGAAGCCTCCAGAAATCATCCTGCATCTGAACCCGACAACCAGCATGGAGGAGCAATGGGGTCAGACTGGTGTCAGTGCAAAGTCATTCCCTTGCAAAATAGGAGGCTGCTAGGAGCTTCACTTCCCTGTTTGGAAATATTGGTCTAAACCCAGTAGGGGGCATGATCTGCTGGCCAATTCCCTGGATGGTCGGCTGATCCTGGGGGGATGTCTACAGTGCCATTAAAAACCCGCAGCTGGCCCATGCCAGCTGACGAAGGCTCGCAGGGCTGTTTAATGCAGCGAAGATGTCCAGCCTTGGGCTGAGACCCGGCTCTAGGACCCTGCAAGGTGAGAAAGTCCCAGAGCTGGGATGTCTAAACCACAATTAAACAGCCCCACAGCCCGAGCCAGCTGGCACAGGCCAGCCTCAGGAGTCTAATTGCAGTGTTGACATGCCCACAGCTAGGTCTATCAGTATGTCCCCACAACTAGGGATGGAGTGGCTTTGCAGGATCAGGACTGTACCCTAGAACCCAGCGATGACACCGCTTGGGCCTGTTCACACTGTCTGGGCAAACTTTGTTCCATTTGTTCAGCTGGCACCAAATTAACTATTATGAAATAGCCAGTCACGTTTTATATTAAGGATCCATTTCTCAAGAGTTTGTGACAGGCTAATGCAGGATTACTATGTTTTAATACACGGTTAATCAATTGGTACAGATGTTAATCTGGCCAGGCTCTCTCAAGGAATTTTCAAGCTATTTTTCAGCTGGGGTAGTTTCTTTAATTGAGTCTGTTTAATAAACCAATCAAATTCTTACTTCAACATCTGGGGAAGCATAGCAGTCTTCTCCCCCGGTTAGTCTCACGCCTGTATTTCCAGCAACCAGATTTCCTGGCTCTTGTCTCAGCAATACAGATTCCCAACCTCTCTCCCCGTTCATCTGTTTGGTTTTCTGGAGCAGTTCCCCTCAGCAGAGGCTTCAGCAGCAATCCATCAGGGCCTCTGACCCCTCAATTCCTTATTCCTTCACACTCCCTGCCACCCAGCACCAGTGCTGCTGAGAGAGAAGCCAACACCTTGGACTGTGAAGGAAGCTAAGAGACAAGAGAGTCACGCCAATGTTAAAAGCCTCGGATTCCAAAGCTACCAGCTACTTTCATTTCCTCAGGCGCATTGCAGGAGATTTCTGACATACTCCGGTAACATCAGTGCCTGGGATCACACAGCAATTCTCCCAGCTGCAACAGCCCTTTCCTCCCTCAGGCCTCTGGTGTTAAAAGCAGGCGACGCTCCCAACACTCAGCTGAGTGACATTCTTGTTTTCTGATTCTGGTCAAAAGCAAAACGCTGCTGCCACCATCACACGCCTCAGCCCCACCTGCCCGGGGAGCTAAGATCCTAAGCCAGTGGGGCCCAGAGCCTCAAACGTAGGTAGGTGCCTAACTCCCACTGGAATCAATGAGAGTGAGGGGCTTACATACCTTTGAGTGGCTGGGTCTAGCAGAATAGAGGCCTGAACTGTGAGCCTCTTCCCAGGAGTAAGGAACATTTCCAGCATGGCTGTGTGAAAGGGATCAGCCCCGTTCTGTTAGAGCCGGATTAGCACCTTGCAGGCCGGCAGCGTGGAGCTACACAGGACCCGCAGCCGGGCAGGGGCTCCCCCTCTGCGCTGGCTGGCACGCTGAGGGGACAGAGCTGAGGCTCGACCTACACCTCACCCTGGCCAACACACTGCCCACACACCTGCACAGGAAGAGGATGAATAAACAACAATACTTTGCTAGTGCTTTGCATCCACAGCTCTCAAAGTACTTTACAAAGGAGGTCATGGTATCACTAGCCCCATTTTACAGAGGGGGAAACTGAGGCACCGAGGGATAAAGGCACTTGCCCAAGGTCACCCAGCAGATCAGTGGCAGAGTCAGGTCTCCTGAGTCCCAGTCTTGTGCTCGATCCATTAGACAACACTGCCTGGCAGCAGCTACAGCCCTCACCATCCCCCATGCTTGGACCAGCAAGGCAGGTAATCCATGCAGGGGAATGAGGCAGTGCCCTACAGTTTCCCCAACCCCCTTAACTCCCCTTTGAGGTGGGTATGGGAGGCAGCTCCCAAGTGAGCCCTTCCTAAGCTTGGATCTTAGCTCTGAGTGAGCGGGGTGGTAATTATGTTCCCTCAGACGGAAAGCGATGGTGAGCAGGGCTGGCCTCTGCGGGGACGACTCAAGTGCCACGAACACATCGCCAAGCCAAACCTTTGAAGCCCAAGTGCCCCTTCGCTGAGCTGCCGACGCCTTTGTTCAGCTGCCTGTTCCCTGGTAACAGCTAAGGGCAGGACACACGTCTGAGCCAGGCACTTGCCGCTCATGGCATCACTGTCATCAGCTGTTACTGGGGAAACTGAACCCTGAGTTCAGGTCTTGGCAGGAACAGGAAGGAAAAACTGAGCTGCAGAAACTCAGACTTACGCTGTGTGAAGCAGGGTGAAAACGCCTTCTGTGAGCTATGTAGGAATGGAACCTTTTATTTTCATCCTCTAAAAAAATGTTTTGCCGTCGCTCTCCCCTGAAGGCAAACGCACAAGTGGTGTGAAAGAAACAAGCAGGCACCAAATGCCTTATTGATTTTACGCTCGATGCAGTGGGGACAGCTTTAACTGTTTGATCAGGCCCAGGTACCGATCTTGGGCTGCAGGACTTAAGCACCATGTCAGAAGTGATTTCTATGCTTGATCTGCTTTGGCTGTAAGCCACGCTCCAGCCCTGGTAATGAATTCTGTCAGAGCTTCAGATTGGAAACTCAGTCTCCTAAGGTGAGAAGAGAAGAGAAGTATTCAAAGAGTAGGGTGGGATTGTTAGCTATGTGGCTTCTATGCACCCTAACAAGCCCTCTGCAGCTAAAATCCCATCACAGCCCTTAGCAAATGCATCACTTCCAAATATTATTCACTCAGAATAGGCCTCCGTTTTGCAAAACTCACACCACTTCCACTGCACATTTAACGCCTCTTCACAGTTGTTTTCCCCACACACACACTTAAGAATCGAGAAGGTTGTTGGGTTATTTTAACAGAAACATCCAGAGTCACAATGGTAAGGAAGAAAAACAGAAAAGCCCAGGAGGTTTGGTAGGGCTATAAGCCATCATGCAGTGTTGCCTAGTGGTTAAAGCACTGGACTGGAACACAAGAGACCTACATTCTATTCCTGGCTCTGCCACTGGCCTGCTAGATGCCCTTGAGCAAATCTCTGTGCCTCAGTTTCCCCATCTGTAAAATGGGGATAACAATACTGATCTCCTCTGTAAAATGCTTTGAGTTCTCCAGTTGCAAAGTGCTAGATAAGAGCACGGTATTATTCATAAACCAACCCCTAACTAATGCGGGTCAGGAGGAATGTTTCCTCTGGGCCAGGTTACCCCATAACTGCCTACTGTGGGGTTTCTTGCTCCTTCGGCTGACGCAATGGGTGCTGGCCACTCTCAGAGATGGAATTCTGGGCCCGATGGACCATTGTTCTGTGCAGAACGGTGACTCCTCTGGGCTTGGGTGTCTGTGATTTAGGAAGAGCAAAGGCCTACTAGACATTGTTATACGTGGGCACGTCTAGAACGGAGTGATCACGGTCGGGGAACTCCTCAGGCTGCTGCTGGGGAGAGGGATAGCTCAGTGGTTTGAGCATTGGCGTGCTAAATCCAGGGTTGTGAGTTCAATCCTTGAGGGGGCCACTTAGGGATCTAGGGCAAAAATCTGTCTGGGGATTGGTCCTGCTTTGAGCACGGGGTTGGACTAGATGACCTCCTGAGGTCCCTTCCAACCTTGATATTCTATGATCTTTCTGCCAGTCTGTCTGGAGTGGCACACAAATGGGAGTGCCAGCCTGAGAGCCAGGGCACAAACCCCAAACTGGCTAGGAGTTCTGTACTGAGGTTTCTCCAACCAAGTACCAAGCGTGACCTTCTCAAGCCCTAGAACAGCCTTACCATGAAGTCCCAGACAGTCCCCTGGGGCAGTCCAGTCTATCTAAGCCTGCCTCTGCGGCACATGGCCCTTTACACCACAAATCACAGTAATATTCAGGTTACTCCCATTCCCAAAGGACCAGTCACACACCCCAGACTTTACATCCAAGACACTTGGAGCCAATCTTACAATAAACTTCAGATTTATTACCTAGGAAAAAGAAATGAGAGTTATTTCCAAGGGTAAAGCAGGTAAGCATGCACACACAAATGAGTTCCAGTCTTAGGTTTCAAAAGGTAATAGAAGCTGCTGTGATATGCCAGCTCTATATGTTCTTTAGGGCTAACCAGCCAGGAATCCCTTGCTTATGCTTAGAAATTGCCCTCTCCAAATTCCTACTTGACAGGGATTTGTGTTCCCTTCCCCCAGCGTGGTCTCCTCTTTTGGGGCATGGGGGAAGCAATCGACAAAGTCTTTTCTTCACTGATGTTCCACATGGCTTGCCTGGTGTCTATGGGGCTTCTTTGGTTACAGAGGAGATGACACCTCTTGTGGTAAACTAAACTAGTCTTTCACACTCAGTAATGCGTCTCTCCGGGGGGGGGAGGGGGAAGAGAGGTTGTTTCCAGTTTTAGCAAATACTTAACTATTACCTTAGAACAAGGGATACAGAGATACATAAGATCAATACATGCAGCATCCTACAAGCATTTCATAAAGTCCAAACATTAAAGATATTCTTATAACGCTAACATCTATTTGAACAGTGCTAACACACAGGTGAGCCAGACTGGTTTCCAGCTGAGCATTTGTCAGTCGTCAGTGAGGCCTACGGCCTTGGCATGAGTTGGCATCTGGTCTGCCAGTGTCACACTTTCCATTTGAGCTGAACCATTCATCCTTCCTCTCTCTCTCATGGCCTCTCTGCTGCTGGACAACAGCGGAAGCGAAATATCATTTTCGTCACACCTTTCTAGGGCACCTGCTGAGACCGGAACATGGCTGGGGGCAGGTAGGAGCCACGTCTGCAAATAGCCTGGGGGGCAGCAGTTTCTGCAGTGTGCCAGCAGAGCTGGGGGTTGGTTACCAGGGGATTGAGAATCACACAGCTAGATCCCCATCGCATCACACCCACTATGGGTAGAGCAGGGTGTCCCATGCAGGAGGATAGGGCGACAGGTTGCTTTGGACACGTCAGATTGCTAGTTACCCTCACATGTGAGGATGGTGGCAGCTGAATAAGAGACTCTCTGAGCAGGCCCCAGCTTTGCCTGTGCTCTCAGCCCCGGCAGAGGGGAGGTAACAGGCGCATTCCCTCAAACAGGCCGCAGGAGATGGGAGGAATTGCTGACATTTACCTGAACTGAAGCAGCTGAGCAGATCCTCGCACCTTCTGTCCCAGTCTAACGCTGCTCAGGACGTGTCAGGAAGCCCAAGGCATTTCTCACCAACGCTGTGTGTGTGTCTGTGTGTCTGTCTCCCTGCCATTAGGCCTTGCCAGGGACCAGCAGAAAACAAGCTCTTTTAGCTCCTTCCCGGATTACAGAGAAATGCCCCAAAAAGGGTCACTGTCAGACTGGCCCCTCCTCACTGAAAGGCAGGTCACACTGCCAGGCTATTGTGCCAGAGAGGCACAAAGGGAGGTTTCAAAATCCCAGGATCCAGTGTAGGGAGAAGATTTATTAAGATGGCAGAGGTACCCAATTCCCACTGAAAACCAGATTTCAATGGGGGTCGGCACCTGCCTGCTACTTAGGGCTTTGAAAATCTTCCCTTCACCGGCAAAATACAGCAAAATACAGACTTAGGCTCCTAACCTCAGGCCCCGATACTTAAAATAAGTCTCAGCCTTAGATTTTATTCCATACAGCAAAAAACTGTGTTAAAAGCTATTAAGATTGCAAAGTGAAGCACTCAAGCTTGGCCATGAGTGCAGGGGCCTGGACTAGATGACCTCTTGGGGTCCCTTCCAGTCCTACAATTCTAGGATTCCATGACCAGGTGGCTTTCCCCATCTGTATTCATTATAACACAGCCATCACATCCTCCCATGCCGTTTTGAACGCAGGGCCCCTGTCTCACTGAGGGTACCATGCATCCTGAATCAGCAGGCCCTATGGGTCATTTAAGCCATGTTTAAAGAGGTGCTTTGTGCCTTGTGCAGGCTCTCTGCTCCAGGAGGAATGTCATGCCAAGTGAGAGGCTGGCTGGTGCACAGTGAATGCAGCAGCTGGCCAATATATATTTTTATCCTCCCAGGTTGCTGTGGGGCTCCATGCTCCGTAGACAGCACACTGTCCAACCCCTGCGCTGAATGAGGAAGGAGTCTGGTGGTTCAGACAGTATGTGATCAGCTAATTAAGGACGGTACATGCATGCACTCACTGATTACGCATTGTCCCAGGTCCTACAGAAAGAGTAGTTTAGGACCATGTCATGAAAGGCTGTGTTGTAAAGGGAGTGAAATTTTTCTACCAAAATCTTTTTCTGCAAAAAATGCAGATTCAGTGACACCAAAGCGTTTTGCAAATTTGAGTCAGTTTCGGGGGGGGGGGGGGGAGGATTGTAAAAAAAAATTTTTTTCAAAAAAAGCTCTGGAAAAAATCAAGACGTTTAATTTCGACATTTTCAATATGAAATGTTTTGATTTTTTTGCTTTTTTCCTTTCAAAAGTTTCCTTTACTTTTACTTTGAAAAATTCAGAATCATTGTAAAGTGGTTGAGCTCAGAAGGAAACATTGCGATTTTGGGAAAACAATGTTTGGTTCAACCTGAAACCAAATTTTCTTCTGACTTTTCCAACACTGCCAGAGAAGCGGAAACTCCATTCCTGGCCCAGCTCTGATGCACTGTACTGCATGTACACATGGTGTCAGGGATACAGATCTCATTCTGCAATGAGCTACTTGTCAGCAGATCCCATCTCTCACATGACTCATTTCAACCATGCAGAAGATCAGGGCAGGATCTGGGTTCTCATTGCTAGATCACTTTCTACCCCAAATGCCTGAGGTGCTAGAGGTAATCAAAAAACAGTTTTCCCCTCCTATTCTGTACTTCAGAATGGCTGAATCCTTTCTGTTGAAATGCTCCCCAAACATGTGCTGCTGAGCTGTAAAGAAACATGGAAAATTTCAGCCCCAAAGCTGGACAAAGCTATAAGCAGCTAGGAAAAGGATCTTCACAGTGGAAACACTTGGACAAGCTTCCCTTTGTCCTCCACTCATCACGCATCTTTGTAGGCAACTCGTGTCATGTATTTCATTACCCTTGTACTGTAACAGGTCGCTATGGAATGTTTTCCATCATCCAGCTTTGGCAGGAAAAAAAAGCGGTCTCCGAAGTGTCCCAGGATGCTTAAAAAAAAAACGTGGGGGGGGGGGAGGAGAAAAAAAACCCCTTGTGTCTGGGGGGGGGGGGGAATCTTTTACCAAAGGAAACAATTTGCCTTGGATCAAACTCATCAAACCCCCCTTTCCTGATGCTCATGCCTGAAGTGCAGAGGAAAGAACTGCCAGTGGCCAATCAATCCTTCCGGCTGCGCATCAGAGAGGATGAAGGAAAGGCCAGGATTGGTGGAAGAGAATCCGTAGGGAGAAATCCCACTGAGATGGTTGGCTTTAGCAGAGGAGCTTTTGTAGTGAGCAAAACTAAAATCAAAGCCCATATTAAAGCATATTTTAACTACAGCGCAGTATCTAAAATAAGACATAAGTGTGGAGATCTCTCCCCCTACTCTGGGGGGTGCAGCTCAGAGTATGACAATATCGCCCAGTTCCGCCAAATGCTGGCAGGAGTTTACCTGCCAAAAGGAGGAAGTCGGGACCCGATACTTCCATTGCAAAAAAACCTGGGTCATCTTCCCAGCGTTCCGACTGCCGCCAAAATGGGGACTGGACCTTGAACTCCTCACATAGGCCCAGGTCAACCCATCCCCCTCAACGCTTCCACAATCCCCGAGATACCGGCTTTGCCACATGGAGGGGTTTTCCTGTCCAGCATACAGGAAGCCTCTTGATGAGCGGATGCCTGGCTTCTGGGTGGAGCTCAGTGCATGTGTGTAGTGGTCAGGGGATCTCCTGTGCTCCTCGCCAGTGGCCTGACCCAAAGCCGATTGAAATCAATGGAAGTCTTTCCATCAAGGTCAATGGGTTTTGGATCAGGTCCCTTGCTTGGGCCTGTGCCCTGTCCATGCCCCTCCCCCCATTTCCACCAACCCGCATGGAAGGTCACGTTGCTACTACTCCATTCACTCAATCCCACTGGAATGTGTGGGGGTGTGGTGTGGATCCATGTTCCATGTACATGTCTCAAGTGGAGTTCCACAGGGATCTGTTCTGGGTCCAGTGTCATTTAACATCTTTATTAAATGATCTGGATGTAGGAGTAGAGAGCATAGTGATCAAATCTGCAGATGACACAAAGCTTGCAGGGGGAGGGGGTGTTTGTAAACACTTTGGAGGATTGAGCTAAAATTCAGAGGGGTCTTGATACTTTGGAGAACTGGGCTAGACAACAAAATGAAATTCAACAAAGACAAATGTGAGGTGCTACACTTAGGGAAGAAAAACCAAATGCACAGATACAGAATAGGGGATAACTGTCTGGGCAGCAGCACTGCTGAGAAGGCTCTGGGAGTTGTGGTGGAACACAACCTCCACATGATTCAACAATGCAATGCTGTTGCCAAAAAATTCCCCAAACAAACCCAAAACAAACACACACAAATGCACTTTTAGGTGCATTAACAGAGAGGCACAGCATGCAAGTCACGGGAGGTGATAGTACCACTCTACTTGGCGCTGGTTAGGCCTCAGCTGGAGAACTGTGTTCAGTTTTGATCACTGCTGCATAGAAAGGATGTAGAGAAACTGGAAAGGATCCAGAGGTGAGTGACAAAGATCAAAGGGATGGAACACAAGCCATATGAGCAAAGGCTGAAGGAACTGGGTATTGTGATACAGCATGGCCAGAAGCCAGCAGGAGAGTGATAGATGGGAGATACGTAAGCCCCAGGATGATGAGAGTCTTATTCCCTGTAGAGGGAAGAGAGGTTGCTATAGATTAATTAGAGCACCTGAATCCAGTCACCTGATAAAAAAAAAACCCTGCTTCAATCAGAGAGAAAGGAGTTGAAGCAGAGTGGTTTAGTGTTGGAGCAGAGAGCAGTTTGGAGAAGAGCAGTCTGAAGGAGTTGAAGCAGAGTGGTTTGGTGTTGGAGCAGAGAGCAGTCTAGAGGAGAGCAGTTTGGAGAAGTGCTGTGGCGGGCCAGAAGACCAAGACCCTAGGTAAAGGAAAACCCAGTTTGTGTAGAGCAGAGGGACTCCACAGAGACAAGGGGTTGGGAGAAACTTGGTCCAAGTGGAGAGAGGGCAGGAAGCCCCCACAAGCTAGAGAGCCGGAGAGGGAAGTAGCCCAGGGGAAGGAATCGCTAGTTCAAGTGGTCTGCTGCTATCCCTAGGGCCCCTGGGCTGTGACCCAGAGTAGAGGGAGGGCCCGGGTCCCTCTCTCTCCACTCCCCTTCTCTGGGACACTAGTGGGACAGTTGATACCCCAGATCAGGGGTGATAAACAGTGCCCTGAAACCCCCCACAAGAGGAGAAAGTGCGGAACCCATCATAATAGTGCCAGCAATTTGCCACAGTATGTTTAGTTTGGAAAGGAGGAGATTAAGGGGGGGACAGGATAGCAGTGTTCAGATATTTGAAAGGCTGCCATAAAAAAGATGGAGAAAAGTTGTTCTCTTTTGACACGGGGCAGGACAAGAGGCAATGGGTTCAAACTACAGCAGAGCAGATTTAGATTAAATCTCAGAAAAACTTCCTACCTGTGAGAACAGTAGGACAATGGAACAGACTGCCTAGGGAGGTTGTGGAAGCTCCTTCACTGGAGGTTTTCAAGAGGAGGCTGGAGCCATCTGTCTTGGATGGTTTAGACACAACAAATCGTGCATCCTGACAGGGGATTGGACTAGAAAGATGATCCTTGCAGGCCCTTCTAACCCTATGGGTCTAAGCAGAAGCCAGTCCCCAGCTCCCAGTAACACTGCCTTGGTACACCCCAGACAAACCCACACAGCCCCAGCTCCTGGCTGGCATGGAGGACATTCCACAGGCTGGGGGCAGAGGGGAGGGAGTGATGCTGCTCTGGATCCCCCCCACGCTCATGTCATCCCCTCCACTTGGAGAAAGCAGGGCAGAGGGCTGAGTGCAGCTCCGTATCTTGGGAGTGGCTCCTTTCTGCGGGAGGGGAGAGAAGGGTACGGATCTAGCACATTTCTGAACTCGCAACAACAAAAACCCAGAAACATCTGATGGGGGAGGTAAAGGGAGGGCAAGTGAGAAACTGCTCTCCCCTTTCCCCTATATAGGAAACCCCCCACCCTGAGCCAGCCACACAAAGCCCTGCAGTCTAGA
Organism: Terrapene triunguis; assembly: GCF_002925995.2. Taxonomy (NCBI): domain Eukaryota; kingdom Metazoa; phylum Chordata; order Testudines; family Emydidae; genus Terrapene; species Terrapene triunguis. The sequence goes on along the minus strand of NW_020664524.1, from coordinate 505,682 downwards.
AACCACTGCAATTTAAACAGCGCTTAGTTCAGGCATTGGGATCCTCCCATTTCTACTTTGGGTTCTTTAAATAATACTTAAAAACCATGGGGTTTTTTGACATTATCATAGAATATCAGGGTTGGAAGGGACCTCAGGAGGTCATCTAGTCCAACCCCCTCAATGCAGGACCAATCTCCAGACAGATTTTTGCCCCAGATCCCTAAATGGCCCCCTCAAGGATTGAACACACAACCCTGGGTTTAGCAGGCCAATGCTCAAACCACTGAGCTATCCCTCCCCCTGGAAGTAAATAAGGCCCCGATCCTTCAATTGAAGTTGAAAGGGCTCTGTACAGGGGCCAGGGAAGAGATCAGTGCAGGATTGGGCCCTGAAAGATTAAAACCAAAACACGAAATGGGTTGTCTGTGTAATTGCAGGGGGTGTAGAGATCCAGAATGCACAGAAAAATGGCCCATGGCCAACGAGTAAAGCAGAGCAGTGATTAGATCATGGGGAAACGTTTGGGGGGAGGAAAAAGCCGCAGATGCGTCACAAAGAGTAAGATCCCATGACTGGCATGTGATGCAGCCCCTTTACATGTGACCATGCCAGCATCAGTTTCACTGTACTCAGAACACAACTTCTTTAGAGAGCCAAATGGATGGGAATCCTTCACTGCGCCTCAGGGTCGGCAGGCAGCTTAGACCCTGGCTCCTTCTGGTGATACAAGGGCTTTTATGGGGAAAAACTCCTCCAAACTCATGTCATTTCCCTCTCCCATCAAAGCCACAACTGTGACAGCATCACTGAGGTTAAAATGCGATGTGTTTGCATATATCGTAAGAATCCCTACAGCCGCATGCTACACAAACACAATAAAAACCATTCATTTAATGTTTAAAAACGCAAGGATGCTAGCTTGAGGCTCTTGGCTGTGCAATCGCAAAATCTGAGCCCATGTGACAGCCAGGTCTGCATAATAATTAGCTCTGGGCAAATCAGTGAATTTTGCCTTTTTGATTTGAGAGTTGCCTATGAACAAGCTCCAGTTTCAGTCAGATTTATTCATTATTCAAAATTAGGCACCAGGCAACTCGAGGGATGAACTCTGGGTCTGCCCATTGTTCTCAGGTGGTGGTTTGTTTCTGTTGGACTAGTTAATATTTGAACGTGGAGAGACGTTTGTTTGCTTTGACTCTACACACACACACACACACACACACACACACACGTCACAGGCAGCTGTGCTAAGGTTGGGTTCTCATCCGTTTCCCAACTCTCCGATTTAGAATGGTGAAGTTTATCTTCATGGTGTCCACCCACATTGCTGCTAGTGAACTGGTCCTCTACAATCAGAGCCTGATCCTACTCAGACCTAGACACGCGCTAATTTCACGCACTGCCAGTAGCCCCGCTGAAATCAACCGGGAGGCACAGCCTCTTCTCTACTAAAGAAACTGGCCTATGCTGCACCATTCTAACAGTAAGAGGGCTATTTACAGTGGAAGGCTCCCCTTTGTTTGGGGTTTTAAATACTTCTATAACACCTGGCATTTTGATAGCACTTTATATGTACAGAGCACTGAGATGTTAAATTATTGATCTGTAAAACATGCCGGATAAATTGGTGGTTAAACTTTATCCTCCCCGGTTTACTGATTGGGAAATGGTCAGAAAGATGAAGCAACTTGCCCAGGTCAATGGAGTGACTCAGTGGCAGAGCTAGGATAAGGATTTAAGACCTCATGGCTCCTGTGCTCATCCCTCCAGACGTTGCTGTGACAGAGATGGCAACTTCCTGCCATAGCCTGGAGCAGGGCCAGACTAACTCTCCTGTGGGCCTGGGGCTATTAGATTTTTTGGGGCCTCTGTATGCAAGTCTTCCTCCTAATTTAAAACAAAATGATCACAATTGAGTTTAGGCTACTAACTCTATACTAAACTTGCCTTTTAATTAACATAAAGTTGTTCTGTGGTTACATTTCAGTCTTAAAACATGTAGAATATAGTTAATTCAAAATAGCCTACTTCTTACCTTAGAACAGCTGCTATATTAGTTTCTTTCTGGGAGGGAGTTTGGGTGCAGGAGGGGCTCCAGGCAGGGGCAGAGTGTTGGGGTGCAGGAGAGGGTGAGGGGGGCGGACTCAGGGAGGGAGTTTGGTGCAGGAAGGGATTCTGACCTGGGGCAGGGGGTTGGGGTGCAGGAGGGGATGCGAGGTGTAAGCTCCAGCCGGGAGTCGCTTACCACAGGCAGCTCCCGGCTAGCAGCGCAGCGGGGTGCTCAGGCAGGCTGCCTGCATGCCGTGGTCCCACACCACTCCCGGAAGTGACTGGCTGCTGGCATGTCTCTGGGCACCCCTTGGGGGAGGGGGACAGCGTGTCAATGTGCGCTGCCCTCGCCCACAAGCGCAGCCCCTGCAGCTGCCATTGGCCAGTTCCCAGCCAATGGGAGCTGCGGGGACGGTGCTGGTGGCAGCGTGCGGAGCTGCCTCCCCTCCCCCCCACCAGGAACCACAGAGAGGTGCCAGCAGCTGGCTGCTTCTGGGAGCAGTGTGGGGCCATGGCATGCAGGCAGCCTGCTGAGCCCAGCTGTGCCAGGGCCTTGGACTGCAGCCCCTAAAGCCCCTGCGTTAATCTGGCCTAGCCTGGAGAGACTTCATTGAATGAAGTGTGAGAATCTTTAGGATCCGTTGTATTAAATGAATTTGGTATGGTTGTGAGCCGTGACTGTGTGTAACCTGGCGGGGGGAATCTGAGACAGTTATCAACTTGAATCACAGGGGAAACCCCAGGTGTGGTTTTGAAGGACTGACACCTACCAGAGCCCGAGGCTGGAGTTGGGGTGACCTCTCATAAGCTTTTTATCACGCTGGTAGGTTTTTTTTGTTGGGTTTAGTGTTTTCTCTGGAATATTTTCACCTGAAGAATAAAGGTACTTGCTTATAGATAGCTGTGTCCCTTTTCCAGCTGCTTGTGGTAACTTAACCGCAGGAATTCCAGCTGTTCCGAGCCTCCGAAGAGCCACCCAAGGACAGATACTGGCCTGTTTAGGCAGGGAGCTGTGCAGCCAGGAAGATTCCCTACCAGGAGGGAGAGAGATGCTGGCTGAGAAGCTGGGATCACAGGGTGGATGCCCTTGGTGGATCACAGAGGGGGAATGTGTGTACCGTTGATCTCACCTGTGACAAATGCCTTTTCCTAACCAGTGCCCCAAGTCTGGTTTGAGACAACTCAACATCATATTAGCTGCATTTTTTCTAACCCCTCAAAACAAACAAAACCTCGCAGCTACTTGCCCCAACAACTGCAATACTCTAGTGCGAAGGCCCAGCTAGTGCTATGAAAGAGTTGGCCACGTCTATTTCCATTGGTAAGAATTTCACCTTTCCACACGGGATCTTGCATTCCACCTGCAAAGCCTGCACGTGTCCCGGTACCCAAAGGATGATCGCAAGTGCAAAGCCAGAAATAAAGTTCCCGGGACTGTAGGTGCAGCATCAAGTCTCTTCACTGGTTGTGTAACAGAACAGCTCTTCGAGTTCGCATGGATGACTCACTGTCTGGGAGGGCGCGCCTGACAGTAACGAGTGAGGTATTCTTAACCAGACTGTCTGCTGCAGAACTCAGGGCCGGGATTAATTATCACCTGCAGATGCATTTATAAACATGGGTGTTATTTCCAGTTAAGGGAGGAGATCTGGAGAGAGCAACAGGCTGAAATGGGCCAGTCACAAAGTCAAGTTCTGCCAAGGAAAAGAACCATCCCAAGAGAACCTGCAGAGTAAGCATGGAGAGCAGAAAAGGGCGACACGGCTCAGGGACTGGCAGGAGCCAGCAAGCTGCTGGAGTGGTTGTTACCCAGGTCTGCAATGATAAGTTATCACACAACTGTTTGCTACCCTAACGGAACTGAGTTCTCAGCGCAGTTCCTAGGGCACAAGGCTTTGTCTACACTAGAAACCAGTGTCCCTTTTCTAGCTGCCCAAGCACCAGCTAGAGCATTGGGAACAATTTTCAAAAGTACCTACGGAGTTAGATGTCCAACCTACATGGACTTTGAAACCCTCTGACAAGAGCAAGTGTAGACCATCCTCACGGGGTTTTCCCAACTGGCTCATGAAGCCCTGCTTTGCTCAACAGAACAGGGTTTTATAACCCTGTGGCAACACTGGCTGAGCCAGGCTTTGCATCATCGCTGGCACTCCTGCAGCCACACAATTGCTGGGAAACAGGGAGGTCGTTGTGAGGCTTGGAAGGATTCGATTTTTTATCAGTAAACGTTGGTGTCGATTTCACCGTGCACAGACCAGCAAAAAAGTATTTCAACTGATAATAATCAACATTTACAGAGAGGCAAAGAAAGAAACAGGCTGCTGGAGAACTTATTAGGGTTTGATTTAAGGCTATTCACTTTGTAGATTTCGACATGTGATGCTGACTATGTGTGATTTAACAGTTATAAAGCTTTAACTTTTTGAATCTCAACATCTCATGTCATTAAACAATTACTGTCTGACCCCCAATTGTCTTACTCCTCAATTTCCCACAGCTCTAAACATTTAAACCAATGAAAACTGGGGGAAAATGCTTAAAAATAAGCTATTAGCTGTCAAAATTAAAATAAAATAAAAAATTCTGCCAACCCCAATCATTTTTAGTGTACAGTAACTTCTCACTTAATGTTGTAGTTATGTTCCTGAGAAATGCAACTTTAAGCGAAATGATGTTAAGCGAATCCAATTTCCCCATAAGAATTAATGTAAATAGGGGGGGTTAGGTTCCAGGGAAATTTTTTTCACCAGACAAAAGACATACGCGCACGCGCACACACACACACACACACACACACACACACACAGTATAAGTTTTAAACAAACAATTTAATACTGTACACAGCAATGATGATTGTGAAGCTTGGTTGAGGTGGTGAAGTCAGAGGGTGGGCTATTTCCCAGGGAATGCTGTACTGCTAAATGATGAACTAGCACTCAGCTGAGCCCTCAAGGGTTAACACGTTGTTGTTAATGTAGCCTCACACTCTATAAGGCAGCATGAATGGAGGGAGGGGAGACAGCTTGGAGACAGAGCCAGAGACACATACCCTGTGTGAGAGAGAGAGATGCCCATTGCCCCTTTAAGTAGGCTGACCCCACTGTAAGTATATTGCCTTTTTAAGTAGATCAGCAAGTTGAGACAGAAGCTGCTGCCAGGAAGCTCCCTCTGTTCTGAGGCCTGTTGTGTCCCCCCCTCCCCCTGCTCTATGGAAATGGGGTAAGTGGGGTGCAGGAGCAGGGGGGAGGGGGACACCGACATTAGCGCGCCCCTCCTCCCCCCACACAGCAAGCAGGAGGCTCCCGGGAGCAGCTCCAAGGCAGAGGGCAGGAGCAGCACATGGCAGTGGGGGGAGGGACAGCTGAACTGCCCAGCAATTGATAGCCTGCTGGGCGGCTGCCGCACAGGGAACTTAGGGGAGCGGGGAGCTGATAGGGGAGCTGATAGAGGGGCTGCCAGTCCATCCTGATTCAAAGCCTCCACCAGCTAGCTGCAACGGGCTGCTCTTCCTGCAAGCAGTGGACAAAGCAGGCGGCTGCCAAACAACGTTAGAAGGGAGCATTGCACAACTTTAAACGAGCACGTTCTCTACTAGATCAGTGACGTAACAACGAAACAACGTTAACCAGGACAACTTTAAATGAGGAGTTACTGTAGTAGCTTCCCATATAGCCTCATCTCTCTCTCTGTCTCACACACACACACACACACACACTTAGTCACCTCAGAGAGACCAAGAGCTGACTCGATATGGAAACTTCTTACCTGTAGAGGTCACCTCTGTAGGGCAGGTCTAAGGTGTGCTGGCAGGGCAGTGTGGGAAGGAGGTGGGCACTGCTGTGGTTTGTTCAGCTAAAAGCAGACTCGGGCTGTCGTGCCTAGAGCACTGGACCGGGACTCAGGAGATCTGGGTTTTGCCTCTGGCCTGCCAGGTGACCGTGGGTGAGTCACTTCACCTCTCTGTGCACCTGTGAAATGGGAATAGTGAAACTGACCTGCTGTGTAAATGCTCGGAGATCTCTGGGTGAGGAGCGTGATATATAAGCTAGGGGTTAGCGGCAGCGTGGTGCCACTTAGCAGCACTAGCGTTTGTTTTGCGGAAGGAACAGAAAGCGTGCTTTACAAATAAAAGCAAACTACAACCCCTTTCCTCCCCTTCTCCTGACCTCACTAGGAATATCTCCATCGCCCTCATCACTGCGCTATCCAGAACAGCATGCCAAAGGCAGATCTCCAAGAAAGAAACCAGCAAAGGGTGCTGAGACATTTGTCCCTTCATTTATTGGCAGTAACAAGTGTTATTTTATTGCTTTTCTTTCCACTCAGAATAATAAGGCCGCATACCCAGGATCTGATGGTTTAAAATTCCAGAACCAGGTACACAATTTTGGGTCAGCTCCCACCTTCTGCCAGGCGGCAGGTCCTGTTCAAATCCTATCCCACCACCCATCAGCCAGCACCTCAATCGCACTAACTCTCTGGGCTGTTGGATCAGGGACAAGGCGGCATTCCAGAGCTCCGGAATCCTCGCAGAGAACATCCTGCCAGCCAACCCCTCTGTGTCACATCCAGGGGATCTGGCAAAGCCCCGCCCCCCCAGTTCATTGCCTAGGTCAATCTGTACCAGAAATGAAGGGGTTGAGTAAGCAAATGGAGAGCACAGTAGCCTTTCAACTCCGGAAGTCCAGATTAAAATCCTGCTTTAAACCACCAGTGAAAATAAAGTGCAGTAGGTTTGTCCTAGTGGCCGTGGGTAATGCATCACTCCCTCGATGTGGCAAAATAGGCACAAGCAGTGCTCGTGTTCGTGAAAGCGATGGTATGGCTGGAGGTCAGGGCTGAGGGGCCTTAGCAGAGCGGGGCCTGAAACTCTCACCTGGCCAGTCTGTAACATGCCTGGTCTGAACTCAACCTCCAGACTTCTCTTAACTAGATAAAACACAGACTAAGGAGTGGAAACGGGCAACAAAATACCCCCTTATAGATGCCAGTATAAAACACACTTCTAACTATCAGACAAAATCAGTGGGGGTAAATAACTACTGACCCATGAAACTGATGGCTATTTTACATAACATTTTCGCCACTGAAATGACCCTGGCAAAAACAAGGGCTCTGAATCCATCCTAGTCCCTTCAGCTCTCAGACGCTAAGCTGAGGAGCTGAACTAAGGAAAGCCCAGTGACAGGCACTGGTAAAGCAAGCAGCATCCGTTGCTAAGCAACCTTCTATGGTTCATTTATTTCTCTCAGCTGGGGACCAGAATGTGTCCGGGTGACTGTACCAGACATGACTTCACAAAGCAATTGCTGAAAGCTTTAATTAATGTTCAGCAGGGGGGAATCCAAAGTGGGGCACAAACCCACAGTTAATTACACTCCAGAGCTACTCTTGCACTATATCCAGCTTTTGTCATAAAGGGTCAGTTTTCCTTACTCTTGGGGGGGAGGAGGTCAAAGTGAGAGTGTCTTGGTTCCTTGCCATGGATGCTTTAGAAATACATCTGAGATTAGATAAGGGAAAGCAGAGTAAAAAAAAAAAAAAAAAAAGAACAATTTGGAGACTCAAAAAAGATAATTCACTTGCTGCTGAATTCAACCAAACTCCTTGTTTTGGCAAAGTGTGAATAGCCTTATGGAAAATCTTACTCATATGAAACATTGGGAAAATGTTTCCCCATATCACGCTCTTTGCCTTCCTTTCATTAGACATGCCGATTCTAATATGCAAGTAGGTAATATTTTTTGTCCTTTCCTCCATTGCTTTCATGAATAACATTACACACTTAACACTCTATTATGGTTATAGAATAATGCTTGTAATTATTGTATTGTTCACCACTTGTGGCTCATTTGTCCCTTGTGTTTTGCAACTTTCTCCAGTGTTTGGTTTTCTGTGACTCAAGCAACATTTCTAATAAAAACAGGTGGTCATTTACAGCTCGGAAAGCAACGATTTTTGTAGCCAAATTACACAGGAGGCAAGGCGGCAGACATTGCAAAAATGCCATCCCTAAAGAACTCTACGGAAAGCCTGTTATCAAAGCGAGGAATCTGATGATCAGAGATGTGGCTGGGAGGTAGCCACTAATCTGCAGTGGGAGCCGCAGTGCAAAAGAGGAGGACGGGCTCTGTTAATTTTCAGTAGCAAAACCCACATCTTACGAAGGATCAGGGCCGATTATGTTGATTTAGGTCATTCGGGCCCATGAGGGGGAAAAAAAAAGGGAGCCCCTGGCCCAGACATGCCAGGATTGTTTAAGAAGCAGGGGGCTGGATGGTCTATTTATTATCGGCCATCTGTGCCTTGCTGCAATCAGGAACGAAAAACAATTAGAGCTTTGCAAGGGGCATTCTATGCAGTCATGATAGCATGTGAGTGCATAATATGGACTGTGCTCTTAGCACTCCCTCCTCTCACAAATCCTCTATTCCTCCTCCTCCATCCCCCAGGAGAGCTGGAGGGATTCACTCCCACCCGTCTTCAGCTCCAGAAGACAGCACCAGCACTCAGGGCAATCAGCTGTCCTCCCAGCTAGGAGACAGCGCCCCTTGTGGTAGTTAGGCCAAACAGCATCTTTAATGCAGAAAAGTAAGTTCATAGAATCATGGAAAATTAGGGTTGGAAGAGACCCATCAGGAGGTCATCTAGTCCTGACAAATGGATCATTATGGCTCAGAAATTGGATGTTCTCTTTTATTGGGCCCAACAGCAATTCACTGCATTCTCCGGCTTCATGTTTTCATGCAACTTCTCATCTACAGTGAGCAGCAATGTGGAGTGGCAGAAGAGACCCCGGTGATGAGGGAGGGATAAAAACGTAGCACGAGAGAAGCCGCTTGAAAGAAAATCAGCCCGACCGACGCAGCTTCTCCTGCAGTGCCTTACGTTCATGGATTGCTTTTCAGCCTGAGGGAGACTGAAGTACAGCACCAGTGAAATGCAGCCACCTCTGGGCAGAACAGGGGGCATCCAAGCAGATTGCAGCACAAAGCCAAAAATTTCCCTTCCCCTCACTAGGATACAAAAGCCAAAAAAGTTGATTCCTGGAGATCTTTAATATTTCTCAAGAGTAGGCAGGACCAGGATGTGAAATCCACTCCCCTCCCCTTCCCAGATGCTGCTGCATAGTCTGCCTTGTATTTATGCTGGATGGATGAACGGCTGATTCACCGGGGGTTCCAGGGACAAGCAGATATTCCAAGCGCAATGCCTAGACCCCCCATTACCTCTCTGAGCTGAACTAAGACTTGTACTCAATCCACAAGACCAGTCTTGACCTCCATTGTCTTTATCTAGGCACAAGGTTAGTTCAGCTGAAGCCTCTCCACACACAGGTTTGCGAATCCCATCCACTTCCTTGTGAAACAATGCTTGGACTTATTTATAGCTCCCCCCGGAGCCAAGAACCAACCGCAACCTGGAAGTAGGGCCAAGCCAGCTGGCTGGGGAAAACGCTTATATCATCACCAGCCAAACATTCTCCACCCCCTCGCCCCCTTCCAGTCTGAGCTCCAGTACGTTACTGACACGACTCACGTGGGACCAAAGGCTGCTTCAGCCTGGAGCTGCAGCCGCTGGGCCTTTCCGCTCAACCAGGACGGGAGCGCGGGTTAAAACAAACATTTGTATTAAAACAGCACCCAGCAAACTAACCTTTGCTACCTTCTAATTTGCTCACGTCCTCTTCACGCTTACTCCCCAGCATTACTATAATCAAAGGGGAGAAATAAGTTCTTTCAAGACACCTGCGACAGCTGGCTCTCCTGTGCCCCCGGAGCAAGTGCTTCCTGCTGGGCCAGACCCCAGCGGCTGTAAAGCAGCCCCCCGAAGTCAATGGGGTTATCCTGATTGACACGCTGCTGCTTCTTCGCAAGGACAGCTTTCACCCACGTGTTTCTCAAGCATTTGAGTTAAAAAAATAAAAAATAAAAAGGTCAAGAACTGATTTTCTCTTCAAGTGCAGGCTAAGAGCCCCCTCCCCACTAGCACAAACAGGGAAGGCAAGATTAGCTATTCCATCTCGCTAACTGGGCTAGTGGGCATTTCAATCACAAACAGCAAACAACAAAAGCCAGCTGAATCAAGGGGACCGGAGCAAGTGTAACCCACACACCTTCTGGGTGTGGTGTTCTGTCCCATCTAGTGGCACCGAGACCACTTAAGAGAGAGACAAAATGAGCCTGCTCTACAGCCTTAGCTAAGAGCCAGTTGGCTTTTAGCTTATGTGGTAGAGTCTCATGCACTAAGCTCCAGAGGCCCCAGGTTCATTCTCGCCCGCTGACAACCGGGGTCTGTTGATGTTACACAAGCAGAATGAGATAACCTGCAGATCAAATGGCCATAGCTACTGACGGGGTGGAAGCCCACAAAGGGACCTCTGATCCTCGCCCGTAATTCCAGGGTTTCATTTCAAATGTTCATGGCGATCTGGACTTTCAGAGGCCAGGAGCTGTGGAGGACAAAGCAAGATTTTCAGAGATGTAGGCTTTTCTAGGGACACTGATAACCTAATGGGGACCAATTCTCTCTCTCTCCCCCAGCCCAACATGGATTCTTTAGTCATTTAGAAAAGATGCTGAAAAATAATGATGCAAGATGATCATTTGATTTTGATGGCTTAAGCATAGGAGAAAATTGTGAGACTCCATTTCCAAGATGACCTTAACCGTAGCGTGTAGCTCCTACGATTGGTCCAGAGGTAGGAAAAAATAGCAAATAATTCCTTTCAAGTTAAGCGAAAAGAGACAATCAGAGAAACTCGTAACGGAAAGCAGCTCAAATGGAACAGAGAACTTTATGTAAGGCTACAGAACAGGAACCCACATTAATGTTTCCAAGCCTCCTCCATAATGAGAGGAATTTCAGGAGAGGTGGAACAATACAGGGTGAGACAGTCACAAGGCGTTCACAGATGGTGGCACAACAGAAGGAAAAGCCTAACGATATAAGCAAGATGACTGAAGCATGGGGCTGGCTTTGATATCAAACATGTCACAATGCTCTCCTGTGCCAAGACACAGCCACTTAGGAGAGAGCCTCCCTGATTCCCACAGTGCATCTGTGCCAGCTTCCACTCACTGGCACAAGTTAGGGCAGACACAGGGCTGCTTATGCAGGGACTGGACTCCCATTGGGAAGGGGTGTAGCGAGCCACTGCCTCCCCCCAGCACGCCCCAATGCCACGGTGTGGGAGGGCACTCAGTGCAGGAGCCAGCTGCATCACTTCATGCCAACTCAGGGCTCTCCTGCCCCAGGGGAATTCTCAGCTGGCCGGTTGTTGGTGCAAAACAGCCAGAACAGAAGAGATGATTCTGGGGCGGGGGCTTTGTATTTTGAGGGCGGGGCACGGTACCAATTTTCTCAGGTTCTCGTTTATTCCTAGATTCCAAGGCCAGAAGGGACCACTGTCATGTAATCTGACCTCCTATAACCTCTAGTTAGCCGCTTTCCCTCTTACCTCCCTGGTAGGGTGATCATATTTTCCCAAAGGGAAAACGGGATACCCCTGGGCTGGCCTGAGCTCCTCCCGGCCCTGCATGGGGCTGGCCCAAGCCCTCCCTATCTCCTACCCACGCAGGACTGGGTTGAAGTCCCCCTCCCCCTGGGCCAGCCTCAGCCCCAGACTGCCCGAGCCCTCCAGCCTCCAACCCACCCAGGGCCAGCCTGAGGTCCCCCTCGTAACTGGCACATGGGGCTGGCCTGAGCCCCCTCACCACATGGGGGGCTGGTCCTCTGAGCCACCCTGCTGCCGAGCCCCCTCCGGTCCCCGCGGTCCCCTTTCATCCTGCCAGCGGGGCTGGTAGTCCGAGCCCCCTTGCCACCTGCCCACAGGGCAGCTGAGTCCCCCCCTTCCTCGCTGCACACCGGGCGGGCTGGCTTGCCCAAGCTGCTCTCCCTCCAGTGCAGGGCTAGTGTTGCCACTCACCATGCCCCCCATCCCTCTGGGCCCCGCTAGGGGTCCCACCTCACATCAGTTGGAAAGAGCAAATGGGACAAATGCCCAGTTTTGTCAAAAAAAGTTGGGACGGCTGGGACCGAGCCTAAAAAAGGGACTGTCCTAGCCAAAATGGGACATATGGTCATTCTACTCCCCAGTAATAATGATAATGCCTATTGTCACAATGCTCTCCTGTGCCGAGACACATCCACTTAGGAGAGAGCCTCCTAAAAAAGGAGGAATAATGATTATGCCTATTGCATCTGTGCAAGCCCCAGGCATTGCGGTGCTCCACCGGAGGGAGGGAGTGGAGCTTAGCGAACAGCTGGTGAGACACACAGAGGATCAGACTCTCTCCCTGAGCCGCCTGGGCTCTGCAGGGGGAACATCAGTAAAACCTCCTGAGTGACCCTCACAGGGAGCAGGGCTGCCAAAGAAGCAACATGTTAAGTCATCCAGTGCTGTAGGGCCAGACTTCCAAGCCACAGTGAATATACCCAATGCACACCCCTCCTCCCTGTCCAGCTATCCGTGATCGTGGGACAGATGTACGAACACATGATTACCACTGGAAATCTGGGCTTTATAACGTACTAGTGCATTGTGCAGACTCTGAGCCCATGGCTCTTTTGAATGGCCTGGGTGAGTTTTCCTGTGGTCCAGGGCTGTTCAGTTTTGCTGAGGTCCCGCTCGCTCTCCGAAGGCACGTTCCCTCTGAAAGCCAAGGCCAAGGAAGGGTCAGCCAAACAGCGCTGGGCACAACACCCAGGATCTTCTTACAAACATTTCCCTGAGCTGCGGCTTTGCAAACCTTCCATTTGCAGCATTTGGATTTGGGGAATTAATGTAATGCTCATGAAGAGGATGGATTAATATACCTGCCTCTACCTTGCCAACACCCACAAGCCAATACCAACTATTCCAGCTCATGAATCCAGTACACCCCTTGCCTCCCCAAAAAATCGTACGATTGGCTTAAAAATTGAGAGATTGACAAAAAGTTGTGGGTTCTTTTCATTTGCCAGCTGGCTTTTGCGCCTGTAGTGGTCACATTTTCAAGATTTCCTCCTTGTGCTGAGAAGCTGAAATGCTCAGTGCTAGACATTTTCATTTCAGTAGAGGTAAACTGAGATTCTCAGATGATCTTCTGACTCCAGGAGCTGGGGCTTTAAGAACATCAAATATCACTCGGGTCACACTGAAAGTCACAAGACTGGGCAACACTGTCTTGAAGTAGGTCTAACGAGCTGGCGCTACACAAAGCATTCCTGAATATCGCTGCGGCCTAGGCCCAGTGCTGAGACTCTTAAGCAACAACTGCCCATCATGCAGAGTTGTGCCAAAGGGTGAGGTGGGCTTTCCCAGGTGCATGAACCAGGAGTAAAATGAAATCACCAAACCCAGGGCACTCACATGCAGTCTAGGTCAGCAGGCTGAATCCAACACACAGGCCAGTTTCAGAACATGGTGCAAGCTCAATTCATACCTCCAAAAGGTGCTGCAAATGTTTGCACCAGGCCCAAATTTGGCCACGTTTAGCTCATGAGCTTGCTTATATTGTTGTTAACCATCTTACAACACACAGTTGGGAAACAGGGGGTGTTTGACTGTTCAGGTAAAAAACCAGAAGCTGTTCTACCGTTGATGTCACACCCAATTCTACTGGACCAGTAACACTAAAGAAGGTGAACCTTGGGGAATTGCTCTATTGTTGTTTGAATTTTTACATACACATTCCTCTTACTCAGGGGCTTTTTAGGAACCTTCCAACCAGTGATGAATTATCTGATCATTTTCTCCAGCCAGAAAAATGCAAGAGAAGCAGTTGAGTAATAAAAATGTCTGCCACAAAATATTGCAGCATATATCATTTCTCAGCCAAACTGCCTTTCATTTTTTAAAGTAAAATATTTTAGGCCTGTCTAGTATTTAAATGCAAATACCAACCTGGGGAGGGGGGAATGCAAATGATTTTACAGCTTGGAAAAAATTAAACCTATGCAAATATTTGACTGTGAAGTTGCAGCCCCGCTCTGTTTTTGATGAGTTGCTTTTGAGGAGGGAAGTAGAACTTGGCTGAGAACTTGATGAAGGCACAAAGCTTCAGGGACAGATTCCTTGATATTGATTTTGTTTTTGTAAGGTATGCCAGGGATGGGAGCGGGGCTGATGGGTCAACTAGTTGCTGGAGGAAGAGATCATCCAGTGGAAACCTAGAGAGAAGTTTCCATGCACCAATACAGTCCTATGACTGAGGCAATCTCCCAGGAAACAGAACATATCAAGACCTCTCAGGAGTGTTCAAATAACGGCTTTAATTGTAATATTTTTTCCCGAAGATTTTTAAAAAACATTAGCTGTTAAGTACAATAAGCAATTGCTGTACATACCGAAGTAATGCAACATCCAGACCAAGGCTCCACAGCAGGGCGTGATAGTGGTGTGTGAAAGGCATTTGAACGGCACGTGGATTTTAACGTGTGAAAGGAGGTGGATTTTTAAATTAAAGGAGGAGGGGTAAAAAAATCACGTAGTGATTACGCTGACTCATTCCGAACCATTGCAGTTGTTTGGGCTCAAATGATTCTCAGGGAGGGGAAAGAACAGATGAGGCCAGGGTAGAATGGTGGGTTTCGGCTTCTGTTGAAATGTCCAGCTGGGCGTACAGGACCTGAGGTAGTCAGAAAATCTGGGAAAACAAAACTAGCCAGTAATTTCCCATCTTGTAAGAATCCCTGGATGCTAAAGCATCTGTCTGGTAGATTAAACGCTGCTGTAAGAGCAATACGGCCACCCTGCCTCCCCACTGTCTTCATCTGCAGTAGGTTAGACCCTAATTCTCCAACTAGATCCCTGTGCAAAGCTTCCGTTGAAGCGATTCAGCAAGTTCTGCCCAGGCCTCTGCAGACCCACTGGCAGGATCAGGGCCTTTTAAACAGCTAAAGCCAACAGCTTGGTGAGGAAAGCAACAAGTCTGTGCTTTGAACAGATACTTACAAGCCCTCTGCTGATGCACATGGCGTCATTTGGCAGAGTGAACCCTTTAGGCAGGTCTGCTCTCTGCTTTTGGAATGCACTGAACTTCGGCTTCCATTACATAAGGTATTCCAGCATTTCCACGTAGGGTTCAGGTTGGTGCATGAATAAAACCCAATATTTAAGGTGGTCTGTTCCTTTCAAAAAAAAAAAAAAAAAAAAAAAAGGACCCGGCCTGTGAGCATTACTGTCTGCCAGGTTTTAACCCTGTGCTATAAGAAGTTGCATAAGAAAAACCTTAAAGCCCCTGAGGAGAATATCCATGATATTAAGGTGCTATTCTTCATTAGTGGGAGACTTGTTTCTAAGGGAAATTCTTTCAGGGTGACATTTGGAGGGGAAATTAGAGGCAGAATCTCCATTACACTGTGTCTCCATTCTTTGGAGGAGCGGAGTTCCCAGAAGCCATACGTGTCTCACTTGTCGCTCTACTCTCAGGAGATTCTGGCAGTGCCTGCCCAGATACATAAGTCACAAGAGTACTTCTAAGGTCTGCCTGTCGCAGGGTGCAGGCAGACTGCATCACGCAGTTTTTATTTTAGACACTGGATGAGATGGTCCTGTGATGCAAGCCAGCCAAACGGTTCAGAGCAAACCCACTGGACGGATGGATGACTGACGCCAGCTGTTGCCTCCTATGCCTGGTAGGAACTTGACAATGGAGAAAAAAAAGAATTGTGCCATTATCTCCTGACAACCTGTGATCATGGAACAGTCGATACAAGACCATGATGCTTCTAGCAAGGTCACACCAACCTCTTGCTCGTCGATATAAAGCTCAAGGAATAAAAATAGACTTCCAATCTCAGTGATCAACCCAGCAGAAACAGCTTTAATAGGGAACGTTTTCATCAGTTTTCCATTGCACGGGGCATTGTTATTGTGTTATGTGATTTCACACTCAAAATAAACATCTTCGTTCTGTGCAAAAATATGTTTTCCCCTGTGTGAAATATTTCAAAGGTGGAGGGAGAGAGGATCATTCAAAAGGCTGTTAAAAAAGGTAGCTGATGTCGCACGTGAAGGAACCACAGAAGGGGTAAGATTTCAGCTCAGTGGAACCATTTCTCTGACCGAGGATTATTTACATGGCAGACTGGAGCTCAGTAGCCTTGAGGGGCCTGATCCAAAGCTCAGGGAAGTCACTGGCAGTCTCACCACCAACTTGAATAGGCTTTGGATCAGACCCTAAACTTTAAGGGGCTGACTGAAATGGCACCTAAGTCAACGTAATAACTCCCAGACTCCAATGAACTTTGGATCAGATCCTAACTTAGTAAAGACATTTTTTTAAATGATGTCTAATACAGCTCTTCTCTCCTGACCGCTTCTGGAGCATGCAGGTCCCCAGCAGAGATCACCAAGATGCTCTTATTGCAGTACAGAGCAGTCAGTAGAGAGAAAAGTTACCTTCAAGCAGACTGGCACCTTTGTAGTTAATGTCCCTAAAAAAGCAAAAGGCGGAAGAAGAAGGGGAGGGAACGCCACTGAACCAGAAATCTTTTCAGCTCCTTCCAGAATGCTCATTGTAGCAGCAGGCAGGAGGGATGCCTGAGTGCTAAAGGCAGCACTGACTCTTCAAGTTAAGAACTTAAGTGGTACATTTGAAAACTAGGTATTGTGTATTTCCAGATCTAGACATTAGAAAAAGTATATATATAAAAAAACCAGATCATGGAGAGCTACTGGGAAAAAAGTACAACTGCTTTTCTTTGTAACATCTTCTCAGGGCTGTATGAGGTTCAGAGTTACTGCAATGGTGAATATAAAACAGTGATTCCAGAGTCTCACACTATAGAAAACCTCGTAAGGGGTGAGGGTGGTGGTGGGGTGGGGGGGGTTGAGGGAATGGAAAGGAGAGATTCACAATGTGCTTTGTTTTAAATACATATTTACATGATTCATGGTCAATTTCAGAAGTCATCATTTAAAAAAGTTCCTACACAACATAAAAATGCAACAACTCTCCCATCAAAGTGGTTTCAACTTTTGCTGCTCATTAAAAAATTAGATATTTATTTGCAAATGTCTTAAAAAAAATGTGTTGGGTTCTCCCCCACCCACTGTTAAACTTTACAAATAGAAAGTTGTGTAACTGGTATCAACCCCTCAGCAGAGAAAACCCAGCTCTTCTGGACTCTTTCTACATGAGGGAGAACACTCAAAAGAAGTCCCGCTTCACTGTGCAATTCCAGTCCCAGAGCAAACGTTCAAACTTTGGCCTTTTGTCAGCTCCTGCCTGTTTTTTATCCTCTGCTAAAACCAGGAAGAGTTACACACGTCAGGAGTCCCCGCCATCAGATAGCAAAATCTTCATGGTCTGGAGGGCTAAAGGCGGCTGCACGGAGTATGTCCAAGGAATTGACTAGGATCAGGGTTCCTGTTAGATGTTTCCAGCGCTTGGTGATGGGGTTCTTCATCTTATCCAGCCCTATGTGCAGCTCCTGGATGACATCTCGGTAGCTATCTCCAATCTGATTGCTCCAGGTTAGCAGAAAGTCGTAGGCTGGTTTCCACATGGCCTGTGTTCCATGCCGGAGAGGCAAAAAGAGAAAACAAACAAACAGAATTGAGAGATTTTGAATGCAGTTATTTCATGTATATAATTCTACATTTGTAAGTTCAACTGTCATGATAGAGATTGTATTGCAGTACGTGTATGAGGTAAATTCTTTTGTTTTTATAGCACAAATATTTGTAATCAAAAATAAAACAATGTAAAACTTTAGAGCCTACAAAAGTCCACTCAGTCCTACTTCTTGTTCAGTCAGTCACTCAGACAAACAAGTTTGTTTACATTTGGAGGAGATAATGCTGCCCACTTCGTGTTTACAATGTCACCAAAAAGTGAGAACAGGTGTTCGCATGGCACTGTTGTAGCCGGCATCATAAGATATTTACATGCCAGATTTGCTAAAGATTCATATGTCCCTTCATACTTCAACCACCATTCTAGAGGGCATGCATCCATGCTAATAAGGGGTTCTGCTAGATAACGATCCAAACAGTGCAGACTGAGGCATGTTCTCTTTCATCATCTGGTTCGTGTTCTGTAGTTTCAGAACTGGAGTGCTGCTCTTTTAAGACTTCTGAAAGCATGCTCCACACCTCGTCCCTCTCAGATTTTGGAAGGCACTTCTGATTCTTAAACCTTAGGTCAAGCACTGTAGCTATCTTTAGAAATCTCACCTTGGTACCTTCTTTGCCTTTTGTGAAATCTGCAGTGAAAGTGTTCTTAAAATGAAGATGTGCGGAGTCATCATCTGAGACTGCTATAACAGGAAATATATGGCAGAATGCGAGTAAAACAGAGCAGGGGACATACAATTCTCCCCCAAGGAGTTCAGTCACAAATTTAATTAACACATTATTTTTGTAATGAGCATCATCAGCATGGAAGCATGTCCTCTGGAATGGTGGCCAAAGCATGAAGGGACGTATGAATGTTTAGCATATCTGGCACATAAATATCTTGCAATGCTAGCTACAAAAGTGCCATGTGAACACCTGTTCTCACTTTCAAGTGACATTGTAAATAAGAAGCAGGCAGCATTATGTCCCGTAAATGTAAACAAACTTGTTTGTCTGAGCGATTGGCTGAACAAGAAGTAGGACTGAGTGGACTTGTAGGCTGTAAAGTTTTGCATTGTTTTGTTTTTGAGTGCAGTTATGTAACAAAAAAAAAATCTACATTTGTAAGTTGCACTTTCACGACAAAGAGATTGCACTATGTATGAGATGAACTGAAAAATA
Organism: Terrapene triunguis; assembly: GCF_002925995.2. Taxonomy (NCBI): domain Eukaryota; kingdom Metazoa; phylum Chordata; order Testudines; family Emydidae; genus Terrapene; species Terrapene triunguis. Next base: position 486,919 of record NW_020664524.1, on the reverse strand, counting down.
CTATTTCTTTTATCATTTTTACAGTGCAAATATTTGTAATAATAATAATATAAAGCGAGCACTGTATACTTTGTATTCTATTGTTTAACAGTGCGATTAAAATGGCGATCAATTTTTTTGAGTTAATCGCATGAGTTAACTGTGATTAATCGACAGCCCTAGTTTAAATGCCATCAACTTCAGTGAGGCTCAAGCATGTGCTTTGCTGAATCAGGTCCAGATTCGGGCTGTTCGCCCATCAGCTCCTGATGCTTCATAGCAAGGCGACCCTGTTGCCACAACCCTGTAGCATGCCCAGCTACGCTGTGCAAAGCTGGACCCATGGGGAAGAGAACGACTGCTGGAGCCCTGCAGTGGTCAGATCTCAGCCCAGAGCACTGGTCCCTATTTCCCCTAACAGAACATGAACAATGAACCCCACAAGAGCCACTGGTTTGGGGAAAAACCTCAACTCAAGCCAGGGGGCAGTATCAGAGGGTGGGACAAACAGTTATTCAAACTGAAAGGGCCCCAGGATTTCCGTCAGTCATTGAGAGGTGCTACTTATTTTTAAAGGAACAGCAGAGAGATGATTGAAACTGACCAGTGTCCAGCCCACCCCAAACCAAAACCACCCCCATGAGATGTGAGTACCGAGCCTACACTGGCAGGCTCATTGCTCCACTCCCATAGAGGTAGGTGTGTGTGCGGGGGGGGGAAGAGTGTCAATCACGAGCCGTCAGCAGGAACACACTGATTTGTCCCCCTTTCAGAAAGGGAAAATTGGACAATTGTGAAAATGATGAAACACTCGCTCCCCCTGCAGGCAGCTTCTCAAACTCAAAGATCAATGGAGCTTCTCCTCTAGGGGCCACTTTCAGGCACTCACATCTCCCGATGGGAAGGAACCTTGCTCTGGCTTGCCATCGCCAAAGAAGCGCTCTTATTTGCTGACACCTCAGCCAAAAAACCCAAAAGGCAGCCGAAATCAGCCCTCAAGTGTTTGCTTCCAGACCATTGCACAATGCGTCACGCTTTAAGGGATTGTCAAATCTAGTCTCACCTCACTGTCTACCGCTCCATTCCTGTCTCGGTGGGGGGCTTCGTAGGAGTCCATCTGTTGTTTGGAGACCTTGGCTAGCTTCTCTGCCAGCTCCCTCCAGCGCTGAGCCACTTCCACGGCTGTGGTCAGGAGCACAAAGTCCTGAATGAGCCTCACGACCAGCCCCTGGCAGTCCATTTTCAGCAAGGCCTGAGAGAAGACAGAGCAAACCAAGCAAAGGTCAGGTACAGTCCCAGGGTCTGTCTAGTCATCTTCTAGCAGCCACCAACAGTGTTCTCCTGCCACTCTGGCCCAGCAACAGCTGAGAACAGTGACAACTCATTACTACAATGACAGCAGCACTTCATTCCTTGCTCTCAAACACGGAGGTGATAAAGCCTGTGAGAGAAGGACGCCAAGGCCCTCCCTACCAAAATCCAACTCAACCTCCCCTTCTCTGAAACCCAGTAGCAAGGCAAGTCTTGCGTTCCCCTTTCTGGCTTCATGGCTGGTTAAACAACGTCGTCTATGTGCACAGGGAAATCTCTTGAATCAATCATTAACTCCCCTCCCCCATACGACAGGTGGTGAAATACGGTCACTGGACCTGCAGGAAGAATTCTCTCATTAAGTGGATAAAGCACTCTGCCTTGATGTTAGAGGTAGGGCTGGGTGTTCTAGCCAGATCTTCTAGGCAAACGCACTAAATAATTAGCTCCATGATGCAGCTTAAGAACTGAGAAAAATAGCAGCATGTAATAAAGATAATTAACTCAATATGGTCAAAATACGTTAGGGTATAGTGACCAGAGAAGAACCAACATGGCTTTCAATACAGAGAAAAAGAGGATGCAAAGAATAAATGAACCCAGGTACTTGTTAATAACCAGAACATCTGCCAGCCCCGAGAAGGCGAGGCCTAGATCTGATGCCAGTGCCACCCAGCTGCCTGGGCAGGTCAGAGATTTAGGTGGTGTGAAGGAAGCAGTCATTCTGCTGAGGACTCTGGCTCACGTTACGTGACTTTCGTCCTGCACACTCCAACTTTCAGTTCATTAGTTTCTAAACTCTTAAAAGAGGAGAGTTTATTGATTTAAAAGCTGCGATTTCTGCAAACCCTTCCCTGTGGTCGCTTCAACTAGGGAACCTGGAGTGGGAAGTTTTCTGCCTCTCCTACCTAGCCAATTCTTTGACCAGTAAATGACTGACATTGAATGAATCCAGAATTCCAGTGAAATTAAAGACTCACAACACCATGTGACCACAGCCTGGTTTTGCATAAGACTGAGCAAAAAGGGATGCAACCTGCAAAAACAGACCTGCAAGTGCCAGGTAGGACTCTTACCCATGACTTTCAACTGGCCTAGGAAATTAAGGGCTTAAACAGTAATTAACAACATAGAATCACAGAATTGAGGTCACTTCCAGTCCTACGAGAGGTCATCTAGTCGAGTCCCCTGCACTCATGGCAGGATTAAGTATTATCAGACCATCCCTGACAGGTGTTTGTCTAACCTGCTCTTAACAATCTCCAATGATGGAGATTCCACAACCTCCCTAGGCAATTTATTCCAGTGCTTAACCAGTCTGATAGTTAGGAAGTTTTTCCTAATGTCCAACCTAAACCGCCCTTGCTGCAATTTAAGCCCACTGCTTCTTGTCCTATCCTCAGCGGTTGAGAACAATTTACCTCCCTCCTCCTTCTAACAAACTTTTACATACTTGAAAACTGTTATCATGTCTCCTCTCAGTCTTCTCTTCTCCAGACTAAAACAAACCCAATTTTTTCAGTCTTCCCTCATAGGTCATGTTTTCTAGACCTTTAATCATTTCTGTTGCTCTTCTCTGGACTTTCTCCAATTTGTCCACATCTTTCCTGAAGTGGGGTGCCCAGAACTGGACACAATACTCCAGTTGAGGCCTAATCAGAACAGAGTAGAGCAGAAGAATTACTGCTCGTGTTTTGCTTACAACGCTCCTGCTAATACATCCCAGAATGATGTTTATTTTTTTGCAACAGCATTACACTATTGACTCATATTTAGCTTGTGATCCACTATGACCCCCAGATCCCTTTCTGCAGTACTCCTTCCTAGGCAGTCATTTCCCATTTTGTATGTGTACAACTGATTGTTCCTTCCTAACTGGAGTACTTTGCATTTGTCCTTATTGAACATAGAAATGCCAGCCTGAATCAAACCTATGCTCCATCTAGTCCAGCATGCTGGCTGCTAAACTGGCCAGTACCAGATGTTTCAGAGATTACGCAATAACCCATTCATGGACAATTACCTACCTATGGGGAAAATTTCATCTTCGCTTCAGGCAGTTAGTGACTGATTTGTGCTCTGAAGTATGAGAATTTATATCCCTTATTTACACAGGATTTAAAAAACAATTAACGGTAGATGAGAACATCCACCAGTGTCTAATCATTCTTTATCTCCTAAGCCCTTGGCCTCAGGGACATCTTGTGGCAATGAGTTCCACTGGTTGTGTAAACATTCATTTCCTTTGCTCAGTTTTAAAGTTTGTTGCCTTTCAGATTCATTGGGTACCCTCTGTTCTTGAGAGAGAAAAGGTAAGTGTCTCGAGACAGGCCGAGTGAAGGCTGTGATTCCAGAGTTACCCAACGACATGCAGAACATGTCAAAGAACTTTAACAGGGATCTCAGCTCAACATTACTGTGAATCCAAACAATACAACAATCCTGGGAATGCGCACAGACTGAAAAGGAGGCGAAGTGGATAAAATCCCCCAGCAGCATTTTAATTTTAAACATGCTTGTATGTGAATGTGCTACAAGCGATAAAATACTTCCTCAAATTGCCATTCAACCCCCATAACACCATCCCGAGGAGGAAATCATACTGCCGACACCATAGAGAACAGCACCCTAGGAGAGAGAAAAGCAATGTCTAGTTCCTAGGCTTTAAACTACCAAATCTCTCAGGACGAAGTCCCCAGAGGCCCACATATTTATCACCTAAGAGAGTCTATCCTGCTCCCCTGATAATCTCCCCTCCTGCCTGCCTTTTGAAATGAACCCTCTAGAAAGCAGCTACGGAGCACTTGCATTGTCTTGCTCTCTGGTAAGCAGAGACCGAGGGAAGGAGGACTGCAATCAAGTTATGGCTGTGGAATTACGTTAGCTCTTCTAACCACAGCTCTCACTGTATTCCCGTATCAACAACGGAAGTAATAAACTCTCATGTTAAGCAAACAAGGTAAGAGATTAAGGGGTATAAAACTTTATAAGTGTTATAAACTGCTCAGTTAGGAGAGCGATGAGCCACAGAAATATACGGGCGTATCCTGCAGTGATGGGCCGAACTCTGGAGTGACACTGTTGTATCAAGCCAATTGGGTCAGTGCCATCATTTCCCGAGGAATATTTAAGACCGTCCTGACGGGGACTGGAACCAGCGTTTTCGCCTCCCTTCCCTCTCCTGGAAACTGCCGAACAACGGTTCAAGCGCAAAGTCAGTACACTGAACAAGTGTGAACTGTAGTATCGTTAACTATCAAACATGCCTACGCTCTCAGCTGTGAAAGCGCTCTCTGCATAATCACCTCTGTGCAGCGAACCCTGGATTGGTCCTCTCAGGCAGCAAACACGGGACCTCGGCATCTGAAGCAAGAGTGCCCTAGTTCAAGCAGCAGCTGCTGCAAGGAGAACGCCCCTCTTGCAGCCCACCCCTTCCTCAGGCACACTGTGCCTGTCACAGAGCTAGGGGGCGCACTGAGAGCTTGGGGCGCGTGGTGTGTGTGTGGAGTGGGGGGCGGGCTCTCTTTAGAGATGTCCCCAGAGTCCCTTGCAGCAGAGGCAGCCCAGCTGCTTAGCCCTTTCAGGCTCAGCAATCCCACCATTTCAGGGCCCAACGGCCGGATCATTACCAGGGGCTCCGACTCTCCGGCTCCTCAATGCTACAAATCAGCTAGGAAGGAAGGAAGCCTGGCTTTGCAGTGGCAAGGCTGAGTCACTAATTGCACTTGAACACTAGCATTTTGCTGTGTTTCCTAGACAATCTGAGTTAATTACATATGTACAAACACAGAAACTACCCAGTACTTAGCAAACATTGCAGCAAGCCACTCTGATCTCTTCTCCAAGCAAGCCATGGCCGGGATGTTCAGGAGAAAAGATGCCTTGAGGAGGCAAAAGGCTACTGCCTCTTTATTCTTTAATCATTTGAATGAATAGTTAAATCTAATGGCAAGCCACAAGCAGTGCGGGTTAAATAAAGGAGACACAGAGACTCTGGGAATTACCCAAAAACTCATTTACAGAGAAGTCATCATAAAGCCGTATTCATGAATAACCAAATTCATGAAATATTGAAAGAAACAGTCCCCTCTTTTTACTATGCCATCTTATCTGTAAGCAGTCAAAATAGAATTGATTTATGTCTCTAAAAGTCAGGCTGGGAAAATGCTGTCTGGTTTGGCACAGGGACCAGTTATATATTGTACACGTTCACCCCAGTGTGCACACCCATGGGTGCTTACAGATCAATGAATGAAAATTAGTAAATGATTCTGTTACAGACAGCCACAATTACAATACTTGTTTTAAGGCGCCTGCGAAACTGCTTGCAACTGCAGATCTTAAAACAGTTTTTAAATAAGAGGCGTATTACAATCAGGGTTTTGTGCGTTTGAGAGTCCACAGAATTCACGGAAGGACCCCCCCTTTTTTGCAGGATCATGCCACAGAATCTCAGCTTTTCTGGCTGTTTCGAGCCTTCCACTTTTCCAGCTGAACTAAGAGTAAACGGATGCCACCAAGTCTTAGGAGCAACCCGAAGCAACATGTATCTGAGAGGTGTGAACAGCCCCAATTCATCTCAGTGGATTAACTCTGAAACCTACAGATGATTGGAATATCCATGTCGCTCATGTCACCTCTGATCATTTTAGCAGAAACACCCAGCTCAGGTACTTATCCCCCAGCCCTAGACTGCCTCTCATGGTGCTAAAACCCCAGCTGTCCCTTACCCAGGGGCAGTTTCACCCTCCCACTACAGCTAGGATGTTGCTATGAGTTGTAGATACAAAAAGGCACCAAAAGTGGAAAGTGTGGGGACAGAGTAAAATAGATAAAAAGTCAGCACAAATGTGCTGTTGTACTGAGGGTGCTATTCATGTGCCCCTGATGCAAACATGGCTGAAAGCGAAGCCAGACCACTGCAGGAAAGTAAAGCCAACCGAAGACTTAGCGTTAGCAGAAGGGGCTTGGAGTAGAGACAGAGAAGGGAGGATGGCTGTGACAGAGAAAAGCAGCCACAATCCAAGTGGATGGGGTGATGGGTTGAGGAGTGAGACGGGGATTATGGGACCAACCTCCCACCCCACCTTGCCCCTTCTGCAGAATGCTGAAGTGAATGATGCAATAAGCAAAAGAATTTGATAGGTTAAAAAGGAGAAAAGAACAAGAATTCTAGTGTCCAGAGTCTGTCCAGCACTAAAACCAGGCCAGGGTCCATCAGGGCTGAGCCTTGGTACTGCTTCACCCCAGTAAATATGGCTGGAAATTCCCAGCCAATGAAGGCTATCCCTGGGGCTGAATCCCAACAGGCTCTGCTCTCTCTACATGAGCATTGTCCTCTGCCTCACATCGTCATTCGCATGGGAGCCGTGGGAGCACAGCTGGTGCACGATGCCACCAGATCAGAAGGGCTGAGTTTTACATGCATTATGCATGGGGGAACAATGAGCCGTGCTGCAAGGCAGTGGAGAATCAGGCCTTTGGCTCATAGGTAACCCTTATGCTGCAGCACTACAGGGAGCTTCCTTGCTTTATTCCCTAGCACGAGGAGGGCCAAGTGGAGCCTGTTGACTGTTGCTGAGCAGGACAGAACAGCGAGGGCCGGCGTGGGGGGTGGTCTGCAGGCGAGACTGGGCACAAATGAGCAAGGGGCCAGAAGAGTGGAGAGTCTATAAGAGCTTAATGGAAGATTGCAGAACCACAGCACTAGCAGGTCAAGTGTGAGATACTGGATTGAGAGAGGTGAAAAACCAGGAGAGGCACCCAGGGGTTTGTCAGGGCAGGACACGTTCACAACAGCCGAGCAATGTTTCATCCTCGTGCATCTACATCAGAAAGAGTCCATTAGTACCACCACACACCCGCCCCCCCCCACCCCCCCGCAAAGGCCACAATGCGGCAGGGACCGTTCAGGACAGCAAGAGCAACTGCAATAATAAAAGCAAATGCTGCAGATCATCTCTGGTCTTTGGACAGCTCATCCCCTTTGCTGCAAAAACACATACAATTAAATCACAGATACATTTGCTTTCAAAGCGATTACTGGTCCAGCTGGGATTAGCAGGGTCACAATAGACCTTAATCCTGTATCAGGCTTTTGTAGCTACACTTGCCGCCTCCCCCCGACCCCAATACGAGATAGCAAAACACACAGATTCATCTCTTAAAATACACCCAAAATATTCTGGTTTCCACTGACATCAGGATAAATCTGCAGTCTAATCATGGCTGTACTATTATTGCCACTACTTTAAAGCACTACATTGACAATGTTCATCAAAGTATTCATTAACCTCAGAGCTCCTTTCAGCCCTGCTACAAGAGACTAGCATGCAGTGCAGCACAGAACGGGGTTTGAGATTCAAATGATATTTCAAAGCAGTGCCAACGAAAACACATTTAAAAGACATCTAGGAGACACAGTATTTGCATCCCAGCTCAGAAAGGCAGAATCCCATTTCCAATCCTCTAATCATGGAAAATAGCATCTGGGCAAGATAGGAGTGGATCGCCCAGAGGGGAATTCAGTACAAAGCTTTGGCTGCTATTGAGCGACACGTGCGCTGCACACAATGGTGTTTGCAGAATCATGCAAATCTCACCTCCTCCCCTCAGATTAATTTACTGACTCTCCTCCGCACGCAAGCCTCATTTCAGTTTATGGAAAATCCATCGGTATCCCCAGAGGAGACCGCGTTGATTGCAGAGGGTGAGAAAGCCATGGGCCTGATTCTCCATCGGCTCATGTGGTCAGCGATGCAGCTGGCATCCTGCCTAGAGACTGGGAAGATGCACTTGGTGTGAGAGAAGTGATGAAGTTTGCAACTCAGTTGACCTGTTGGATCCCTGGTGTCCTGCTCATGGCTCTGACACCAACTTGCTGGGTGGTCGTAGTGAACTCAAACCCATCCCTCGGTGCCTTCCTTTCCCCTTTTGTGAAGTGGGGTAAATGCTTCTTACCCATGCCCCAGGGGAGTGGTAATCCAGAATGAATTAGGGGCTGCCAACCGCCCTGCCAGCCCCAGATGGAAGTAGTTATCGAAATGCAGAATATATTTATTTTATTAATGATGCCGTTGAAGTTGCAAAACACTCTAGAGGTTCGAAGCATCGTGGCGCATTGGAAAACACTACTACATATTAGTCCGCATCCCACCTTTCTGTAGTGCCATAAATAAAGGTAGCTAGCAGGGAAGGTGATGGTGGTACAGTAATTTTCACTATTAGAAAACCCAGAGCTCTAAAGGGATGCTATCATAAAGGAGTGATCTAAAGTAAAGCTATGACAGAAAAGCTACCCACTGCCTTTGAGAACAATCCAGGAAGGAAGGGGGACATTACTCTGCTTTATACACTGGATTTCTCTAGGGCCAGGACCTCTAGCCAGACAGCTGGGATGTGAGTTCACAAAACACTTCCCACCCACCCCCCAGATTAGAAACCTGCAGCCCCCTAGTGTCATGTGACACTTCTGCTTAGGTAAGCACTTATTTCCAAGACATCAGTAGCCAGGAGTGGAGCAGATGTTATCAATGAGGCCACGTGTCCCATTCAGCATGCCAGACCCAAGTTATGCAACAGGAAACCCAGCTTGATATGGCCCCAAGCCCACACCCTTTCCCCTCCTCCTGCCCCCCAGCACAGCATCCCTCCCCACTTTATAGTATCATCACTTCAGTTCTACCCTGCCCAAGCTTTCAATTTTTGGGGCACTATGGACTTTTGTATTGAACACACCCAATTGCCCTGTGGCCGAGAGCAGGGGGAAGCGACGGGGTTGGAGACAAGCCATGTTTTGGGCACTGGAGAATACATCTCCCTCTCTCTCTCTCCACCTTTGGACAGGGGCAGAGGTGACCCTAAATTTGAGCTAGGAGGGCAATACTCCTTAGTCCACCCTCCAACATACCTTGATAGTCACTAGCTGATCCTCCCCACCCCTTTGCAGGATCTGCCAGTACAGCCCAGGCTGAAGAAGGCCATTAGCTTTCCATGTCCACACTTAACTAGTGCCCTGCTGACAAAGTATACTCCTCACACTGTCCGAAGAACAGAGGTCGTCTGCTGCTAAGCTGTCTGCTAACTGCAGCAGGCCCCCCCAGCATCAGGTACGCTGGACACACCATGAAAATGATTTTCACAATCAGTCAGAAGCACCAGAGGAGATTTATGTTTTTAAAACAAAGTGTAGATTTTGGAACAGCTCTAAATAAAAGCACAATTATAAACAATATGTCAGGACACGAGAACCTTTACCTCTGCACAAGTAATGGGAGAACCTAAAAGCTTAGCATCAAAAGCAGCTGCCCTTTGATTATAACAGACAGTTCGGTCAGAGGGGGCTACTACCCCATACCGTTTATTTTGTGCATTTCACCTGGGCCAAACAGAAGTGCTGTGGCACCATTTTGCCTGACCGAGGAATATAGTTTCCTCCTGGAATTTAAACACTAAGAACCTTGGAGCCAAAGGCACATGTGCAGATGTTCTATGTCCATATTAACATTGAGGAGCTTTGGAGAGAGTCCCATGTTGCTGCTCTGCAACTTTGTGCTAATTCAGCTGATTGGGGCTGAGCCCAAGAAGTGGGTAGGACGCTGCTGCAGCGCCCTTGGGATGGGAGGTCATGGGCAAGCTATTCCTTTGCCTTCTCAGCTCACGCATGTTTGATGCATCGGGACAATCATCCAGGGCCTGATCTTTTCCCAGCGGAACGATTCCCACCAACGTTAGTTGTGAACTGCATCAGGCTCCTTAATTCTTAATTGGGTCTTGCCTCCACCCTGGCCCCTATATGACGCTATCCGCATATAGGGGCCTCAGCTGGTCAGGGGAGAATTCCCCCAGCATGAACCCAGTAGGGCCGCATGCATGACCCAATGCTGCCCCAGGGAGAAAGCCTGGTAGCACCCAGCACTATGGCGACCTGCTCAAACTTACACCACAGCTGTTTTGGCCCTGCACAAGCCCAGAATGCAGGTGGTGCAAAGGAGGTGTGAGGCCACCTTTAGCTCTCTGCTACTCCAAAGCTGCATGTCTCAGGAGGCGCTGCATAAGGTGTGCGCTTACTTTGTCCCTAGAACATAACTGTTACTCTGAGGACATCAACAGTGCCAGAACCTGTTTCCAGAGGTCTGAGTTAAACAACAACAACAACAACAACAACAACAACAACAACTCAAACAGCCTGATTTAATGGGATGGAAAATTCATTTTTTGTACAAACCTCAGTACTGGGCTAACCATCGTACTGTGCACGAGAAGTTATAAAATGCTGTGATTTTCTTCTCTTCTAGCATAACTAGTAGCACCCTGAAATACTGAATGTCAGGAAAGGGCTAGAATGATAAAAACACTAGAAATTCCAAAGGGAAGTCATTACCTCAAAGATACAACTCTGAAGAACCTGGCAGTGTAGTTACTGCTTAGTGAATCCACTGGACTTTCACTTCATTGCTCCTTCTAGCAGCAACAGCTCGTAGCACATGCTGAGCTACTGGGCAAAATGTTAAGAAGCAGATAAGTGCCTACGTCACTTTGAAAAATGCTACTTCAGAAAGCGTTACCCGTTCTCTAACCGAGGCCTGACGTGGACTGAGAGTACATACGAGGCCTCTGAACTAGGAGCACGCTGGGCATCTTAAAACCAAAGGAGTACAAGAACTGCTCTACTGTTCTGAACCGATTCTGCAGTGCCCTTTGTCTTTAGTGGGTCTGGGAACCAGTGCATCACGCATAGGCCTCAGCTGAGCAGGGCACTTCAGCACATGCTTTAGGGCAGGGGTCGGTGACCTTTCAGAAGTGGTTTGCCGAAGCTTCATTTATTCACTCTGATTTAAGGTTTCGCGTGCCAGTAATACATTTTAATGTTTTTAGAAGGTCTCTTTCTATAAGTCTATAATATATAACTAAACTATTGTTGTATGTAAAGTAAATAAGGTTTTTAAAATGTTTAAGAAGCTTCATTTAAAATTAAATTAAAATGCAGATCCCTCCGGACCGGTGGCCAGGACCCGGGCAGTGTGAGTGCCACTGAAAAATCAGCACACGTGCCGCCTTTGGCACGCGTGCCATAGGTTGCCTACCCCTGCTTTAGAGCTTCACCGAGTCAGGAACTTGTTTTTTGCTCTTCCTAGAGTGAGACATGCCAGTGTCTATTCTGATTTTGACATGATCTTTGCAGGGGAGGTTGTGAAAGAGTTATCTATTTGATTGGATGGCCTAGCTTCTGAAGACAGTCCCTTTTCCCCCTCAGGTATTACTGCTAATGCTAGATGAAAAACAGACTATTAACAAGAAGCCTGGATGATGACATAGAATTCACTTTTTTGTCTTTTCAGCTTAGAGAGTCGAATTCCCAGGCCCAATGGAACAGGTGTGATCATCTAGTCTGATCTCCTGCATAATACAGGCCAGAGAACTCCCCCAGAATAATTCCTTATGAATCATAGAATCATAGAATATCAGGGTTGGAAGGGACCTCAGGAGGTCATCTAGTCCAACCCCCTGCTCAAAGCAGGACCAATTCCCAACTAAATCATCCCAGCCAGGGCTTTGTCAAGCCGGGCCTTAAAAACCTCCGAGGAAGGAGACTCCACCACCTCCCTAGGTAACGCATTCCAGTGCGTCACCACCCTCCTAGTTAAATAGTGTTTCCTAATATCCAACCTCCCCCACTGCAACTTGAGACCATTGCTCCTTGTTTTGTCATCTGCCACCATTGAGAACAGCCGAGTTCCATCCCCTTTGGAACCCCCCTTCAGGTAGTTGAAGGCTGCTATCAAATCCCCCCTCATTCTTCTCTTCTGGAGACTAAACAATCCCAGTTCCCTCAGCCTCTCCTCATAAGTCATGCGCTCCAGACCCCTAATCATTTTTGTTGCCCTCCGCTGGACTTTCCAATTTTTCCACATCCTTCTTGTAGTGTGGGGCCCAAAACTGGACACAGTACTCCAGATGAGGCCTCACCAATGTCGAATAAAGGGGAACGATCACGTCCCTCGATCTGCTGGCAATGCCCCTACTTATACAGCCCAAAATGCCGTTAGCCTTCTTGGCAACAAGAGCACACTGTTGACTCATATCCAGCTTCTTGTCCACTGTGACCCCTAGGTCCTTTTCTGCAGAATTGCTACCTAGCCATTCGGTCCCTAGTCTGTAGCTGTGCATGGGATTCTTCCGTCCTAGGTGCAGGACTCTGCACTTGTCCTTGTTGAACCTCATCAGGTTTCTTTTGGCCCAATCCTCTAATTTGTCTAGGTCCCTCTGTATCCGATCCCTACCCTCTAGTGTATCTACCACGCCTCCTAGTTTAGTGTCATCGGCAAACTTGCTGAGAGTGCAGTCCACACCATCCTCCAGATCATTAATAAAGATATTAAACAAAACCGGCCCCAGGACCGACCCTTGGGGCACTCCGCTTGATACCAGCTGCCAACTAGACATGGAGCCATTGATCACTACCCGTTGAGCCCGACGATCTAGCCAGCTTTCTATCCACCTTACAGTCCATTCATCCAGCCCATACTTCTTTAACTTGGCAGCAAGAATACTGTGGGAGACCGTATCAAAAGCTTTGCTAAAATCAAGGAATAACACATCCACTGCTTTCCCCTCATCCACAGAGCCAGTTATCTCCTCATAGAAGGCAATTAGGTTAGTCAGGCACGACTTCCCCTTGGTGACTCCATGCTGACTGTTCCTGATCACTTTCCTCTCCTCTAAGTGTTTCATAATTGATTCCTTGAGGACCTGCTCCATGATTTTTCCAGGGACTGAGGTGAGGCTGACTGGCCTGTAGTTCCCCAGAGCCGCCTCCTTCCCTTTTTTAAAATGGGCACTACATTAGCCTTTTTCCAGTCATCCGGGACCTCCCCCGATCGCCATGAGTTTTCAAAAATAATGGCTAATGGCTCTGCAATCTCATCCGCCAACTCCTTTAGCACCCTCGGATGCAGCGCATCCGGCCCCATGGACTTGTGCACGTCTAGTTTTTCTAAATAGTCCCGAACCACTTCTTTCTCCACAGAGGGCTGGTCACCTTCTCCCCATGCTGTGCTGCCCAGTGCAGCAGGCTGGGAGCTGACCTTGTTTGTGAAGACAGAGGCAAAAAAATCAGAGTACATTAGCTTTTTCCACATCCTCGGTCACTAGGTTGCCTCCCTCATTCAGTAAGGGGCCCACACTTTCCTTGACTTTCTTCTTGTTGCTAACATACCTGAAGAAACCCTTCTTGTTACTCTTAACATCTCTTGCTAGCTGCAACTCCAAGTGTGATTTGGCCTTCCTGATTTCACTCCTGCATGCCTGAGCAATATTGTGGAACTAGAGCCGAGCTTTTTTAGAACAGCCAATCTTGATTTAAAAAATAGCTACTGAAGGAGAATCTACCACAACACTTGGTAAAGTCTTTCAATGGTTAATGACTCTCACTGTTAAAAATTTACCCCTTATTTCCAGTCTGAATTTGTCTAGCTTCAGCTTCCAGACATTGGGTCATGTTAGACCTCTCTCTGCTAGGTCCATTGATGAATATTTTCCCCCCAAGTAGGTATTTATAGACTCTAATCAAGTCAACCATTAACCTTCTCTTTATTAAGCTAAATAGACCGACCACATTGAGTCCATCACTATAAGGCATGGTTTCTAAAACGTCCATTTTTGTGTCTCTTCCACAAGCATGATAAAATTTTTCATTCATATCATCCAATTTATCAACCTCCTTCTTGAACTGTGGACACCAGAACTGGACACAGGACTCCAGCAGCACCATTGCCAGATACAGAGAGAAAAAAATATCTCCACTCTTACTCAAGATTCCTGTTTGTGCATCCAAGGATTGGACTAGCCCTTTTGACCATCGCATCGCACTGGAAGCGCATGTTCAACTGATTATTCACCATGACCCCAGAGTCCTTTCTTCCCAGGAGAGAGTTCCCCATCTTGTAAATACAGCCTACATGCATCCATTTGCATTTGGGTGTATTAAAAACACATTGTTTGCTTGAGCCCAGCTTAGCAAGCGATCCAGATGACTCTGAATCAGCGACCCCTTCTCTTCATTATTTACCACTCCCCCAATCTGCATGTCACCTGCAAACTTTCCCACTCATCGTTTTGAGAAGCGCTTTCATTCCAAACTGTTTATAGGTAGCTAGTTTTGCACACTGCTCCTTCACTTTTGGAACGTCATTTTTCTTGACTTTAGGATTAGAGAAGCCTGTATTTATTCCTTTTCCAAACCAAAAACCAATCTCGAAGTGAAATGGTGAGAGCAGAGTTTAATCCAAAAGGTTCTTCTTGCGAGCAGATACTGGACAGAAAAGAAAGATCATATCAATGGATACAAGAAAAATCACCACTTTTTAAATTTAAAAAAAATATATATTACCCTTGAATTCTCATGCCTTGAGTCTTTCCTTAGATCAAGCCAAATCATAATTGCTCAGGAAGCACAGGAGGATTATACATCTAAAACGGATTTCTGAAGAGGTATCCACTTGCTCCAGGATGCGAGCCCATCTTTTATCAATAGCATCTTTCACAGTCAAAAACCTTAAGTGGACTGAAGCCTTTGTGTAGAAGGCTGGGGTTGGTGCTAGCGACTCAAAAGATTTAAAACTCTTTGGGAGCAGTAGGTTTTTGGCAACTCACAACTCTCACCATTATTTCATTATTTTGTGAATACTCAGACAGAGCATTTTCATCCTTTCCTTCTCATTTAGGTGAGGCACAGCAGCAACAAGACCTACAAGCCATCTTTGCCATTTAGAGCCAAAGACAATGAGTCCAAAGTAAAACCCATTTAACTACTACAGTTCTTCAATGCAATAACGCAAACTAAAAGAGCTCCTGAAGCATTTAAGAAGATGAGTAAATATTTAATTTCGGTCTTATAAAGAGTCCGTTTACATCCATTAAACAGAACTACACACACTGAAAACAAGCTGTTTTTAAGACAAAACCATAACCACCTTCTTAACCCCATAGAGAACTTTCTACCTTCCCACCTCCACTCTCAAACCTGGTCTACACTGGGGGGTGGGGGATCGATCTAAGATATGCAACTTCAACTACGAGAATAGCATAGCTGAAGTCGACGTATCTTAGATTGACTTAGAATTACTTGCGTCGCGTCCTCGCGGCGCAGGATCCATGGCCGTGGCTCCCCCGTCGACTTTGCTTCCGCCTCTCGCCGAGCTAGAGTTCAGCAGTCGACGGGAGAGCAATCGGGGATCGATTTATTGCGTCTACACTACACGCGATAAATTGATCCCCAATAGATCAATCGCTACTCGCCGATCCGGCGGGTAGTGTAGACGTACCCTCACACAACTTCCCCAGTAAGCAAAGTCATGCAGCACATCCTAATGTCACCAAATCCAGGTCTAGGGAAACCACAGGGAGGAATGCACAGTCCAGGGCCAAACCCCCCTGCCATGAGGATGTCTTGCCACCAGTGCTGTCTCATTTATAGCAAGAGTACTGTCATGGATGGATATAAACTGTTCAGGAAGGACAGGCAGGGCAGAAAAGGTGGGGGAGTTGCATTGTATGTAAGAGAGGAGTATGACTGCTCAGAGCTCCGGTATGAAACTGCAGAAAAACCTGAGAGTCTCTGGATTAAGTTTAGAAGTGTGAGCAACAAGGGTGATGTCGTGGTGGAAGTCTGCTATAGACCACCAGACCAGGGGGATGAGGTGGACGAGGCTTTCTTCAGGCAACTAGCAGAAGTTACTAGATCGCAGGCCCTGGTTCTCATGGGAGACTTTAATCACTCTGATATCTGCTGGGAGAGCAATACAGCGGTGCACAGACAATCCAGGAAGTTTTTGGAAAGTGTAGGGGACAATTTCTTGATGCAAATGCTGGAGGAACTAACTAGGGGCAGAGCTCTTCTAGACCTGCTGCCCACAAACCAGGAAGAATTAGTAGGGGAAGCAAAAGTGGATGGGACCTGGGAAGCCGTGACCATGAGATGGTGGAGTTCAGGATCCTGACACAAGGAAGAAAGGAGAGCAGCAGAATACGGACCCTGGACTTCAGAAAAGCAGACTGACTCCCTCAGGGAACTGAAGGGCAGGATCCCCTGAGAGAACAACATGAGGGGGAAAGGAGTCCAGGAGAGCTGGCTGTATTTTAAAGAATCCTTATTGAGGTTGCAGGAACAAACCATTACAATGTGTAGAAAGAATAGTAAATATGGCAGGCGACCAGCTTCGCTTAACAGTGAAATCCTTGCTGATCTTAAACGCAAAAAAGAAGCTTACAAGAAGTGGAAGATTGGACAAATGACCAGGAAGGAGTATAAAAATATTGCTCAGGCATGCAGGAGTGAAATCAGGAGTGAAATCAGGCAGGATCCTGAACTCAAATCACACTTGGAGTTGCAGCTAGCAAGGGATGTTAAGAGTAACAAGAAGGGTTTCTTCAGGTATGTTAGCAACAAGAAGAAAGTCAAGGAAAGCGTGGGCCCCTTTCTGAATGAGGGAGGCAACCTAGTGACAGAGGATGTGGAAAAAGCTAATGTACTCAATACTTTTTTTGCCTCTGTCTTCACAAACAAGGTCAGCTCCCAGACTGCTTCACTGGGCAGCACAGTATGGGGAGACGGTGACCAGCCCTCTGTGGAGAAAGAAGTGGTTCAGGACTATTTAGAAAAGCTGGACGAGCACAAGTCCATGGGGTCGGATGCGCTGCATCCAAGGGTGCTAAAAGAGTTGGTGGATGTGACTGCAGAGCCATTGGCCATTATCTTTGAAAACTTATGGCGATCGGGGGAGGTCCCGGATGACTGGAAAAAGGCTAATGTAGTCCCCATCTTTAAAAAAGGGAAGGAGGAGGATCCGGGAAACTACAGGCCAGTCAGCCTCACCTCAGTCCCTGGAAAAATCATGGAGCAGGTCCTCAAGGAATCAATTCTGAAGCACTTAGAAGAGAGGAAAGTGATCAGGAACAGTCAGCATGGATTCACCAAGGGCAAGTCATGCCTGACTAACCTAATTGCCTTCTATGAGGAGATAACTGGCTCTGTGGATGAGGGGAAAGCAGTGGATGTGTTATTCCTTGATTTTAGCAAAGCTTTTGATACGGTCTCCCACAGTATTATTGCCAGCAAGTTAAAGAAGTATGGGCTGGATGAATGGACTACAAGGTGGATGGAAAGCTGGCTAGATCGTCGGGCTCAACGGGTAGTGATCAATGGCTCCATGTCTAGTTGGCAGCTGGTATCAAGCGGAGTGTCCCAAGGGTCGGTCCTGGGGCCGGTTTTGTTCAATATCTTCATTAATGATCTGGAGGATGGCATGGACTGCACTCTCAGCAAGTTTGCAGATGACACTAAAGTGGGAGGAGTGGTAGATACGCTGGAGGGTAGGGATAGGATACAGAGGGACCTAGACAAATTAGAGGACTGGGCCAAAAGAAACCTGATGGAGGTTCAACGAGGACAAGTGCAGAGTCCTGCACTTAGGACGGAAGAATCCCATGCACTGCTACAGACTAGGGACCGAATGGCTAGGCAGCAGTTCTGCAGAAAAGGACCTAGGGGTCACAGTGGACGAGAAGCTGGATATGTGTCAACAGTGTGCCTTTGTTGCCAAGAAGGCTAACGGCATTTTGGGCTGTATAAATAGGGACATTGCCAGCAGATCGAGGGACATGATCATTCCCCTCTATTTGACATTGGTGAGGCCTCATCTGGAGTACTGTGTCCAGTTTTGGGCCCTACACTACAAGAAGGATGTGGAAAAATTGGAAAGAGTCCAGCCGAGGGCAACAAAAATGATTAGAGGGCTGGAGCACATGACTTATGAGGAGAGGCTGAGGGAACTGGGATTGTTTAGTCTCCAGAAGAGAAGAATGAGGGGGGATTTGATAGCTGCTTTCAACTACCTAAAAGGGGGTTCCAAAGAGGATGGATCTAGACTGTTCTCAGTGGTACCAGATGACAGAACAAGAAGCAATGGTCTCAAGTTGCAGTAGGGGAGGTTTAGGTTGGATAATAGGAAAAACTTTTTCACTAGGAAGGTGGTGAAACACTGGAATGGGTTACCTAGGGAGGTGATGGAATCTCCTTCCTTAGAGGTTTTTAAGGTCAGGCTTGACAAAGCCCTGGCTGGGATGATTTAGTTGGGAATTGGTCCTGCTTTGAGCAGGGGATTGGACTAGATGACCTCCTGAGGTCTCTTCCAACCCTGATATTCTATGATTCTAAGAGGGGCTGTTCGCTGGAGCAACTCAGATGATCCAAACTGCCCTAGTAGCACACTGGAAAGGATGCAATCTTTGAGGTATCCAAAGTATTTAGGACTTTCAAAGTCAAGTCAGCATCTTATACTTCACCTGGAAATGCGGTAGCCAGCACAGATCACAGCAGCAGCAAAAACTCTACCCAGTTTACCACTCGGTACGTTTTTCCCGCATTTAGTCTGGGCTGTTATGCCCCTAACTGCTCACCCCTCTGTCCACACACAAAACCCTTTCACCTAATTTGGTGGTGCTTGAAACTTGGGCTAGCTGGCCTGGATGGAGTGTGGAGCTCAGGTGCCACTTACGCTCTGATTGGTAATGCGTCCACTTTGCGGTGAGGACGCAGGCTAAGTCGCTCAGTGCTGATAGTCCTCGAATGCCTTCCCACAATTCCCCTACATGGCCAGGACAGACACGTGCTCCACAATTCAACGGGGAAGTGGAAGTGGGGAGAGGAATCAGAGCAGCACAGCTGACTGCAGCACAAAGAACCATGGGATACGTCCCCAGAAGTCCTAGCAATGCACCCGGGGAGCGCAGCACCAGTGAGGAGGACACAGTAACTCAGGCAGGGCCTTGCAGACCAGGCCAGGCTAACCCGGTGGCCCAGACTCCGGTGCCCAAGTAAGCTCGTCTGGGAACGCAGACCTTTAGCCAGAGTGGTTTTTGCAGAGCTCAGGTGGTGGGTGACTTTTTAAGTCCTGTTTACTTCGAGCTGGATCTGTGTAACCAGAAAGCTCCAGCCAAAATTTTCAGCAGATTAGTGATTCTGGGTCCTTCAGTTTTTGGGTGCCTGATTTTTCATGGTGTGCTGACCGAGCACTAGCCCAAGGTGCCTCCAGCTGGGACCCAAAAGCTACTTAACCGTCATGTCAACGTTTAGGGTTCAGTCTTCTACAGCTGGGATAACAGCAGGTAATAGACTCTCTGAGCTATAAACCCTTCTAGTGGTTCTGAACTCTTAACATTACACAAGACTGTTCCGATCTCTCCTGCCACCCTGCTAATTGGGTTCCTGGCTTCGTTTTGTATGCTCCTTTGCATGGGTGAGCGTGCGTGCACAGTTCACAGGGATCAGGAAACTTCTATGTAACTTTAAGAATTATTTTTAAAAAAAGCCCACCACCACACTGGCGAGGGTTGGACGACCCTACTCTAAGCGAACTGCCTTTGTAACGTCTCACTTTTTGGATTAGGATTTTAATAAAGCTGCATTCAAAAATCAAGACAAATCTGGTTATTTTTAGAGGAAACTCAGTAACTCCCCAAGAGTCACCTGTACTCGAAGTAACAAAAAACTGACCTATGAAGCAAAGGGAAGTAAGGCCTGTCAGTCTCTTGGGAAGCATAGAGAGGAAGTGCGTGGGCAGAATATTTTCTCATTGACTGGAGAAGAACAAGCCATACATGGCTGGGAGCAGAGATGGGGGCAAGATTACACCAAGTTTGTGCATGAATGAGAATCCTGGCCTATGTAAAACCCTTCCCCCTACTCCTCTTCATTCTCATTCACCTCCCCGCTGAGGTGAACATTTCCATGCCAGTAGTAACAGATGATGTTTTGCTACTTCTGCATAGTCAGGGGTGTTAGGAACCGCACAACTGAGCGAGGAGGCTGGGCTCAAAACGCCCCCTGGCTCAAGTGGACAATAAAGAGTCTTAAAAATGCCCGTTGACAACAGAGATCTGAGCTAGTTCCTAGGCAAAGCCTCTCCACGTTCACTCCACAGCCTGCATCTCTGCTAGACTTCTTATCAAAGCAGAAGGGGACGCTACAGCTTTAAGACACTTCAGCTAAAAATGTCGCTCCTGTCTGTCAGAAATCTTCATCCATGGAGCAGAGGGATGCGCCTGGCAGCTCTCTGTCACCCTAACAACAGAGCAGCAGAGCTGGAATGGTGTGGCAGGAAGGAAAGAAAACTTGAAAACCTGATTCCCGGCCTTCCCCCACCTCCATGCACCACAATATATAACCCTGTGCAGGAGTCAAGAACCCAGCAGCTTTCTTGGACCTCAACCTAGCCTCAATCCCCTCCCCCACCCACTCAGCATTCGTCATCCTTGCTGTGGCCTTGTTTAAGCATAACATTTTCTGTTTAATATAATTTCTTGTCCACCTGCTGCTTCTCTTCCTATCGGCTGGCTTCTGTACAGACTCTGCATGGCTGCTAGTTTAAACTATGGGATCTTAGTATCAAAAGTTTAACACTGCAGATTGTGGGATGATTTACAAAGGATCAAAGTGACAATTTAAATATGTCTAACCCCATCTATCTGTCACAGCAAGCGCTAGTTCGACAGCACTATTTATTTTTTAAGTTTCCCTCAAACAATGATATGAGCAACTTTCACTGTGAAGTTACAACAGACCACATATCTGAATTTGAGGAAATCTTGACTGAGTTTTTCAAAGCAATCCAGGGGATTTAGATACATTAGACTTAATAGCTGATGTTTCAAAATGCTCTAGACCAGCGGTTCTCAAAGCTGCGTGGGCTGAGGGACGTGCTAGCCGCCCTTCCCGCAGCCCCCTTTGGCCTGGAGCAGCGAACCGCAGCCAGTGGGAGCCGCGATCGGCCGAACCTGCGGATGCGGCAGGTAAACAAACCGGCCCGCCAGGGGCTTTCCCTGAACAAGCGGCGGACCAGCTTTGAGAACCACTGCTCTAGACTGCTTTGAAAAGTTCAACCCTAATTTTATGATTATTTATTTACTTTTAATTAGTTCATTAGGCGGCTCCTATGATCATGTGAATTCCAGTAAAACTCAAAGGGCTCCATCACTTTCTCTTTGGGGGCCAATATTTTCCCATTCTCCACAGTGATATCAAATGTAGGTAGGAGTTTTGAAAAGAGCTTTTTTAATTCTGCTGAGGTATTAGAGGGAATAGTCACAAATGAATCCCTGAACACGCTAGATTGGGGAGCCATTACTCAACTACACCCTTTCTTCATGATAATGAAGACAGCTTACACCTAATCCTCAACATTCACCACTCCTATTAAATGACAAAGATGTGAGTTATTACATATTTCGACCCATTTTATCTATGAATAATTTAGTTCCCAGGCCTGAAACCATCAAGAGAAGCTTTTGCTATTCAATAGTTAAGTTTCCATTTTAAAAATGTGATTCTCTGTTGCTTAGTTATCTGCTTTTGTGAAAGACACAATTTCAAGGACGAGGAGTGCCGCAAAACTGGTCTAAAATACAAGCCCTAAATGTCCTTGGCTTGTTTCCTGTGAACCACACAGAGATCCACTCTGCAACAACAAGTTTTCAGTGACATTTTCTAAGGGCAACTAAGCGAGAATCACAGGATTCAAGTTTCCCCTGAATGCAAACAGAAGTTTATTAGAACATCGCTGGTTAAGCCATATTTTTACATATTAGGTATAGTACAGACTAACATGGCTACCCCTCTGATACTGTATGAGTACTCCATTGTTCAGGATGAGCCATCTAAATTCAAGCTGCTACAGTCACCCAGTCTACCTAATATGCTTAGAAGATGGTCAGGGAAAGAGAAGAAGCAAACAGGTTCCTGATTAAAAATAACCAGCAGGAAAATCCTTTTTTTAAAAAAGCCTGTTTTTTAATCCTATATAAAAGTGAAGTTGCAGAATTCTTTCTTCGCAGTTGCAATATTTATAAGAACCCTTTGCTATACTTCAGTGCACGAGGTTTTTTAATTGACAGTTAACCAACATATTCCTGTACAGGAGTCGTTTTTAACTTCTTGCTATATGCCAGTTTGCTGTCTTATTACAAGCTCCCGCATAAAGCCTCCAAATTGGTGTCGACGCCCAACAAGCTTTAACAAGCTCTTTTTGCTTTAAGTTGCTTCACCTCCGTGACTAGGAACTTTTCACGGTATTTATTTATTTCTGGCTTCAGAGCATGAATAACCACTTTAAAGCCAAAGACTACTGAAGCTAGTGGAACAACTTGCAATTACTTCAATGGGCTTTGGATCAGCTACCTTTTAAAATAAACACATACGTCTACGTGTTTGCCTAAAACTCCACAGAGGCTCTGAACATACAGTGTCCACCATTCAAAGAGAGAAGGATTGTGAAGTGCCTCTATAGCTATGTAAGCATCAATGCCCCACCCTCTAATCTGGAGGTACAGCTTCATTTGCATTTTGATTAACATTTTAACTGTGGAACAGAGCAGCCTGTTCAAGATGTTTCACTGCAGCTATGGTGCAGTACCCCACTATGCTTTACTGATCATGATAATTCCCTATGCTGTTAGGGAATAGAAGACTCAAACTGCCCTAGCAGTTAAGTCATTTTCACTGAACTCCACTGAGAGGCAAAGTTGTCTATTGGATGCTGCACTGGAAGGAACGTCAGGAGACCTGGGTTGGATTCCCAGGTTAGCCACCGACCTGGTGTGTGACTTGGACAAGTCATTTCATCTTTCTGTGTCTCTGTGCCATGTTAGCTCTTCAGGATAAGGACTTTCTCTATGTGTATGTACAGCACCTAGCACACTGGGGTCCTGACCCCACTTGGGGATTTCTAGGCCCTGCTGTAATATGAATACAGTGAAGGATGGCCAGTTTCCCATCAAAAACCCCCACACAATCAGATGTACTTTCATTTGTATGGGCTGTTTACAAACACATTGCATTCCTGTTTCTACTCCCAGTTCAGAACACATTTCTTAATAGATTAAGAACTTCTCCGGCAGGCTGAGTACTCACCGCCATTAGCTCTTTCTGGAAAGATTTCCTCTCCTTGTTCTCAGTATTATTGCAGTCTTCTTTCAGCTTCTCCAGCACCGAGGCTACCCGTTCCGACTCGCTGTCTAGTTCTGCTCGACAGAAGAAAGTGAGCGGCAAGTTCATGTATCCCAAGGCATCTGCGAACGAGCGCCAGCTGCTGATGTTCTCCATAAGCAGAGTCCTGACTGAGGCATAGATGTAGGTCAGAAATTTGCAAGGCCTCAGGATTTGCTCAAGCAATGCACTGGTGGTGAGATCAGGTCCAGAAAAATAGCTGGGCTTGACTTTCCCAACCACTAGCACATTTTTGGCGTGAACAAGGCCGATTTTTCCTTGGTAGTAGCCAATGTACCATTCCTTGGTCCACAGCTGGCCTTTCAGTTTGATCTTCTCTTCACTGAGCAGCGCTATGACATCTCCTTTCTTATATTCCAGTAAATAATGGTTCTTGTTTTGGCGCACTACAGTTTTAAGCAGTTTGCCATACTTCAGGCTCGCAACTGGCCGCTCCTGAAAGACAGGATATTTGCTACTGGCAGCCAGGGAGGACAGAATGATCTTCCCAACCTCATTCTTCTTGAGGAACCTTCTCTGCCCAGTGGACTTGATGGCACTTTTAGGAGGTGGTTGTGGTGTTTGCACACAGAACTGGGTCAATATGGCGTCCTTGTCATCCTTGACCTGTATCCTCAACGTGAAGTCTGAGAGCTCATTGAAGTCATGGGACATGATTGGGAAGATGAGGCGGCTGACTTTCCCCAGCTTCATCTGGAAGCCTCTGATGATTTTGGCTTGTTCGCTGGCCTTCACTTCATAATTAGTCATGTTGGAAAACATGCAGAGTTTCAGGTCCTGCGGCTGGGCCAGAGCAAACTGGTGCTTGCCCCACAGCTGCAGGGCCACGGGCGCCACGCCGTGGATTTGCCGTGTAACCTCGGTCACTAAGAGAGTCTTTGGCGCACATTCGTGTCCAAAAATAGCCACTATGGTTTTAAAAGAAGGATGTATGTGTTTGGGGCCATAGACACCCACTGTGATCTTTTTACTGATGTAGTCCCAGACAGTGTAAGGATATATGACATTCTGTCCTTGGGCTACAACAGCTACATACATACAAGGTTCCAGGTTATCCAATTGCACCTGTATCGTGTCTCCATAGGAATAGCTGAGTTGCATTGGTGTATAGGGTCCTTCTTTTGTGTCACTACGCAGGCACTGTAATCCCACCAAGCTCTGACTCACGATGTCATTCTTGACCTCCGCCGACACTTTCATCTCCAACATGATGAACGTTTTTACCTCCATGTTGCTCAGTTTAATCTCCAGCACTGGGCTTATGGTGCTGCATTTGTCACTGTTGAGCTCCAGGGGTGGGTCTAACAGGGCTTTCATGGAGATCTGCTGTGTTTCCCCCAGCGAGACGTGTCCTTCTGGCACATGGATGCTGATGTTAGTATCTGGGAGCTGAACTGCTCCACCAGAACTATCCAGCTTGCAGACGATGTTGGTCTCCACAGGTTGTGTCTGACCCCAGCCAGGATTCTGGCCAAGCAAGTCCAAGTCGTGGCACGACCGTGCCAGCTTCCTGTGGTTCAGCCAGGCAGTTCTAAAATCTTCCCTGCTCTGGAACTGCTCTGGGGTAGGCGATTTTAATCCAGTAAAAAACCCTGATGATGCTGGCATTTCTGATTTTGCCTGAAGGACAGACAGCTCCGACAAACTGTACGAGCGTTTACTTCTGAAGAAGGGATTGTCCCGCCTCACAGGCTGTTCGAACTCCAATCCATTTGTGGATGGAAGTTCAACAAATATGTTACTTATGCTGCTGTTCATTGCAGAACCGGCCCCTGTAAACGGAGGAGCTGCCGTGTCAAACAGCAGTAAGTCCACAGTGGTTTTGGGGGTGCACTCTTTGTCTGAGCTGGGCATCATTTGCAAGTTCCCATTCAGAAACGGATTGGTTTGGACCCCATTTAAGAAAGGGTTGTTACTGTGGGTGTTGGCAGAGTTTCTCTTTACATCAGTCCACTCTCCAAGCAGATCTAGCTCTCGGACTCCTTCGTCAGGGCTTTCGAGCAGATTGTCTATCATGCCACTGTCAGTGAAGGAAGAGTTGCGGTAGTTTACAGGCTGGACGTAGGAGGAAGGTATGTAACCCATTTCCGTGGTATTATGAGCATACCACCACTCGCCTCCCGAGGTATCCAAGACGTAGAGGTGGTCACCCTTGGAGAACTTTAAGGTTGTGAAGTTAGTTGGGCAATAGTCCTTGATTGCTACAACTTCCTTTGCATTTCCAAAAGGCGTGGGATTGTCTACCAGCAAGGCACTAGGAGAAGGCACTGCAAAGTGAAAAGAAACAAGCATCACAAGCAACCTGCAGAAGTCATAACAGTTATTTACCAAACCTTCATCTTGGAAAAGCAATCCAATTACTTTGACCAGTGAAGGCCAGACACAAGTTTTATCATATCATCTGATCATTTTACTTCTTCTAATCTATTTAAAATTCATCCACCCAGTACTTTGAATGCTTTGATATGTAGTGAGAGAGCTTCTGCCCTGAAGATCTTACAATCTAAAGAGATCAGACAGTCCAAGGGCTGGAGGGAAACCAGAGATGTGACTTGGCCAACATCACCCAGCAGCCCAATGGCAGAATTGGGACTAGAACCCAGGACTCCTGACTCCCAGTCCAATATTTTACCAATTAGACCACATTACCTCCCCTTTCAAGTAAGGTCCTAACAACCTCTTCTACAGGAGAATTTGGCACTCCATGCTCTTAAGTCAGTGCGTGGAAAGAAGGAAAAGGCTCTGATAAATGGCACATAAAGGAGATAATTTAATGGGGCTTTATCAGAGTCTTAAAGGAGTCGGACATTGGGGATGTCTTTTACCAACAGAATCGGCCTGTCCAGTCGGTTTCTTAATCTGGTGCTTGTTACCTTAGAATCTGAGCAGCTAAAAACAAACAAGTCTTCTAGTCTGCAACCCTGGGGACTGCTGCACAGGGTCAGCAATATCTTAAAAGCTCTGGCTGATGATTCTTTGTAATCACAGATTGCTCCTTGGGCTCAGTTAAATAGTATTACCAAGGAGAAAGTCAAGGTGGGGGAGGGAACATCTGTTCTTGGACCAACTTTTGTTGGAGAGAGAGAGAGAGAGAGAGAGAGAGACAGACAGACAAGCTCTTGAGCTGACACAGAACTCTTCCTCAGGTCTCTGATGATCAAGAATGATGCAAACAAAATACCAACCGTCTAAAATTCCTGTTCCCCTGAATTGATTGTGGAAGGAGACTTTTTAAACAAACAAACAAAAGATTTTAGGATTTATTCACAAGGACAGATACCAACAGACTAAAAATCAATCCTTCATCTAGGCCCCCGATCCAGCAAAACCAACTCATATTGGTCTTCAAACACGTGCTCAAGTCCTCATTGTCGTCAGCGTGCTTGTCTCAATCGAAGCGCTAGTCACTTGCTACAGAGTTCCGTGCTTTTTATTTTTTGTGCTCCGACCAAAATCAGCGTGTTGTCAGCTTTTCCCTCCCCTTCCCCAACGTTTGCATTTCAAGGCTATTTAATAAAAATTAACTCCATGTGTAAAGAAAGGTCCATGTAACGGGAGCTCCCAAAATAAACACTGCAGCTTACCACTGCTGTATTATCATGAATTAACCAGTGTTTCCGAACTCATTTCCAATCGTAGTATTCAGCTGCAGGCCAAACTGCATAGTATTTTGCCATACTAAGGGTATGTCTACACTACAGGATTAATCCGAATTTAGATAATTCGAATTTGGGAAACAGGTTGTATAAATTCGATTGTGCGCGGCCACACTAAGCACATTAATTCGGTTTTTAACCACATTAATTCGGTGTTGTGCGGCCACACTACCCCATTAATTTAACCACATTAATTCGGTGGTGTGCGGCCACACTAACCCTAATTCGAATTAACAAAATCGATTTTGGCGCTACTCCGCTCGTTGAGGTGGAGTACAGAAATCGATTTTAAGTGCCCTTTAATTCGAATTAACTGGCTCTGTAGTGTGGACGGGTGAAGGGTTAAGTCAGATTAACGCAGCTAAATCCGAATTAAAGTCGTAGTGTAGACCAGGCCTAACAAAGCTCCTGATACAAACCTAAAGCAATACAATATAGCCTACAGATGGCCAGCCCAGTGTCAGCTTTTTTGCATTCATAGTTAGACCATGTTTGCTGCAATAAATGTTAAAGTAAAACTTGGATCTGTCACCAGCATTTTGTTATCTTGCTAGACAAACCAAAGAGATTTTTGCCTAAGGGAAAAAAGTCCACTTTTGTAAGTACACAAAGCCAAAAAAAAAATCTATTTTTAAAAAATTGTTCAAACTGGATTATCCCAGTATCAAGGCTGAGGCAGAATCAAGATCCCGCCCCTCAAAATAAAAGGGTCACAGAAATTAATATATGCATAAAGCCACTAGCCCAATGTAATTCTATGCTGCCTGAATATAATGGTTTTAAAGACCGAGAAGGCACTTGAAAGGTTATTTTGATAAGCCATATGTTACAACATGACGCTGTTATATCAGAAAAGAATTCAAAAAGTAAAGCTCCCAGGAGGTCTTTAAACACCTCTGCTAGCTCTTAGCTATTGCAGCCCATACGGTATACAATATTACACATGGATCTGATGTTCCCTGAAGTAACGTAGGCACAAAAAGTTGACATTTAAATGTTTCTTTTCTTTAAGAGACTTGTGGGTCCCTTTGCTTTCTACTGTTGCTTTGTGCTATCCTAGATGGGGGAACATCTTACTTTAAATACAAAAATGTAGCTCCGCTACTGTAATTCTAGAAACTTTATAAAGTTTAAGGACTCAAACTCCTGCAAAGATGGGGCTTGACAGTATATGCCAATGCCAAAGCCAAAGAGCTGTAACTGTTGCTGAAAATTCCAGATGAGAAGCCATGATCAACTTAAAAAACACCGAGATCTCTAACTATGGGAAATGAAACTTATGGGGATTTCTTTTTTTCCTTCAACCAAGGAGAAATGCCACTTTTGAAATAAAATACTAAGGAAAAAACAAACAAAGGAGCAATATGCCTATGTTCCTATCTACTTATGACTGGGACTGGTTTATGTCCAAGTTCTATGCCATATTCTTTGAGCTTTAAGGAGCTGTGGGAGTTGGTGTCCTTAATGAATACACTGTACTAGATGAAAACCCATGTGACAGTACAATCACGTGGGGAAAAAAGCCAAACATGTCTCAGAACTGACAAACTGGACGGTAACAGCCTGTGAATCCCAGGGATGACTGAGCCTGGTGATGTTCGGAACAAAAAGAGCCCTCACTCAGGCTTGCAGTTGTTTCCAGCCCTCCACAGCTGACTTAGACATTCTAGGCTTCAGAGTCACACAGACAGTGACAAGGTAGGTGAGGAAATATCTAGACTGCAGACACAGAGTGACAATTCTGGAATCTTAGATTAATTTGAGGACAGGGATCTTAGCCC
Source organism: Terrapene triunguis (assembly GCF_002925995.2). NCBI lineage: Eukaryota > Metazoa > Chordata > Testudines > Emydidae > Terrapene > Terrapene triunguis. Next base: position 458,132 of record NW_020664524.1, on the reverse strand, counting down.
TCCACTTTGCAAAGTCCATTTATTTACTGATTGTAACGACATGAGGAGAAGGAATGACAGCTTTATCCAGTGCCGCTGGGCAGAAAGCAATGCTTTGACCAGATCATTTCCCATTCCATCGGAACCAGGAAAGGGGGAGAGGAGAGAGAGAGAGAGAGATGGCGCATTGGGGGGGGAGTTAACTGTCCCCAACCCACATTTATTGTCAGTGCGACATGTAAACCCTCTGTGAAATCTTTCTGGCATCCCAGTATGAAGTGGCCATTAAGTCAATTAAACGCTGCGAAACCTGCGTGAGGTGCAGCCATCGCTCTGGGTTACTGGCTACTTCTCGGACACCAATTCTACCAGTGCAGCTGTGCTGTCCCTGGTCTCAGGTAGTTAACATGACTTTGTGACTTGGTCGCCCAGCTCTGGGGCTGGGGTTTGCTCTGTTAATGTCACTAATGTCACTAGATACAATGCAGCCATAGCTGCATCTTTTCTCTAGATCACTTCTGGCTACGAAGCATCCATCGAGTATCTAGATCAACTGCTCTGTAGAGACCTGATCCTGCCAGGTGCTGGGCATCCAAGCACCAATCCAGCCCAACTCTTAAGCATGTTCTTCACTGTAAGTGTGGGAGGCTCGGTCTTCACTAGCTGTGTTCTGAACTCGTGTTAGCTAACAGGGAAACCCTAGTGAAGACAAGGCAGTTTTAACACGAGTTAGGAGGTTCAGGGAAACCATAGGCCCCCTCCATACTCCATCTTGACCTGCTAACTCGTTTTTAAACTACCTTGTCTTCACCAGGATTTCACCTGGGCTTAGTTACCAGCTGTTAGCTCAGAGGTAGGTAGCAGAACAGAGGAAAACAACACACTCTCGGGATGGGCAGGGGCACGTTTGCAGAATGTGGCAAGTGCCATCTGGGAAGCCTAGGTGGAGGACGGACCCAGGAGCTCTGCATTGGCATTACCTCCCACTTCCTGCACAGAGGGAAAAGCCACTGTCATGAAGATCTCCTAAGCCATGTAGGAGTGACGCTGTGCTCCTGCATAGTTTAGGAGCACCGCACAGCTCCACATCCTCTAGCCGCACCCCTTGCCCTCTGGCACGCCTGCTGGGCGGCAGGGCTGGCTGAATAGAAGAAAAAAACTGTAAAGAAGTTGTGAATGTTGCTCACAGTTCCCCCCCTCCATCAAACATTTGACAGACAACTTGGTCTACTGGCTTCCCAATACAAACTGACCCCACCACGCACCCAGATGGAGTCTATTCGTCTGCTACAGTGTACAAATCACATGCAGACATTAGGTCTTCTTCGTTCTGCAGTGCCTGGAACTTAGTTAATATTGCCATCATTCCCACAATGCTGCCAGGAGCCTGACCACGTCTCGAAAGGCTAGCGTGCTAGACAGTACGAGCCTCAACTACAAGCCAACAGCAGCATGAGTGTAACAGAAGCAGTGCGTCTTCCCCCTCTTTAAAATGCTGATGTTATTTTTCACCTCCAGCACAGACACGTTCCCTGAAAGGAATATTTTAGCAATTCCAACCAGAGGCAAGAGAACCCACCCAGCTGTGTATCTTCCTGGGGGGTGCAGAGAAGGCAACAAACATGAGTTATGACGTCGTCCAGGCTCTGATCTCGCTGGAACTGAAACACAAAAATTAAAAGCACCTCTTGACACGAACAGTAAGGGATGTGGCGGTTCCCTGGGCACTGTTCTGCACTGCGCTTAGGCCTTGCTTGTACTTGAGACACAGTGGGCACAACTCGTGCAAGATCCTGTGGTAGTGATGGGCTTGGGCTTCAGAGGCCAAGCTCCAGCCCAAGACAGAATGTTTACCCGGCTATTTTTAGCATCCTAGCATGAGCTTAAGGCAGGGGTGGGCAAACTATGGCCCAGGGGCCACATCCGGCCCTTCAGATGTTTTAGTCTGGCCCTTGAGCACCTGCCAGGGAGCAGGGTACAGGGCTTGCCCTGCTCCGGCGCTCCAGCCGGGGAGCGGGTCGGGGGCTTGTCCCACTCTGCATGTGCTGTGGCTCCGCCTGGCTCCAAGCAGCAGCAGCAGCAGCATGTCCCCCATCCAGCTCCTACACATAGGGACAGCCAGGGGGCTCCAGACGCTGCCCCCGCCCCAAGCACTGCCACCACAGCTCCCATTGGCCGCAGTTCCCGGCCAATAGGAGTTTCCTGGCTGCGCCTCCGCGAAGGAGCCGGAGGGGGAATATGCTGCTGTTTCCAGGAGCTGCTTGAGGTAAGCGCCAACCGGAGCCTGACCCCCTCCTGTGTCCCAACCCCCTGCCCCAGCCCTGATCCCCCTCCTGCCCTCCGAACCCCTTGGTCCCAGCCCGGAGCACGCTTCTGCACCCCTAACCCCTCATCCCTAGCCCCACCCCAGAGCCCGCAGCCCCAGCTGGAGCCGCACCCTAAACTCTTGACCCAGCTGGGGAGCCTCCTCCTGCACCCTGAACTCATTTCTGGCTCCACCCCAGAGTCTGCACCCCCAGCCAGAGCCCTCACCCCCTCCCACACCCCAAACCCCAATTTCGTGAGCATTCATGGCCCGCCATACAATTTCCATACCCAGATGTGGCCATCGGGCCAAAAAGTTTGCCCACCCCTGGCCTCAGGGCTAGTCTACACTACGGCTTGACTACACTACAGCTTGACTACATTGCTCAGGGCTGTGAAAAATGTCATGCCCTGTGTGACAGACTCATAGGTAAGGCTGTGAATGTGTCACAGAGGTCATGGAAGTCACAGATTTCTCCCCACCCCCCTCCCCCGGCGCCCCCGGGACACCCCCTCCCCCGAGTATCCCCGCCCCCCATGAGCACCCCCCCACCCCAAGATTTAGTCAGGGGTATATAGTAGATCTAGAAGTAGCCATGGACAGGTCACAGGACGTGAATTTTTGTTTACTGTCCATGACCTGTCCATGACTTTTACTAAAAATACCCGTGACTAAAACGTAGCCTTACTCACAGGACTTGAAGGTCAGAAGGGATCATCGTGATCATCTAGTCTGACGTCCTGCACATTGTGGGGCACAGAACCTCACCCACCCACTCCTGTAACAGACCCCTAAGCTCTGGCTGACTTACTGAAATCATCAAATCATGGTTTAAAGACTTCAAGTTACAGAGAATTCACCATTTACACCAGTTCAAACCTGCAAGTGACCCATGCCCCATGCTGCAAAGGAAGGTGAAAAACCCCGGCGAAAGACCCGCCAATCCGACCTGGGGGAAAATTCCTTCCTGTCTCCAAATATGGAATCAGTTAGACCCTGAGCATTTCAGCAAGACCCACCAGACACACCTGGGAAAGAATTCTCTGTAGTAACTCGGAGCCCTTCTCATCTAGTGTCCAGTCTCCAGCTGTTGGGGAATTTTTGCTACTGGTAGTCGCTGATGGACCACATGCCATCATAGGCAGTCCCATCATACCTTTGCCTCCATAAACTTATCAAGCTCACTCTTGAAGCCAGTTAGGGTTTGTTTGTTTTTTGCCCCCATTGCTCTCCATGGAAGACTGTTCCAGAACTTCACTCCTCTGATGGTTAGAAACCTTCATCTAATTTCAAACCTAAACTTGATGATGGCCAGTTTATATCCATTTGTTCTTGCGTCCACATTGGCTCAAGTTAAATATCTCCTTTCTTTCCCTGGTATTTATCCCTCTGAGGTATTTATACAGAGGGATCCTATCTCCCCTCAGCCTTCGTTTGGTTAGGCTAAACAAGCCAAGCTCTGAGTCTCCTCTCATAAGAGAAAGTTACTTACCTTGCAGTAATTGAAGTTCTTCGAGATGTGTGTCCCTAAGGGTGCTCCACTCCAGGTGACAGTGCATCCCGGCACCATTGATCGGAGATCTTTGGTAGCAGTGCCTGGCCAGGACGCACGCGCTCAGCTGCTGTCTCATGGTCTCAGAGTCTGCCTGAACATGCGCATCCTGCACCCCCCTCAGGTCCTTCTCTACCGTGGAGAGGTCAGAATAGTACTTCAAAGTAGAGGGGAGGAGGGCGGGGAGTGGAGCACCCACAGGGACACACATCTCAAAGAACCTTAGTTACTGCAAGGTGAGTAACTTCCCCTTCTTTGAGTGCTGACCCTGTGGGTGCTCCATTCCAGGTGAATGTGAAGCAGTACCCACTATGGCTGGTGAGACTTTGCAGATGCAGCAGTGAGTACTGTAGAAGTACTGTATGGCCTTCTATGGTGTCTGCCGTGGTATCCTGCATGATAGCATAGCGTTTGGTAAATGTGTGTTCGGATGCGCACGTGGCCGCCTTACAGATATCAGGAATGGGTACATTATGGAGGAAGGCAACGGATGTTGACATGGCTCGAGTAGAATGAGTTCTGATGCCTTCGGGCGGTTGAGCATTCTGAATGCGGTAACAGGATCAGATGCAGTCAGAGATCCACTTGGAAAGGCGCTGTTTAGAAATGGCTGCACCCTTTGATCTCTCGGTAGTGGAGACAGTCGCGAGGACTTACAAAATGGTTTAGTCCTGTCTAAATAGAAGGCAATTGCTCATCTGACATCGAGGGATGCAGAGTCGCTTCATGCGGAGTCTCATGAGGTTTGGGATAGAATGTAGGTAAGTATATAGGTTGGTTAAGGTGGAAGGTGGACACCACCTTAGGGAGAAATTTAGAGTGTGGGTCGCAGGGTAACTTTGTCTTTAGAGAAGGTTGTGTAGGGAGGGTAGACCATCAGGGCGCTTATTTCCCCTACGCTCCTTGCTGATGTTACAGCAACCAAGAAAGCTATCTTCATGGACATATGAAGAAGAGATGAGGTAGCTAAGGCTCGAATGAAGGTTTCATAAGACCGCGAAGAACAAGATTGAGATTGAATGCAGCTGCTGATGGATAAATCTTGGGGTAGAGATTTTGTAGGCCCATGAGAAAGCGTTTTATGGTGGGGTAGGCAAAGAGTGAATAGCTGTCTAATGAACCATGGAAGGTGGTAAGGGACGCGAGGTGTACGCTGATGGAGCTGAGCGAGAGTCCATCCTGTTTTAGTTTCAGGAGGTAGTCTAGGATGTTAGGGAGAGTCACAATATGGGGTTATAAGTGTTTATTTGAGCACCACAGGGAGAAGCGCTTCCACTTCTGCAGGTAAGTTTTACGAGTGGAGGCTTTTCTACAATGCAGGAGGACATATCAGACTTGCTCAGAACAGGCTAATTCGTGGGTCTGGAACCATGAACGAACCATGCTGTCAGGTGGAGTTTCTGGAGCTGAGGGTGAAGAATTCGTCCGTTGTCCTGAGAAAGCAGATCTGGTCTGTTGGGGAGAGTCTGTGGAGGACGAGCAGACCTGTGGAGCAGGCAAGGATACCACATCTGTCTCGGCCAAGCCGGGGCAATGAGTGTGACCCGGGCCTTGTCGTCTCTGATCTTGCGCAGGACCCTGTGTATCAGAGGGATTGGTGGAAAGGCATACATGAGAGAGTTGTGCCACGGGATGAGGAACACGTCTCCTAGGGATGCAGTCCTGAATCCTCCTCTGGAGCAAAATAGGTGACATTTGTGATTCTGGGTGGTGGCAAAGAGGTCTATTGACAGGATGCCCCATTGGGAGAAGAGCTGTTGTTGTATCGCGGGGTACAATTCCCATTCATGTTCTTTGGAGAAGTGTCTGCTGAGTGTGTCGGCGGTAGTGTTGTGACAGCCGGGTAGGTACGATGCAATAATTTGTATGTGGTGTTGTATGCACCAATTCCACAATCAGATGGCCTCCATGCATAGGGAGTGCGATCGTGCTCGCCCGTCTGTAGATGTAAAACATAAACGCTGTATTGTCCGTTAGAACCCGGATAGATTTGTTCTTTATGAGGAGAAGAAAGTGAAGGCAGGCTTGTCTCACTGCTCTGAGCTCTAGGAAATTTATGTGTAGACACGTCTCTGGCGCGGACCAGCAGCCTTGTGCGCTCCCCAACCGATCAGGGAAGCGTCCGTGGTAAGCATGAGCGTCAGGGATCGTTGCTGGAAGGGAACGCCCATGCAAAGGTTCGCTGGTCTTGTCCACCATTGCAGGGAAGCTAGTACGTTCGCTGGAGGAGTTAGCAGCATGTAGAGGCTGTGCCTGCTGGGTTTGTAGCTGGAGTTGAGCCAACCCTGAAGACCTCTCACATGCAGCCTGGCGTACTTGACCATGAAGGTGGTGGCTGCCATGTGGCCAAGGAGCTGTAGGCAAATACTTGCCTGTATCCTGGGATGAACAGAGAGCGTACATATGAGGTGTATGATGGTGAGGAATCTGTTGTGTGGGAGTGAGGCTCTGGTTCGAATTGAGTCCAAGTAAGCTCCAATGAATTCGATCTGCTGTGTAGGTGTCAGGGTGGATTTTTGGATGTTTATTTGCAGGCCCAAGCTGTGGAAGAGGGAGATGGTGAAATGGGTAGCATGTAGCGTCTCGTCGTATGAATTACCCTTGATGAGGCAATCATCTAGGTAGGGGAAAAGTATGATCCCGTGTCTGCGGAGGTGGGCCACGACTACGGCTAGGGTCTTGGAGAATATTCTCGGTGCTGTGGAGAGTCCGAAAGGGAGTACCCTGTACTAGAAATGGTTGTGACCAATTGTGAACCGTAGGAAGCGTCTGAGCTGGATGAATGGATATATGAAAATAGGCATCCTGTAGGTCGAGGGCTGTGAACCAGTCCCCTTGTTCCAGCGCAGGCATTATTGTGCCCAGTGTGACCATCTTGAATTTCTGTACCCGTACAAATTTGTTCAGTAGGCGTAGGTCTAGTATAGGCCTCCATCCCCCGGTATTTTTCTGGGTCAGAAAGTAATGGGAGTAGAACCCTTTCCCTCGATGTTGTGTCGGCACAGGTTCCACTGCACCTAGCTGGAGAAGATGAGCCACTTCTATGCGAAGTAGGTGCTTGTGAGAGGGGTCCCTGAAGAGGGACGGGGAAGGGTAGGAGGATAGGATATAAAAAGGGATAGTTCAGTTACTCTATTTCCAGGACCCAATGGTCCTGTGTAATCTGCTGCCAGGCATGGTGGAAAACCTGGAGGCAGTGGCCAAATGGGCAAGTAGGCGGTGGAGTCAAGGGGTGGTCGTGCAGACCCTTGACAAATGCTTCAAAATTGTTGTTTATTTCCCGATGGGTGGGAGGTAGCTGTTTGCGCTTGATTTTGTCTGCGCCTAGGAGGTCGAGCGCGATTCCTGGGTCTGGTCTGTTCTGAGGCCGGTGATACTGTTGTGTGCATGGCCTCTGGTAGGGTTGATACCGTTGTCTCCTGGGAAGGGATGGATAGATGCCCAGGGTCGCTCTAGAGAGTCTTTCACAGTGTGAAGGACTTCGTCGGTTTTCTTGGAAAAGAGTTTGTCTTTATCAAAGGGGAGGTCCTCCACTTTGACCTGCAGGTCTTTGGGGATACCGAATGCAGAGAGCCAGGAAGATCTGCGCATAACCACTGCAGTTGCAGTAGTGCGGGCAGCTGTATCCAAAGCTGTCCAAAGATGCTTGTAGGGCTGTTCTGGAGACCAATTGGCCCTCGACAAGGACTGACTTAAAAAAGTCTGCTCTCTCATCCTCTGGAATATGGGAGGTAAAATCAAAGAGTTTATTGTAGTTATCAAAGTCATAGCTTGCAAGTGGGGTGGAATAGTTTGCAGTTCTGAATTGCAGAGTGGAGGAGGTATAAATCTTGCGGCCCAAGATGTCAAGGCGTTGAGATCCTTGTCTTGCGGGGTGGGCCATTAGTGCGGCTGTTTTGTCCTGCGAGTTGCTGCATCCGCTACAAGAGAAGGTTGCGGATGGGAGAATAAGAAGTCTACGTCCTTAGCAGGAACATAATATTTACATTCAGCCTTTTTGCAAGTTGGAAAGAGAGAGGCTGGGGTCTGCCAGAGAGTGTCAGCTGGTTCTAGGAGTGCTTCATTTATGGGAATCGCAATCTTTGAGGAGAAGAGGGTTGGAGGATTTTGAGGAGTGTGTGTTGTGTCTCCTGGACCTCCTCTAAAGGGATGTCTTGGCTGAGTGCCACCCTCTTGAAAAGTTCTGGAACTGTTTGAAGTCTTTTCCAGGGGCAGTGTTTTTGTCCTCATCAACCTCGCCAGCACCTCCTGCGGGGAAAAGTCGCGCTCCAGGTCCTCCGTGAGGTTGATCTGATGTAGCGGGAGAAGGCACTCTGGGCGTCACATGTCGGTCTGGGCCTCGCGATCGAACACATCCTTGAAGTAGGAATAGAGCCTCTCATGCTGGATGGTGCAGTAGGATGAGGTCCCATCAAGGATCTCCCTTCATGCCTTTCAGGCGGTTCGTCCTGTATAGTTTCTGGATACGGGATGCGGCCGCTGGATCATCGCTACAGTGATGGAAGAACTGTATCTGATGCTGTAGTGTCCACAATGCAGTGCTGCAGCTGTGCTGCTGTGGCATTTCTGGTGTAGACATATCTTGAGTCTGTAGACCCAGGCTCTGCGACTCACTGCTGTGGGTTTTTGTTTTGTTCGTTTTTTTGCAGCGTAGACATACCCACATGATCCTGCAGTGTCCTTAACTCCCAGAATGCTCTGCTCCATGAGCATGTACCCACAGCAACTAGGGTTCAACAAACCCAGTATGAACACCATGTTCTTCACACAACTCAACAGGACTAGTGTGGAGACACCAAACCCAAGTGCCTGGCTGAATCACAAACAAACAAACAAACAAACAAACAAACAAACAAACAAACAAACA
>NW_020664524.1:413294-449419 GCF_002925995.2 Terrapene triunguis | reverse complement strand
AACAAACAAACAAACAAACAAACAAACAAACAAACAAACAAACAAACTTTTGATATTACGTAAGAACATAAGAACGGCCGTACTGGGTCAGACCAAAGGTCCATCTAGCCCAGTATCCTGTCTGCCGACAGTGGCATGCCCCAGAGGGAGTGAACCTAACAGGTAATAATCAAGTGATCTCTCTCCTGCCAGCCATCTCCACCCTCTGACAGGCAGAGTCTAGGGACACCATTCCTTACCCTCCTGGCTAATAGCCATTAATGGACTTAACCTACCATATTCAATTCTACATTCGGCTACTCTTGAAACAAAGCCACCAATGGGGGGTTTTGTTGTTGCTTTTAACTTCACCTATCATTTGCCAGCATTTGCCTCATTGTAACTGAAATTATTTCTCACGGCTCATTTAGACAAAGCAGTGGCGAGATTATCTGGCCTTGAGTACTGAACTACCCTGGGTACAATGAGATTATTTTAAAAAGTATCCAAACATCCATTCCATTCCATTTTCTTAGACTGCACTTCACTGGGGAAAGAAGAAACCCCAACACCTGGTTCTCCTTGGGAAAAGCTCTCAAACATTCCCTGCTTCTGTGTGAGGAAAAGTTAAAGAAGCCACGTCGATGGTGTATACCTTTCCTAGTCGGACATTAGCTACTCTCTACCCTTTCCCACCTTAATGGAATCGGAGGAATTGCAAAAAGGTTTGAAGCTGCCACACCTTTAAGATAAATTGTCTGTTCATAAATTAAATACATCAATGGAAGCACTTTCATGTAAACAAGTGGTAGGGAACGGTTAATGCCATTCTAGGGTTCAGCCTAAGAATGATGAAACAAGGAAAGCAAGGAAGCAGTCAGTCAGTCTCCAGCCAACAAACAAGCAGGTTAACCTTACGCACTGTTCAGTACATCATACGGGAGAAAGGTGAGGTTCTTCACTTCGGGGAGGTGTGCACACTTATGCTCAAGGAGGGAAGGGGAGGGGAAACAAGTAAACCTCACACTAGGAACCTAAAGCGAGTAAAGAGCAAGTTCCAAAGAAATCAGCATTGCATGGTTACTCCGCAGGTCAGCACTGGGGTCTCAATTACAGAGCTAAAGTGCTAATGATTCAGGTATTCCCACAGTAAAGGCTGCCCTGAAGTTTGGCCAGGCTGGACCCAGTCTTAGGGCTTGCATACACAGGGAAATTGACTGGCATAGCTAGTACAGAATAACTGCTCTGGAATAAGGGTGTCCACATGGGGAGTAAAGCTAAAGTGCTTTACATTCATACCCTACCTTATTCGAAATAACGTAAATAACCCTTTACATTCCTTCATCGGGCAAACTGTCAGCGTTGCCAACTCTTATGATCTCATCATAAATCTCACGAGAGATCATTTTAAAGTCCCAAAGTCATGCAATTGGGGGGAAAATCTCATCTTTCATTTTAGAAAAAAGATAAGTTCCTACCCTTTATGATTGCAGTAAAATGCATGAAAATACAGTTCAAGGACACCCTAAAGACTCAGAAGCTATAAAAAATAATATGTGAGGAGGAGGGGAGTTCTCTTTTGAAATCTCATGATTGTGTGTGGCCTGACTCATGATTTTTGAATGCTTGAGGTTGGCAATACTGCCAATGTTATGTGCGCGCTAAAGAGTCTGCATTGTTTTATAGCATCAAGACTCATGCCAGGCCTACTCGATCGCTGAAGTGCAGCCTGCCATTAGGACTTGTGATTTTCAAAGGGCATGTGGGGAAAGGGAAGGAAGAAATGGATTAAGGAAAGATGGGAAAAGAGCATTTCTTTGTCCTCTGTATACGGCTGCCAAGAGAACACCCAAACTTTTCTGGTTATTTTTCCTCTTCTGTCCCCCGCAGCTATATGGGCCGCCTCAGCTTCACAGTACTCAGGGTATGAAGCTGACAAAGAACTGGGTCAGCAAGCTGGTCTAGAAGAAAACACCAAGCCATCTGCGTAAGCAGCAGCTGATGAGTCACAAGGACCTTTGCCACTAGTATCCGGTGGAAACAGAGATAATTATTAGAGCCTGGAAAAGGGCCACATCTCCCACAGATGCCGAGTGGGGAAAATGGAGATGGTTTATTCTGCTGATGGGACATGTTTCAGTTGGTCCCCACTTGATGCTTTACGCTGGGCTGGGAGACCCAAAGGTGACTGGTTTTCTCCAAAGATGCTGAGGCGTTTGTGTGTTACCACCATCTGCACAATCCCAAAGACAGCCATCGCTTTGGCTGACAATCCATTTCCAATTTCTGATCCTCCCCCTACTCACCTCGGTAGTGGGTTCCGTTCTCGTTTTTGATTATTCACTAACCAGTTCATTTGTTGCAAGATAAAACTGATGCGTTCCAGGCAGGAGGGGACGCGTATGAGGCCTGTGGTTAGTGCCGCAATGGAAGGCCCATCACTGTCCTTCCGCCTGCGTGAGGGGCAGCCTGGAGCCAGAGGATGGCTCTGTCATTTCGTGTAACGGGCCCCACAGGCCAGGGAGGGGAGACCAGCTCAACCGCATAGCCAAGGATACATCTTCTCCCTCCATCCAGCTATCCCCCTAACTAGAACACAAGAGTTATTCTGCAGCCACTTGCTTCCAGTGAGCGAAACGAGAAGAGGGCTGGAATGCCTGTCCTCTGATTGACAAGAAACAGAGCCAATCTACTGAAGGAGAAGGAGCACCTAAGCAAGATCGTAAGTCACCATTGCTAAACAAAAGCCATGTTTATTTCAGTTCCATTTGTACCAGGCCAACCCCCTGCCTCCAAAGAACATACAAATGACCATACTGGGTCTAGTCCAGTATCCTGTCTTCCCACTGTGGCCGGTGCTAGGTGCTTCAGAGGGAGCGAATAGAACTGGGCAATTTCGAGTGATCCATCCTCTGTCGTTCAGTCCCAGCTTCTGGCGGTCAAAGGCCAGGGACACCCAGAGCATGGGGCTGTGTCTCTGAACATCTTGGCTAATAGCCATTGGTAGACCTATCCTCCATGAACTTCTCATTCTATTTTGAACCCAGTTATACTTTCAGCCTTCCAACATCCCCTGGCAATGAGTTCCACAGGCTGACTGTGCTCTGGGTGAAGAGGCAAACTGCACAACCTACTTTCCTGCCACTCGCAAATCAATATTTGTTAGATAATGAACTAAACACAATTGTAACAAATTAGTTGAAAGTGTCCCTTTCAGGAGAGGACAATGGAAATCAATCAGGAGCCTAGTCTATTTTCACTTGCTTCCACCATACCGGTTAGGGTTTGTGTTCACACAGCCCTTGAATCCAAACTGCCTTGACACGGAGTGCTCCAGTCAGCTGTGGAAGATCCCAGGTCTTTCTAAGTGTTTACAAAACCCCCTCAAAACTTTGACCCCCCTAAGGAGGAGATATTTTAAACTAGAAGATTAGGAAAATCAAACTGCAGGGGAAAGCGGTCGGTGCTGGTTAAGGGACTAAACAGGGACTCAGAAGATTGAGGTTCAATTCCTAGTTCTGCCACAGACTCCTTGTGGGACCTTGAGCACGTCACTTCACCCCTTCATTTCCCACCTGAAGAGTCAGTTTACCGCCATTCCTTTCTCCCCGTGCCCCCTTCGTATGTCTTATTATATGTGCATACACAGCCAAATGCCATGGGACGCTAGTCTTAGTCAGGGCCACCTGCTACTGTAATACAAATATCAAATGCTGCAAAATCCTGCTCACCTTTGACGTCACTAAAGCTGGTTTCCGAAAACCCTTCGCCGAGGTCGATCAGCGTCCCCTCGGACTTGCAGCGCGGGAGGCCACTGGAGTTGGCAGCACGAATCCTCTGGGCTGCCATCCTGAAACCTTGCCCTGTCCTGGGAAACGCTAGTGGGCCATGTTTCCTCTCGGGGGGCTTGCCGCGGGCGCTATACCATCCAGCGTGGGAAATTCCAGCTGCCAAGAGGACTGTGTCCAGGTGCAATTTTTACAGGCCGAACAACCTGAAGGGAGAATAAAAGAGCTGGTTAGTGTGGGTATTCACGGCTCACTTGTAGAAATAATCAGGTGGCTGGCTGTGGAAAGGATGAGCATGTGGTTATAGCACTGAGCTGCATCTCAAGAGATTTTGGCTCAAGCTCTCGTGGGTAAGTATGTCCCCTCCCATGTGTCTAGCATAATAGGGCCCCGATCACAGGTGCTACCCGTACCATTTACAAACAGAAAAATGGTTCCTGAATTCTCCTTGGGCATCAAGAACTAACTCCTGTACTGCTCCTAGCACAAGCCACCAGTTCTGAGGAGCTGAAAGCTCTGCTACCGAGGATAACTTGACTTTGGGCCTCATTTCTTACTGCTGATAACGGAGTCTCTTTTTTGTAGAACATAACCAATGCTCCTTCTTTTAAGAACCAGTTCAGGGTGTCAGTTCTCAGAGTTATAAATTAGTCCTTCCTTCCCACTCAGAGTCACTATACTGTAGGGTATGTTACAATCCCATAGTACGTATTGTAAACTGTGTGGTCTTGAGCTGTGGATTCCTGAAATGCCGAATTATTAGAGTCAACTCACTGAGTGCACTCCTGGAGTCATTTTCTGCAAGTAAAACCAGGCTGTTCCTGCCTCCTATTGAAGTACCATGATGTTCTTGACACTTCTCGTTAAGATTTCATTACTGAGAATTCCCAGGCTTTAGAATATATTTAAATACAGATACTACAAAGGCAGGCACTGGAATGCTTAAATCTCCTGTGTCTTGCAGGCAAGAGAATGGCTAAGTGTCATATGTCCTCCACAGCCAGCTTGTGAGAGGACACGGGAAAGGGCTGATCCCAGAGACTACCTAACCGCGGTGCAGCTACACTTCACCAGGTCGGTACTTGCACTGTAATGATCAATTAGTAACCCACTGCAAACCCAACAGGCAGAAGTTCAATCTGCCATACAGGGGAACACCAGCCATTGGCACAAAGCGCATTGGCACGTTCCACAGCATCAGGTAGATAAGTCGTAAAAGGGATTAATGCATACCCAGGTCGGCGGTGTACTACATTCGGATAACCTGTTGTACAGACAGCCCACAGTTTTTTTGGCAAGTTTGGTGCTTGAGGCAGTGACAGATCATTAGAACTAGCTACCTCACCTCCAACCTGTATCCCCCACTCTGCCGTTCCAGGCTTGCAGAGATGCTTTTAAGTGTTCCTTCCAACACAGATACATGACAGTTCTACACTGGTCCATGACTGGGAGAAAGGGGGCTCATGGAACATCACTCATTAGGTAAATCTCTACTTTTTGACTTGCTCAGAGGTGAGAAGTTTCTCTTCTCTGTACCTTTAACTCCACAGCCTTGTTAATTTTTTTAATTTACTTTAAGCTAAAATTCTAACATCGTATTTAAAGCAATGGACAAACAAAGATTTCCAGGTACTTCCTATCAAAATATCCAGAGAATTTGTAACTAAACATGCATGGACTTCCCAGATTAGCGCACATTGTTGCCAAAGCAAACAAGGGAAATAAGTAACCCTGCCCACTTCCCTTAAGGCTGCAGCACAGAGAACCTCAAACCCTCTTCTACCATGGCCACAGGACAGCTACAAACAGCACTCCTGTTTTTTCTTTTCTCACAAAGGGGAAGGAGCTTGTGACACTTCAATACGTGGAAACTCATGTTTCTGTTAATTGTGGGGTTGCATACCTCAGGGAAGGGAGAGAATTAGAGCATCAGCATCAGATTTTCATTTCTAGCATCCAAATATCTGTCTACAAATTTAATGAAAATCAAAATTTGCCCCAATAGATACTGAAGCAAATGGTCAACATTTACTTCTTCAATCATTGAGTTCTAATGTTTGCCTCACTGAAGTCATTACCTGCTTATCTATTTATGCAAAGCACCAATTACTATACTTGGCTTGAAAAAATCCAAACATACTCAAGAGCTTTCCCTACTGGAGCCTCAGACCCCATTCCTACAAGATTTAAGCTCTAATGCAAAACAGCGTAATGTCTAGCCCTTGTGGTTACAAAGAATCTTCCTTCCAAATGTGAACCAGATCAGTATTGCCTTCCTCACTGCTCAGAGCCAGAGCTTCTGCAACTGCCCATAGGTGCCACAAAGTGAAATTAACATGAGATTCTGGTCAGTTTCACAGCTGCCATTCCAAACCCTTTGGAAAGCAGTGAGAAATATCCAGAATAATTTTCCTGCAGGGTCCAGAGACAACCATCTGGTAGAAATCTCTGCAACTTCCCCCTTCTAACAGGTGGGTAAGGCCAAGGTGATGGTTGGGTTTCTAACACATTTTATATGTCCATTATATAGATGTGTAAATCCAAGCACAGATCTTTCATTATCTGCCCAAAGACAAAATATGTTAATGGCAGAGCTGAGAAGAGAATCCCAAAACCTCACTCCCAAGTACATCTCTTTCATAAGGCTCATCTTTCACCCCAGCTTCATGGCCAGAACAGAGTTTCATTTAAGAACATAAGAATGGCCCTACTGGGTCAGACCAAAGGTCCATCTAGCCCAGGATCCTGTCTTCCAACAGTGGCCAATGCCAGGTGCCCCTAAGGGAATGAACAGACAGGTAATCATCTAGTGATCAATCCCGTCGCTCATTCCCAGCTTCTGGCAAACAGAGGCTAGGGACACCATTCCTGCCCACAGAAAAGCAGAATATCAGCTCCAGACATCTCTCCCAATTGCCCCAATGCCATATCCACTCAGGACTGGCTCGTAAGACAGCCCAAACACTTTGACAGACCTCCAGGTTTATATCACAGCTGTGCACACGCCCCATATACACAAAGCAGGAAACACGTGCAATGGAATGGATCACCCATTCTAAGAGCTCTCTAAAAAGACTGCTCGGATATAGTGCAAAACTTCATCACAAAGGAAGAGGCAGAGTTATAGTTAAGACTTACAACCTTTATCTTTGAGGAGACCCCATCTAGACGTGTGCTGCTGAGACAGAAAAGGCTTACTGGAAAAGCAAAGCAAGAGCTCTTTGGGCTTACATAGCCTCAAGCTTCCTTTTCTTTTCTCCTCTCCCTTCTAATCAAACCAGGTAGAGCAAGAGAAACTACCCTTAGGTCTGGCCCTGGTACCACGTGGCTGGTAATTGGATTTCAGGCCAGTGCTCCATTCCACCTCAGCCCTTGCAAAGATTTCCAACACCTCACTGGTCTGCTACATGCAAACTGAGTGGCACTGGCCATTGAACAATGAGAAACCGATTTTCACAACCCACCCCGACCTGAAGTGGCCCACACCAAAGAAGAGCTCTCTGTGGCTTGAAAGCTTGCCTCTCCCAGCAGAAGTTGGTCCAATAAAAGATATTACCACTCGCACCTGGTCTCTCTAATATACTGGGACTGACGCAGCTACAACTACACTGCATCCGAACTCTAACCAGCCTTGAAACGCCCATCAAGACGGGGTGACCCTTGCTGCCTTGGTTTCTCATGAAGTTTTCAAGCCACTATGGCTATGTTTTTAGAACTTGGAGCTTTCCCCAGCAGACTCCTAGGTTAATTAAAAGCATAACCTCATCCAAAGGAAGTTGCTCCTGGTAATCTCTCTAATTTCAGCCTCTCTGTGGCTCTCTCTTTCTCTCTCTCTCTTTTTTTTTTTTCAGCAAGACATTCCAAACGAACTCTTAAATGGACAGCAGCATATTTCTTAACGCTCAACAGCAGTAAATCTAGGATGGGCCTCGCAGGCTCCGGGGATAAGTAGCACAGAGCCTACCTGCAGGATGAAAGAGGAGCAAAGAAAGCAGGACTGATCGAATGGAGGGGGCTTTGCAAACCAAGCGGGGTAGGGATGGGGGAAGGTTTAAACAATTGCACCCCAGGTATTTTTGGATTCCTTTCAAGGACTTTAAAATGCAAGTACCTGTAGAGTCATGAAGAAAAGGATAATGCAAACCTCAGCCTCTCCATCCCATGTCACGCTTATGCTCATCTACACAGTTATGACGGGCATAACCAGAGCCACACACGCACTTCTCCATCTTCAGGTATACCTGCACTGAAACTGCTACCATGGCACAGCTGCACTGCTGGAGCGCTTCCGTGTAGACACTACCGACACCAATGGGAGAGGTTCTCTTGTCAGCACAGTTAATCCACCTCCCTGAGAGGTGGTAGCTTCTCCCATCGACCTAGCAATGTCTACACTGGGGTCAGGGCAGCATAGCTACGTCTCTCAGGTTGTGGATTTTTCACACCCGAGACATGTAGTTATACCAATGCCCAGTGCTGTGTGTAGACTGAGCATCCAGGGTGGGGGAGGAAGCTTCCTATATAAATATCTTTGAACAAAACCCCCCACCAAATAAAACTATCTATTTACTCCAGAGGGGAGTATCAGACAGGTCAGAGTCACGGCATGGATAAATACCCCAGAACCAAGGAAGAAAACTAAGCAGCTGCAGACTGCTGGGAGCCATCACCTGGCACAAATTAGCTCTCCATCCAGGGAGCGCCCACACCACCCAGGAGCCGGACAACCACTCCTGCATGATTGATCAAAGCACTTTCTGGGGCTCCAGAGACTATGGTGAGGAGTGCCTAGAGATCGTCGCCCATGGATGTACCTAGGCAGGCAGCAGGTGTGCAGGCTGCAGATGGGAATTCAAACAGACCTCCAGGCTGCAGGCAGCATAGAAGCCGACAGTGTATGAAATATATTTTACTCATTTGCACCAGACAGCCAACCTAGGTGCAGTGCCACTGCAGATAACACTCTTGGCATTCGTCCTCCAGCCTGCCTAGCACAACATAAGCCGGTTCTGCTTATGGTATATTTACCCGTCCATTACTGAGGAGACTGAACACTGTTTTCACTTGAGATCCCAGAAACAATACACTCTCCCTGCACCCCCAGTTAAACGCTGTCTCTTTGAAGCCAGCTGTCTTCATTATACTGGTACCCCAGAAGCACCTAGATGTCCGTTCCCAATACGGTAGCTCCACTGTGCTAGGTGCAGTACAAACATCTAGTAAGGGAAAGCCCTGGCCCTAAAGAACGTATGCTGTAAGGAAGCAAGGCAGGTAAAGGATGGGAGGGGAAAGGGAGCTGAAGTGTCTTGCCCCAGGCCACAGCTGGGAGCAGAATCCTTGTTTTCTGATGCCCAGTCCAGGCCCATCAACTAGACCAGACTGCCTCTCAAACAGCTGCCTCGTCACCCTAGTATCTGGGCACCTCACCATCTTTGATGTATTTATTCTCAATAACTTTGTGGGGTAGGGAGTGCTATTATCCCCATTGTAGAGATGGGCAACTGAGGCACAAAGCAGCTAAGGGTTTGTCTACACTATGAAGCTTAAGTCGGCCTAGACACACGGACATAGCCCGCACAGGAAGACACAGCCTACGCCAACAGAAAATGTTCTGTCGGTGGAGGAACAGCACCTCTATCAAGGATGTTAGCAATGCCCATAGAAGTACTTTTCTGTCGACATAGGTGTGTGTACACTGGGGGGCTGGAGGATGGCTATCTGCATAGTTATATCAGTCGAGGGTGATTTTTTCACCTCCCGCACCAGCGTGGCTATGCTGAGATAACATTTAAGCATAGACCAAGACCAAGTCATTTGCCTAATTCACACAAGACATCTGTGGAGGAGTAGGGAATTCATCCCTGGCGACAGCGCTACCCACTGGACCATCCTTCCTGTGTTCTCCCACCGGGTCTGCCTAACACAGTGCACTTAAATTATACCAAAAATTAGAATGATTTGACATTTTGAGAGTCAGCAGCCCAGACAAAGCTGAAGTTGCTTCCAATACTTTTCTTTTAAACTTTCTGCTCACAAATGGAAAAAAAAACAAGACTTGTAACTTGTAGGAAATACACACAAATCAGAACCCCTTAGACGGGGCAGGGCTTTGATAGGAACAGTGAGATAATAGTAAACATGAAGACAAGCTTTTTACTCCTCTAACAATCCTGGCTGAGGCTGAATGTTAACTGCTAGGTTTCTCCCAGGACGAAGGAGTGTACCCTTAAGGATAGAGTGCTTTTGCTGGAATGCAATGAAAGGAAACTTACATTTGAGGACTGATGGTTAAAACACTTGTATTCAATGTGTTTCACCACAATCTTTCCCATCTCAACGTGTCTGGAATGTGGCTAATGAAAGGGGAAGGAGAGATGCATTAGGTTTAGACAGAAGATTACCCCCAAGTTTTGTGTAATTTTTGTTTTAATAACATTGTTTCAGAATATGCCACCAACATTCCAGAGTTGGGACTCAGAGATTTACAAATAAACTAAGCTTGAGTTGGAATAACAGACTGTATTGATCAAAAGGTTTCAGTCAGGAAATACAACACAGAGAAAAGTAACTCCATCAACAAGAAGGGAAGATGAAGTTGTCGGGGAAAAGAAATGTGGAAAGCTGTTCCTTTAAAAGAGTAAATTTACACATTGCTAATTTTTGGGACATGCAATTAATCCAAGCGTACCTTGCATTTATTTATTGGTGGTGATACAAGCAGAAGGGTGTAACCTTTCCTATCTCTTAGTATGGAGGCTAGCAAGCAATACTACAGAAAGCTGTATTAATAGTCCAGCTGTAAGATGCTCCAGTGAACAAGCATAACAAATGCTACAGAGCTCTCTCTTGTTCATAAATTTCTCATATAAAGGAGAAATAAGGTTTAGATAACATCTTCCAACTTGGACACGCACATCTGAACAGCTTTGTTGCTGCCCATCCCCGTATTAACCACATCCTGGCTATCAGGGCAAACTTGACAGTCAATTATTCAACTAGGATGCATTTAAGTAGCAACCCAGAGAAGCATAAGGGTTTCCCAAGGGAGAAGGATAATTTACAGACCACTTGGTATAGGCTTTATGCTGCTTTACATGCCATTCAGCCAGCTGGACCCTTTCATTCACCAACATTCTCAACCAGCAAACTTTAGCCATCAAGCCACGAAGAGAAAACAGCCTTTACTTTCACAGGCACATGCTACAGATGTTGAGTGCATGTATAGTAAAACAATGGCATAGAGGGCAAGACTAACAGACCCAAAATGAAGCCTACCTTATGTACATTTCGTGCTACATGCGTATGTATACTCAAAGACACTGCTCCTGACTTTGGGGCGGGGAGGGACGGATCACATCCATCAATTTTCCCAAAACGAGATCTGAAATATGGATCTAATGCAAACTTCTCCACTGAGCAACCTTAGAATAACTCTCCCAGACTACAGATTTCAGAGTAGCAGCCGTGTTAGTCTGTATCCGCAAAAAGAAGAGGCACCTTAGAGACTAACAAATTTATTTGAGCATAAGCTTTCATGGGCTACAATTGATCTCAATTGATTGGCCTTTTACAGTTGGTATGGCTACTTCCACCTTTTCATGTTCTCTGGATGTATAAATATCTTCTGTGTGTTCCATTCTATGCATCCGATGAAGTGGGCTGTAGCCCACGAAAGTTTATGCTCAAATAAATTTGTTAGTCTCTAAGGTGCCACAAGTATTCCTGTTCTTTCTCCCAGACTAAACTAACGTTGCTTTGTGATCACACGTGCATGAATGCATATTCCAAACAGTCACACATTATGCTGTCAATCTACCGGGTTGTTTCTAATACTGTAGGCAAAGCATTGAGATAGTCAAGAATCCTGTTTCCCTGAAGCATCCGCTTTGACGTCAGGATTTATACATATGCTAAGTGTGGAGCAGACAGGCAGAGCAAGGCAGACAGCAATGCAGCTAATGTCTTTCCATTTTAGACCTAGACACAGGGCGGGCGCAAGGATGTTTCATGCCCTAGGCAAAACTTCCACCTTGCCCCCCCCCCCCCGAGCCCTGTGGCAGCTCCCCGCCCCCCCTCCGCCCTAAGGCGCACCCCGCCGCGGCAGCTCCCCACCCCCCTCAGGGCCCCCCCCACGGCAGCTCCCTCCGGCCCGGGGAGGCACGCGGCAGCTCCCTGCCCCAGCTCCCTCCGCCTAAATGCCGACGACGACCGGGGTGGCCGAAGATCCGGCCGCAGCGGTCGCCACCGAAGGACCCGAAATGCCGCCCCCCAAATGCTAGTACCCTAGGCGACCGCCTAGGTCGCTTAATGGGTTGCACCGGCCATGCCTAGACACTGAGTGTCCCGCAAGTAGCTGAGGAAATTCTTGGAATTAAGATATTAAAAATGTATTGGGGGGATGGGATAAGATATTGAGGGGTGGACCAGGGCTCTGAGCAGTCTCTCTCTCTCTCTCTCTCTCTCTGTCAGGAGAGTGGTCTCACTGATCACCATATCTGGGGCTTGGAAGGAATTTCCACCAGGTCAGATTGGCAGGGACTGGCAGTGGGGTGTTTTAGTAATCTATTAGAGTTCTTTGAAGGGGTCAAACAAACATGTGGACAAGGGGGATTCAGTGGAAATAGTGTACTTAGATTTCCAGAAAGCCTTTGACAAGGTCCCTCACCAAAGGCTCTTACATAAATTAAGTTGTCATGGGATAAGAGGGAAGGTCCTTTCATGGATTGAGAACTGTTTTTAAAAGGGAACGAAGGGTAGGAATAAATGGTAATTTTTCAGAATGGAGAGGGGTAACAAGTGGTGTCCCCCAAGGGTCAGTCCTAGGACCAATCCTATTCAACTTAATCATAAATGATCTGGAGAAAGGGGTAAAAAGTGAGGTGGCAAAGTTTGCAGATGATACTAAACTGCTCAAGATAGTTAAGATCAAAGCAGACTGTGAAGAACTTCAAAAAGATCTCACAAAACTAAGTGATTGGGCAACAAAATGGCAAATGAAATTTAATGTGGCTAAATGTAAAGTAATACACATTGGAAGAAATAACCCCAACTATACATACAATATGATGGGGCCTAATTTAGCTACAACGAATCAGGAAAAAGATCTTGGAGTCATCTTGGATAGTTCTCTGAAGACGTCCACGCAGTGTGCAGCGGCAGTCAAAAAAAGCAAACAGGATGTTAGGAATCATTAAAAAGGGGATAGAAAATAAGACGGAGAGTATCTTATTGCCCTTGTATAAATCCATGGTACGCCCACATCTTGAATACTGCGTATAGATGTGGCCTCCTCATCTCAAAAAAGATATACTGGCATTAGAAAAGATTCAGAGAAGGGCAACTAAAATGATTAGGGGTTTGGAACGGGTCCCATATGAGGAGAGATTAAAGAGGCTAGGACTTTTCAGCTTGGAAAAGAGGAGACTAAGGGGGGATATGATAGAGGTATATAAAATCATGAGTGATGTAGAGAAAGTAAATAAGGAAAAGTTATTTACTTGTTCCCATAATACAAGAACTAGGGGCCACCAAATGAAATTAATGGGCAGCAGGTTTAAAACAAATAAAAGGAAGTTCTTCTTCACACAGCGCACAGTCAACTTGTGGAACTCCTTGCCTGAGGAAGTTGTGAAGGCTAGGACTATAACAGGATTTAAAAGAGAACTGGATAAATTCATGGAGGTTAAGTCCGTTAATGGATATTAGCCAGGATGGGTAAGGAATGGTGTCCCTAGCCTCTGTTTGTCAGAGGGTGGAGATGGATGGCAGGAGAGAGAGATCACTTGTTGGGTTCACTCCCTCTGGGGCACCTGGCATTGGCCACTGTCAGTAGACAGGATACTGGGCTAGATGGACCTTTGGTCTGACCCAGTATGGCCGTTCTTATGTTCTAAGTGTTCTGTGACACTTTTGTATTTTTATGTCTGATTTTGTAAGCAAGTAGTCTTTAAGTGAGGTGAAACTTGGGGGGTACGCAAGACAAATCATACTCCTGAAAGGGGGACAGTAGTCTGGAAAGATTGAGAGCCACCTTAGGGTAATCACTTTCAGGCTACTGATCTGCCCCACTGGGCATGAATGCCCAACAAAAAGTAAGGGACCATTCTTTAGTGAGAAGATAAAGTGTCCTGCTAATGCAGGGGCGGGAAAACTTTTTGGCCTGAGGGCTGCATCGGGTTTCCAAAATTGTGTGGAGGGCTGGTTAGGGTAGGCTATGCTCTGACCCCTATCCACACCCCCACTCCCTGACCACCACCCCGAACTCCCCTGCCCTCTATCCATCCGCCCCACTCCCTGCCCCCTTACCGTGCTGCCTGGAACATTGGCGGCTGGCGACGCTACAGCCGTGCCGCCCAGAGCACCAGGACAGGCAGCCACACCGCCCGGCTGGAGCCAGCCACACCACCGCGCAGCACAGAGCACCGGGTCAGGCCGCGGCTCTGCAGCCACGCGACCCAGCAAGACCTCGCAGCTCCGCCGCCCAGAGCATTGCGCTGGCGGCGTAGTGAGCTGAGACTGCAGGGCAGGGGGAACAGCAGGGGAGGGGCCAGGGGCGACCCTCCCAGGCCAGGAGCTCAGGGGCCAGACAGGAGGGTCCCGCGGGCTGGATGTGGCCCATGAGCCGTAGTTAGCCCATCTCTGTGCTAATGCATGGAGGTTTGAGACACAGGAGTTGACGTTAATGGGAACGTGTTAGCCACATCTACCACGGTCCAGCAGTTGCAGGCTTCCCCGATTTAGAAGCTTCATACATATTCTTGCATTTTACAGAAAACACGCTTCCTAAAAAACTAATCTTTCTAGCTGTGAAGACATGTTAGACCTGTAAGTCCGTCTGAAAGGACTGTGAATTTAAAGCTTATACACTCAGCATCAAGCTCAAGTACAGCCTCAGTTCTGACTCTGACATTCTTCTGCAATACAAAGTACCTCTGTGTGATCCCAGTTTTAGCAGACTCCCACACAAAACCCCATATCCTCTCAAATCAGCCTGGAAGCAGCTTCGCCAGCTCAAATCTGTTCAGCAGGTATTATGAGCACATTAACCAGGCATCATGAGCAAACTTGCGGCAGAGCTGCTGATTTGGGGGAAATTGGCTTTTATAACCATGCATATTGTTACGTGTGCCCCCTGTGGCAGATCAGTTCCCATCTATCAGTTGCTCATATTTAACAAATAACTATAAAACCAGTGTTGCCAACTCTTGTGTTTGGATCACAAGTCTCGCAACAAAAGTTCATTCATGCCCCAGCTTCTAGACTTACGTAAGCATATGGGAACCTCAGATTTCATCAAAAAGTTCTAGCCATCATAATAGTGTGGAGGGAGTAAAAAAGCCTAAAAATGTGTTCCAAGTGCACCCTAAAGACACAACCCAGAAGGCAAATAAATCAATTTAAGAATCAATTTTTAGCCCATCTCATATTTTGGGGGGGCTTGACTCATGAATTTTGAAGGTTTGGGGTTGGCAGTGTTGCGAAACTGACATAAACCCTGTGCTTCTAAACACTGATACAAGGCAAACCACCATCTGGAATCAGGTTGTCGCCTCCAGTCAGAACAATCAACTTGTAAAAACAAAGAGCAGACAGCCTGGGAGTGGGGGATGCTTGTTGGGAAATCAGATACACAGGTGGGCTTGGAGATAACAATTGTGGGGGCACTCCTTCAAAAGAAGTTAAAAAGAAAACAGGAAAAGCAACCCAATTTGTTTATCCACAGTGAAAAATAATATCCTGAATAGATGTGGGAAACAATGGATGCATCATAAGGAACTCCATCTCCTTCTCAGTGGGCATGTCTGACCATTGCCAGAGGGAGACAAGAGGTGGCAGAATGGTATAACAGACCACAAAGAGGGACAAGGATGAGATATTGTATGACATGCTGCTTCATACTTGGGGGCAAGTTCAGAAACAACTGAAACAATATCTTCCTCCCTGGAGAGAAAGGAAACTGTAGGGTGAAAGGAGAGGGAAATGAATGAACCAAAGTTAGATTTGATTCATTTTCCCACAAATTTAATGTTTGGTTTCATGAACAGTACATTTACTGACATGAGTAATACATGATGCCACAGTATTTCTGCAATAGGTGGTACCCAATTAAAAAAGCAAACAAACAAAACAAACAGCCCTGTTCTACAAATAAAGCAAACCGATTTCCAACAGCAATTCTAGCTCCAGCCTTGTCAGTCTGTTTACCAAGGGCTGTGCTCTGTCTGGAACACTGTGCGGAACAAAGACCTCTAGTGGTTGAACAATACACTGCAACTAAACATGTTAGACCAGGGGCGGGCAAACTTTTTGGCCTGAGGGCCGCATCGGGTTTCCGAAATTGTATGGAGGGCCGGTTAGGGGAGGCTGTGCCTCCCCAAACAGCCACGTGTGACCTGGCCCACTACCCCATCCAACCCCACGCTGCTTCTCACCCCCTGACACTCCCCCCCGGGACTCCTGCCCCATCCACCCCCCCGCTCTCTGTCCCCTGACTGCCCCCCAGACCCCCGCTCCTAACTGCCCCCCCCGCCGCCCCATCCAACAGGTCCCTTCCAACCCTGATATTCTAGGATTCTATGACTGCCCCCTGCTGCCCCATCCAACCCCTTCTCACATTCCTAATGGCCCCCCCGGAACTCCTGCCCCATCCACCCCCCCTGCTCCCTGTCCCCTGACTGCCCCCCGCCACCTCATCCAATCTCCCCTCTCCTTCCTGACTGCCCCCATTCAACCCTCCTGTCCCCCACCACCTGACCGCCCCGCCCCCTGACCACCACCACCACGAACTCCCCTGCCCTCTATCCAAGCCCCCCGCGCCCTGCCCCCTTACCGCGCTCCCTGGAGCACCAGTGGCTGGTGGCACGGCTGCACCAGGACAGGCAGCAGTGCCACCTGGCTGCAACCAGCCACGCATCGCGCAGCACAGAGCACCGGGTCAGGCCCCGGCTCTGCAGCTCCGCTGCCCCAGGAGCTCGCAGCCCCAGGAGCTCGCAGCCCCGCCGCCCAGAGCATTGCGACGGCAGCACAGTGAGCTGAGGCTGTGGGGCAGGGGGAACAGCAGGGGAGGGGCTGGGGGGCTAGCCTCCCGGGCCAGGAGCTCAGGGGCCGGGCAGGAGTGTCCTGCGGGCCGGATGTGGCCTGCGGGCCATAGTTTGCCCACCTCTGTGTTAGACCTATAATGCATAACACAGAAGCTACACACCACCAGGGACTGTTTAACAACCTGAAAATAAGTAATCAGACTACACTGGGTGTTGGGAGGAATAAAATGAGAACATCCCCAACACCCCAAAGGGACCACGAGAACTACTTGCACACTTTACAAGTTTGCTTAATAACTGAGCTAGCACCTGCATTAATGCCCAAACAAGTTAAAGTGTGCAGCACAGAGATGAGATGCTCACTCACAGTATTCAAATTCACACTCCATCCTCAGTTTAACTGACTCACATAAAAGCTTTTCGCCCCTCCCCCGCAATTTGCTTGTGTTAGATTTCTCTTCATTTTCTCCAAGAGAGTCTGCATCCTGGGATAGTTAGGGATAGAGATCAGCCTTAAATTATTTTTAAAAGTAACTTGCAGGACAGTTACAGTTTGGCATCAGCTTGCGCTGTCAATACCAATGCAGAGGAAAAACAATCAACGCTCTTTAAACAAATTATAACCTCAGAGAGCAACAACGCTTTTTAAAGGGATATCTGTCTTCTGATAAAACAGCTGTCACAAAATATATTTGCATTCCCAAAATACCGGTTTTAGGAGAAAGCAGATTACAGAAATGAAAGCCCAAAGACCGCTAACTATTCTGCGTCCACAGGTGTACTGTGCTTTGAGATCCACCAACACTGGCCCTGGATATGCAGGATCAGATCCTCAACCGGTATGAATTGACACAGCTCCACTGTAAGTCAGCATAACTGGCTTCCGTCAGGTGAGGATGTGGCCCAACACCTTGTTACTACAGATTTCAAAGCAAACATATCAAGTGCTGGGTGAAATATTACTGACCTGGTGATAATCCAGTGCCTGTACTCTTCCGCATGATTGCAGGGCATAAGATACTGTTGTGCTGGGGAAGTTATTGGCTGCCAGCAAGCGTGCCTGATCTACTGGCAATCACAGCTCTCTCTGAAGCTGACAGGCATGCTAGCCACCACTCAGCTAGCTAGATGGAAGAGACATTTCAACTCCTTTATGAAGTAGAGCTCAAACAACAGGTGCCATCTCCCAAGGCGCTGGATTGCAGGGGAAGGCCTGAGCAAGAATTAATTCAGGAAAATAGGGGAAGTTTTCCTGGGACTGAGTCATTGATTGGTTGAGCTGCATGTGTGTCAGAAGCAGAAAGGAACCAGAAAGCCATGGGAAGCAAGCAGACAGAGAAGCCCTACGACTAAGCCAAGAGCTTCTTTGGGCAGAGGACTACCTGCAAATCAGGCTTGGATTTTGGAACAAGGAGACTGCCCGCTGTTTGTTCCTTTGTGTGCAGTCTGCATAAACAAACAGAACTGCGTCAAAAAATACCTGACTTATATTACCAATTTTCTCAGCCTCATGGAAACCACCAGGCCAGGCCCCAAATAACCTCAAACTCCTGCACGGCTGAAGAATGCCCTTTGAGCCACCATAAGCACACTCGCAGACAGAGCTTCTGGCCAAGGCTGTTCTTGGCAGAGATGGGATAGGAGCAAAACAGTCTCTCACCTGGAGAGCCTGAGGCAGATCCTAAAGACCATGCCTTTAGTACCACAGGATTTTTCTGCCAGCAACAAGGCAGAGTTTCTGAATAGGTTTCCCATTCTGCCACCTGGAGGGAAGAGGGAAGCATGTGAAATAAGCACAATGACAGATTAAAATAGCTCTGTAAAAAGAAGTTTATGAAACTTTGCCAGGCCACTTTCCAAAATTCCTCCATCCAAACTACACAATCTGTAAGTCTAGCCCCGGACCATCTATCCGGCTGACAACAAGAAGTGCATCATCCAATTTATCATCAACCCATCCCCTTGAGAAAGTAGCAGCGGCAAAGAAAGCATCAGTCCTTTCTCCACCTACAATCCAAAAGATATTCTGGACTGTTCTATAACACTCAGTGAGAGAGGCGCTGAAACGCTGTCATTTTGCTAAACTTCACGTGCTCAAAGTTCTGCATGTGTGTGCTGAGACACCATCTGAGGTCAACTTATGTTGCTAAGAATGTATGCCCATTATCAACCCTTGTTTGTTTGAGATATGAACAATATTTTTCTGGTTACCTTCCCCAGACCTGAGGAAGAGCTCTGTGAAGCTCAAAAGCTTCTCCCTGCCACCAACAGAAGTTGCTTCAATAAAAAAAAAATTATTACTTCACCCACCTTGTCACTGTCTCATCCTGGGACCAACACAGCTACACCAACACAGCAAATAATATCTTTGAGTACAGACACTCCCCGACTTACGCAAGCGTTCCATTCTGGAACGCCTTGCGGAACTCGAATTTTGTGTAAGTCGGAAACGTATCCCGACTATTATGCAAAAAAAACCACACACACAAATCTATTTTCTAGCTTACGGAACTATTTCCGTAAGTGCGGATTTACGTAAGTCGGGTTTGCGTAACCGAGGGGCGTCTAGTTTAAAAATCTTATTGATGGCTAGCGGGATTTGAAAGGGATAGTTCCCATTATATCCAGATAGAGCAATAGCAACAACGTGTACTTTCATCTGGTCCCTGCTGCCAACAGAGAGGAAATTTTAAAATCAGATAAATTACAGAAGTTATTGTAGGTTTTTTCCCCCCTCACTATTAGCTGACTCAGTGGTTCTCAAACTTTTGTATTGGTGACCCCTTTCACACAGCAAGACTCTGAGAGTGACCCACTCCCCTTATAAATTAAACACACTTTTTTTTATATATTGAACACTATTGTAAATGCTGAAGGCAACGCAGAGTTTGGGAATGGAAGCTGATAGCTTACGATCCCCTGAGGAGTCACGACCCCCAGTTTGAGAACCCCTGAGCTAACTGGATCCCACAGTGGCATGGAGATGGATCAGTCACCCAGGTACACTGACCAGACAGAGGCAGCGTATTTTTGAGGGTAGGGTGTTGGGTGGGGAGTCAGAAGAAAATAAGAATGGCAATACTGGGTCAGACCAAAGGTCCATCAAGCCCAGTATCCTGTCCTCTGACAGTGGCCAATGGCAGGTGCCCCAAAGGGAATGAACAGACAGTTTATCAATTGATCCATGCCCTTTCACCCAATCCCAGCTTCTGGCAAACAGAGGCTAGGGACACCATTCCTGCCCATCCTGGCTAATACCTCCATGAATCTATCTAGCTCCCTTTTGAAGCCCGTTATAGTATTGGCCTTCACAACACTCTCTGGCAAGGAGTTCCAGAGGTTGACTGTGCGTTGCATGAAAAAATACTTTCTTGTGTTTATTTTAAACCTGCTACCTGTTAATTTCATTTGGTGGCCCTTGTTCTTGTATTATGAGAAGGAGTAAATAACACTTCCTTATTTACTTTCTCTATACCACTCATGATTTTATAGACCCCTATCATAGCCGCCCTTAGTCTCCTCTTTTCCAAGCTGAAAAGTTCCAGTCTTATTAAGCTCTCCTCATACGGAAGCTGTTCTATACCCCTAATCATTTTTGTTGCCCTTTTCTGAACCTTTTCCAATATATCCTTTTTGAGATGGGGCGACCACATCTGCACGCAGTATTCGAGGTGTGGGCGCACCATGGATTTATATAGAGGCAATGATATTTTCTGTCTTATTATCTATCCCTTTCTTGATGATTCCCAACATTCTGTTCGCTTTTTTGACTGCCGCTGCGCATTGAGTGGTTGTTTTCAGAGAACTATCCACAATGAATCCAAGATCTCTTTCTTGAGTGGTAACGGCTAATTTAGACCCCATCATTGTATATGTATAGTTAGGATTATGTTTTCCAATGTGCATTACTTTCAATTTATCAGCATTAAATTACATCTGCCATTTTGTTGCCCAGTCACCCAATTTTGTGAGATCCTTTTGTAGCTCTTCACAGTCTGCCTGGGACTTAACTATCTTGAGTCAGGAGAGCTGGGTTCTAATCTCTGCTGTGCCACTACAAGGGTGGGGTATGATTTTTGGACTTCATCTCTCTGGGGCTCTGCTTCCCCTCCCTCCCGCCCGCTTTTGTGCATTGAGGTCATGAACTTGTGGGCAGAGGACACTCCAGCTGTTTTTAGAGGAGCACAACGGGGCTGTGATCTCCACTGGGACCTGGAGGCATGACCTACAATACAAATACAGGATATGAAATAAATACACCAACTGTACCATGTGGTGATATGTCTCTTGCCAAACATCACAAGAACTACTTGTTGCTTATGTAAATTTGCTGGTAGTGACAAAAAAGGTGGACACTTATGTAATTCAAAAGTAGTCGGAACAGGTAACAGAAGGAACACTAGCCTGACAGCAGGGATTACACTGTAGCCTTGTGTTCACAATGCACAGCAAGGTACTGAGGAGCAGTGCAGGACCCATGCTTTCTGACGGACGGCTGGCTTGCAGGTTACCAGGGCAACTGAAGAGCGGCTGGCAATCTAGTAGGATGCCCGTGGGATGATGGGATTGAGAATCCTGCATCAGTTGACACTGTACCTGCCCCAGGAGGCATTGCAAACCCTTTCCAAAGCACCCTGTGGCCAGTTGCACAGTGGGATAGTTACCCACAATGCACTGCTCTGTGTCGATGCAAGAGCTGGTATTGTGGATGCGCTCCGCCGACACAAGGAGCGTAGTGTGAACATGCAACAGCAGTTTAACTACAGCTGTGGCTGTACGTTGCCGTAACTTAAGTTGACTTAACTTTGTGGTGTAGACATAGGCCAAGCCAAATTTACCACCTGACCAAAGAACTCCAGACCAAACTCAACGGGACATAAACTGCCATCCCCCCTACAATCTGCTTATCTTCTGAGGCCTCTTCAGAGGCTGGAAAAGGAGAAGCCTAGATTGCTTCATTGCCAGGAAGGGGAGGGTGGGGGAGCTACCATTACAGAGCTTCTCTCTGCAACTGTTGTGAGAGAGAAGCTCTGTAATGGTAGCTCCCCCACCCTCCCCTTCCCGGCAATGAAGCAATCTAGGCTTCTCCTTTTGTCTCAGTAAATATAAGTTATGAAATGATCAATTAAATCTGCAGCAATGTTAAATTCAGCTCTGCCTTCTAAAATGGGGACGTGGGGCCTTGCTGTAGATTTAAGTCTAGTGCACCGTACACCACACAGGGCCTTGCTTGAAGGGAACCCACCAATGCAGGATTGAAACTAGACCAGATAACATAGGCCTTTCCCACATCAAATGGTCACAATTTGATTACTGAGGTAAATGCAAATGCCACGGTCTTGACTTTGCAGCACGGAAATGGAACGTTCATAGATGCATTAATCTTTGTACAGTAGGACGAGCTAATTCTGAACTCCTTGACAGAACGTTGTTAAAGGACCTGTACAACTTTAGCAGGTGAACATGTCATCTAAAATTTTGGGGGTTGTCAACACATCCCTTGAACAGGGCTTTCCTTGTGCATATAGCGGCAATCCAATTGGTGTGGTAGGGACACACAGAGGCCAGCAATCACTCTATGTAGATTCTACAGTTAAGCTGGTAACATACATTTCCCTTGGTGTCAATGGTAAGAGACCAGATAGGACCCGAGCCACTACAACTGAGGTCCTATCATATTGGAAGCAATGCAGATGCTCCAACGGTGTCATGGGCAAAGCCACTGCTAGATCCATTATGTCTTACTGATCTATTTAAAAAAAAAAAAAAAAAGACTGTAAATGAACAGAAAGCCACAGTGTATGGTGAAAGACAATATAGTTACTTCTCCATATCACTCATAGCAGGGTTCTTAAAATTACCACATAAATAACTACAATCCAAAGTCTGCCATTGGCAGGCATCAGTTTGCTGAAGAGCTTTGGGAGAAAAGCATGCTTGGGCCTGGTCTGAAGTCCATTGACTTCACTGGGCTTTGGATCAGGCCCTCAATGCTGCTTTAAAAACAAAGGGCAGCTGAGGATCTACATCAGCTGAGGACCTGGCCCCAAAACATTAGTGTTTATTGGATAAAAACCTAGAAGAGTCTCTGTATGTGTGTTGAAGATCTTCTGATGTTTGATGACTGTGGGAGCAGGCTGGGAACTGATCTACAACCTTACAACGGGCAGGAGCCCAGCAGTATGTTCAGAAAGAGTTTCAAATGTTGTTTTAAAATGTGTGTCACGGTAGTGCAGGGGTTGGAAGTGATCAGCATCAGGGAATCCTAGAAATCTGTTTGCAACAGAAAAACATGGAATTTGCATTTTTACAGAAAATAGTTAGTTTTTACATTTTGTGCAAAAACTAACATTTTACAGTGGAACCCCAATGATCCTATCTGAGTGGGACCAGGGCCAGATCAGATAATCAAAAACTCAAATAATCAGGAGAATGGACAGGGCTTGGCTGTCAGTTTAAAATTGTAAATCTATCAATAAAACATTGTGGTCAATTGATACCAAGATATATTGTGGCTAGGGCCACTAAAGTTCAGCATTTCATTTTAATGGTGGAATAATGCAGATTTCTATGTTTTTTTTAAAATCAGAGAATTTTGGAGGTTTTATCATGGAAAACTAGGATCCCTGATCTTCATGACATGAAATGTTAATAGTATAACACCCAGTTTTTACAGGGCTGGCCCCATCTCCCCTGGGAGTTTCTCAGCCACAGATCTCCAAGCAGCTTTACAAAGGAACTCACTCTCATGATCCTAGTTTTACAGCCAGGCAAAGAGG
This sequence comes from Terrapene triunguis, assembly GCF_002925995.2. Lineage (NCBI taxonomy): Eukaryota > Metazoa > Chordata > Testudines > Emydidae > Terrapene > Terrapene triunguis. The sequence continues at coordinate 425,833 of NW_020664524.1, read as the reverse complement.
GGAATAGAGAGGGGAAGGTCAGACAGCCAGTCAGTGGGAGAAGAGAAGGCAGGTCTCCCGGGTGCCAGTCCGGTGCTCTAACCACTAAACCACACTGCACTAAGGGTACGTCTATACTTACCCGCTGGTTCAGTGGCCAGCAATCGATCTTCTGGGATCGATTTATCACGTCTTGTCTAGACGTGATAAATCGATCCCGGAAGTGCTCGCTGTCGACGCCGGTAATCCTGCTCTGCGAGAGGAGTAGGCGGAGTCAACGGGGGAGCCTGCCTGCCGCGTGTGGTCCTGCGGTAAGTACCTTTAAGTTCGAACTAAGATACTTCGACTTCAGCTACGTTATTCACGTAGCTGAAGTTGCGTATCTTAGTTCGAACTGGGGGCTTAGTGTGGACCAGGCCTAAGAGACTTCAGCTTTAGCGACTTGTGTTAAAAGGCAGAAGAGTGAGAAACATTAACAAATGCACAGAGACACTCTCCCCCCCCCCCCCCCCCCCCGCCCCACGCTGTCCTCCTCCCGCTCACACACATCCCTTTGTACACTGCTGCTGGGTGAGTGCCTTCAGCTGCAGTGAGGCATGGGCCCAACCTTGTAACTCAGAGGGGGAGAGAGAGGGAAAGTTAAGGAAGCAAACTGCTTAATTGGAAGGGAGAGATGGCCAATCATCACAATTCTTTGCATTTATATAGCAGCTTTGGAGGACAAATCTCCAAGCGCTTTTATAGATTAATTAAGCCCCAGGGCCCCATGAGACAGAAGAAAGAATAACCAAAAGAAACTCGCACACCCACTGCCGACAGTTTCTCTTAACAACAGTGCAATTAGTGCTGCGCCCTCCTCTCTCATCGGAAAAGGGGCATGTCAGCGGGGGTAACACCCCCCCCCATCATAAAAAAAAACATGAAACCCCCACTAGCATGTGCAGAATTTTACTCCCAATGAATTCAATAAAGCAAGTACAAGGCTCATTCCCCTGGCTTATCCTCAGTTCTGTTTATACTGAGCACCCTGAAAAAACACTCTGCTCTTTAATACTAATCCCCCCCAAAAAACTGCTCTCTCTTTTCCACGGTGATGGGATGACTGTGAGCCACGGACCTCTTGATGCCAACTGGCAGAGGGGTACATCAGGGCTACAGGTATCCCCTGGGTCTGGTCTCTACGTACTAGTTCATCAAAGGGTGTCATGGGAAGTCCCTCTTGAAAGCTCATGCCCTGACCGCAGAAGGGTCTATTTACCCCCAGCCCTCCAATGCTTACTCGTGTTGTGGTGGAAGGTGCATCAAGCCATGTGAGCTGAGGGATCCTCTGGCACTGATTGCAAACACAGGGCTAGGGGACTGCTGGGTTGGAACAGTAAGAGAGGGAGGCAGAAAGTAAGAGAAGCAGTGGTGGTGAGTGAGGCCAGCAAAGGAACAGAGCTCCTTGTGGCACAGGATTGACTGGAGAGGAGAGCTTGGAAACTGAGTAAAGAAACTGCCGGCTCTTTGTTCCTACTGTGTTCAGGCAAACAGGACTTTGATGCAGTCCTGTTTCTTTACAATGAATGTACACAAAGTACCAACTGACAACCTCTGGGCTGACTGAAATTCAGGATTTTCCTTGTACCAGAAGTTTAGATTTTCCAAAATCTGGTTTTCACCAATTTTTTCCAAACCTTCCAGAAATGCCGAACCCTTTGTTTTAGAGACACCAAAACATTGTTTCGGAGAGGAAATATGCAAAATTACATTCTTGTCAGCTTAGCTGCTGCCACTCACTGAACAGCGGCAAGTGAAACTGACTACATCACCACCAGTTTCAGTGGAGCCGCTGCCAGGGTCTGTGGCTCCAGGAGTCTGCAAGCCCTGGGGTCCCTGGCCAGTTTGCATGCGGGGCTGCTTTGGACTCCGGAAGCTGGACTCATTACTTTCAGACAGTTCAGAGAGCCCCAGCTTGGCCTGGGTTCTCAGGTCTTCCAGGCTTCCCTGCTGTAGACCTGGGAGAAGAGCCCTGGCTTGACCCAGGGCTCCATTGGCTTTCGGGCTCTTGTTTCCAAGCAGGGAGTCAGGAACCTGGCATGGTGGGGCTGCCCAGGAGTTCTGGATGGCGCTAGGGCTTCCAGCTGTCCCAATCTGCAGCAGGTAGACTAGCTAACCTGACAGCCCCTGCTCCAGTCATGGCTGCCAGGCTCCATGGCTGGACCCCAGGGTAGCCTCAGATCTGTGGACCCTGGAACCTGGGCTCCCCGGCAGGCCACAAGGAATCCAGCACGCTTCCAATGGACGCTGCCTGCCTGAGTTTTGTTGAAACAGTAATGGAGTCAAAAACACATTTAATTTCCTCAGATAAGTGTTTTCCAACCAGTTCAATCTATTTCTCATCCTAAACAACCCAGCAAGGCCCTCAACAATGGCTAACTGCTTCAGCCATGAACGACAACACCTAGAACCCTTTCAGTAACTTGTACTGCTCAGAAGTCCTCCTGACCTAGATAAATCGGAATACGAGTGCCAATCAAATATCACATCCCTTCGCCTCCCACGCCCCCCAAGGAAACGAAAGAGCTCTGCGAACACTACAAAATACCCAAACTGATTCCACCGTTAGAGTGGATATTACTATCTTGTATCACGTCTCCTTGGGCATCATAAAGCATTCCATTTCTTGTATGACAAATTCAATAATCCATCTCCGACTCACATGCACGCTCTCCTCTCCTGACTCCCATTATTTAGAAAGGGATACAGATGTGCATTTTCTGATTGATTCAGTGGTTGAGTAAAGACAAGGAAGCGATCATTTTCAAAGAAATGCACAGTCCTGGATTACAAACCAAAGCTGTAATTTGATCTTGAGGTTCGCTGCCATCTGTAAACTGGCTGTGCTGCACTTGTGGGGGGGGATCGTTAGCAGAACGCATTAACTGAATTAAAACTTTGTACAGTAGATTCTTAGAGTTAGGAAATGATTGGTCAACCACACCCCTCATTTGGAACTGGAAGTACACAATCATGCAGCTGCAAAGAAAAAATACAGTACAGTATTGTGCTAAATGTAAACTACTAAAAAACAAAGGGAAAGTTTTAATAAAAATATTTGACAAGGTAAGGAAACTTTCTGAGCTTGTTTCATTTAAATTAAGACGGTTAAAAGCATTTTTCTTCTGCATAGTAAAGTTTCAAAGCTGTATTAAGTCAATGTTGAATTGTAAACTTTTGAAAGAACAACCCTAACATTTTGTTCAGTTATGAACAACCTCCATTCCCGAGGGGCTAGTCACTCGGTGGTTTGACAGTATTGACTCTCAGACGACGCTGTGTACTGACAGTGGCTAGAATTCTATAGGTAAGCAACAGTGGCAGTATTTCCACTGTACATTTTAATTTTGGGGGATCCGGGGAGGAGTTATAACTGGGATCCATACAAATAAACTGATCTAGAACTACATTAGGCAAGAACTAAAATAGTTTGTCTTAATCAGCAACTGCCCTCCCTCTGCCAAACTAATGGGCCAGGGGCAGAGTCTCCAGTGGATAGAGGCAGAAGCCAAAACTGCACTGAGGGAGAGGAAATAAAGTAGGGTCCAGCCAGGGGCCGCCTGTCCTCCCAGCAATGCCTGGACCCAGGACTGTGCGAGGGCCACCCAACCCCCCCCACATTCTGCCCCACTACCCCCACCCCACATGTTCGTGGAGGAGAAGTGCCAAGAGGAACCAGCCCGAGACTCCAAGGAACGGAAGCAACTGCAGAAGTAGCCAAGCAGGGACCTTCAGCCAGTCAGAACTTCCATCAATTTGACTGGACTTTCTCTACCCTGTGCTGATGGGCTGTCTGCACCGACTCTCCTACTCTCACCCCCTTCCCTGTTTTCTTTCCATTTAGCTGATCTCTTCCTAAGTAAACCCATGCACCTGCCCACCTCCGCAAAATCCTGGCACTATCATGCTGTCTGCCATGACCCCACTGCTCATTCCACTCTGCTGGGGGGTTCTACCCCTTCACCACCCTGGGTCTGGCTCATCTGTTTGGCTGGTCAGACTGTGGGCTACTGTGTGTTTGAAAACTGCCTGGCACAGTGGGGTCACATTCTTGGTTGAGCCTGAATTATGTTTATGACAGTGGGGGCCTATTAACATTCACCCTCAGCTGGGGTGAGCTTGGTTTCAATGGAGCTATCATAGTTTTCACCAACTGAGGATTTGCCCTTCGATGTTTGTCTACAAAGGATAAAGGGAGGTCTAAAGGTTACATGAGAAGTTAAAACAATGCAAAAAATGGACAAAAAAAAAAAAAAAAAAGAGTAAGACTTTAGAATTAGGTACTGAATGACCCAAACAAGAACAGGACAGAGTATTTCTGTATAGAACATACTGATTTTATATCCTCTTCAGCTATACATGCAGCTTTCCCCGAGCGGCTTGCCACCTCACAACTCTGAGGTTGGGGTCCCACTGTGCTACCGGTATGCACGGTGTGAGCGCACAGGGAGAGACGAGGTCCCTGGCCTGGACAGTTTGTAATCTACGTTCAGCGCTGCCAAAACTCCTAGTGATCTAAAGTGTTGCAATTTCAGGGGGCAGGTAGTTCCAAGTTGTTTCTTTTCTTGCAGATGTTTTATTTAAAAAGTATCTTTACATTTTAGCTTGTTTGGGCCGCCAATTTGCACTGCACGTGCCAGGCCGGTGCTTGGCTTGGAGGTAGTTTGATTTATAAGGCTCTGATGTGTTTGTAAGAACAAACTGTTCTGCAGATTGCAAACAAACAGCGGATGAACATTGTAACCAAGTGCACTGAACAAAGTCAAGCAGGCAGCAGCCACCCTTCCCAGCATGTCCAAGAGAACATTGTTTTCCCTGTGAGACTCCCTTTTCCTCAGATCAGGCACAGTTCTAACAGCACAGACAGCAGCACTGAATGCCAACCCACGCCTCTACAGCTCACCACTGACAGTGCAGCCCCAGAGGAGAGGATTTTAAGCTGTCTGGGGGCTAGACAGGCCCCTGATTTATTTTGCCAGCTGGGGGGGCCTATGTTATGACAACCTCCTCTGGGTCGCCCCAGTGCTGCCTGAATTCTCACAGCAGTGGCCTCACCTTGACGTACCCCTTACCCAACATGCCCCTTTGGGCTAGAATTGGGAGGCAGGTGGGAGCAAAGGAGGCAGCCGCTTTATAGAGACCTTCTGCAGCACCGATGCCAGGGAATCCTCCAGATACAGGCCTTTCAGGGCCACCTGTATCCCACAAGAGGGTTGGAGGAGCGCTAAGGGGCCACAGGAGGAGTGTGAATCTCACCCTGGGGGTGAAGTTAATCTCCCTAAAAGCATATTCTACCCTGTCATCAGGTAACAGACTGTTCCTCTACTGACCGAGCCATATCTCCATTGGGGCTCAGGTCGGCTTAACAACCACGCTCGGGCGGGTGAGTATCTGTGTCAGCCCTGAGTCCCACACAGTGGCGGATTAACAAATTTGCTGCCCCTAGGCCCTGAAAAAATTGCCGCCCCCCCCCCCTCCCCCACGCCAGCTCACCTCTGCTCCCCCGCGGCAAGCCTGGGAGAGAGGGGGGAGAAGGGGAGTTGCGGCGCACTCGGGTGAAGGCGGCGGTGGAGCGGAAGTGCGGTGGAGCGGTTCCCTACCCTCCTCCCCCCCCAGGGTTACTCCCCACGCCCACCGGCCCCAGCTCACCTCCGCTCCACCTCTGAGCGCGCCGCTACTCGCTTCTCCTCCCTCCCTCCCAGCGCTTTCGCGCAGCAAGCCTGGGAGGGAGGTGGAAGGAGGGAAGCGCAGCGCACCCGGGGGAGGAGGCGGGCCGGGGATTTGGGAAAGGGGCGGAGTTGGGGCGGGGCCGGGGAGGGAGCGAGCAAATTTGCCGTCCCCGCAAATTTGCCACCCTAGGCCTAGGCCTTGTTGGCCTAGGCGATAATATGCCGCTGGTCCCACAGCTTTAAGTGGAGACCAGGCCCCAAAACACCATTTGTCCTCTCGTCTACTCCTGGCGTGGTGAGGCTCTGGCCTGCCCCCAACTCAGAGCAGACTGGAGACTAACTACCCAGCCCTTCTGCGGCTTTAGAAGCCATTCAATAATCCCAACTCTTTAGCTCTATCGATAAAAATCACCAAGCGCCCCCTTCCCCGCCATTAACCACCAGGAGCCATTTGTTTTCAGACGACACCTGCTCGGGAGCAGTGGTCAAAATTAATAATGTTGTCGGAAAAGTGGGTTTTTTGGCTTTTGCCTCTCACCCTTTTTGCCTCTCTCTCCTGCCCCCCCCTTTTTTTGGGGGGGGGATTTGTTTTCCCATTTTCTTCTTTGTTTGTTTAAAAAACCATCTAAAAATTCTCCAAGTGAAGACTGTCGGGAGAGAGGGAGAGCTGCTTTTGGTCAAAAGCTTTGAACAAAATAATTCAGCCAGCTCTCCCAATCATCCCTGTTTCCCACCCTCCCACTCACACAAACATTCCCGCTGGAAGGTTAAGAGCCCCCCTCTGTAGCACTTCTTATTTTTAAAAACATGGTAGCCTGAAAGCTGTGAATTAAGTTCTTATCCAAGTCATTTGATTTCTCCTTCCTCGCACCCCGGGTTTTAGAGATGACACACCCAGTCCTACTTAATCCTTCCTTGTGTTCACGAATCACCAATGAAATTAACACTCTTTTGTAGGCAACTATGAAACTAGTTCAAAGTTTTAAATTTAGAAAGCAGCAACGCAGACAGGACTTGCAAATTACAGAGCTCATTTGCAAGCGTCAAAGAGAACTTGTGCAAGTGAGAAACCGCTACTAAATTCTGTGTTCCAATGCCAAACAGATAAGGAGTACAATTTTTGAAAAGCGCGTGACTGAGTAAGGAATCCAAGTCCCATTTACATAAGGGAATCAATGAGACTTCGGGCCATGGGGGAAGTGGGACTCAGGCCCTTTGGAAAGTTTTACCAGACATCTCATTTTCCAAAAATCTCACACTCTAAATTGCCATAAGGCATGAACGCCTATCTCCTCCCCCAGCCCCATGGAATGCCATTGACTTGAATGGGGGACAGGATTTCACCCAAGATATTTTTGCAATATGTAACACTGTCACATAACCCTATCCCATTCTATAGATGACAGTCTAATATATACTCCAACCTCTGAGAAGTGAAGTAATGCGAAGTCAATCTGTTCCTCCTCCCTTCTTGGATCTCAAAGAGCTACCTGGGCCATTTATCTATAAGGAGATACCAACTGGATTTCTTAAATTAGAGGCATGAAAGAAACCTGCATTCACCATTCATCATCTTAGCTTGTACAATCTATTTTTGTTTGCTCAAGTCTTCTATATGGGCTGCAGATACCACATTCAAGAGCCACGTGTACTCTCACAAGCTCAAGTGACTAGCTGATAACCCAGATTGCTGGGTATGTGCTTCATCCATCCCAGATGATGAATCATTAATACTAGTTTTTCCAGGCAGATAGGAATTCAGTTTGACTGAGAACAGGGAAATAGGTCACCAAGGTAAGTACAAGTATGGGGTTATGAAATGAACACAGGTGGACATTACTCTCTGCCTTTGTTTAAGAAGTAGCCTTGGTGACAGGGATCACATAAAGGCAAAGAGGATTTGCCCAAGTTTCAAATTCTCCAGAACCGACTGGAAACCTCAGACTATTGACCCACATTAATATTCAAGTGCTGCCCAGACGACACACAGTCAGCCTGTGGAACTCATTGCCAGGGGGATGTTGTGAAGGCCAAAAATATACCTTGGTTCAAAAAAGCATTAGATAAGATCAATGGTTATTAGTCAAAATGGTCAGGGATGCAACCCCATGCTCTGGATGTCTCTAAACCTCCGACTGCAGAGGAAGTTACTCCAAAATAGCTTCAATGGAATAGTTACAATGGAAATGCAATGCTTCCCCAGTTTCTCCAGGTAGACAAACCCTAAAACTAAGATTTTAAGACCATCTTTATACATCAGATGGGAACAGTGAATAGAACATGCTTTTCTTTTTTTAAACTTTGCCGCTCATCTTTGATTTTGCAGGGAAGTACTACACGAACATGGTCAAGGGTTATATATCATTTAAAAACAATTTGTTGCTAACAGTTTCATAACACAAAACAGATTTCTAAGTCATATTCTCCGCCCCACCCCCGCCCTTTTGTTGCAACCTCAGTTGCAATTCTAACTAGAGAAGAGATAAACAATAGCTTTTGCAGGGGTGCCAAGTTTCTTGTGTCTTAATGATTTCCAGAGCAAGTGGCACGGTTCACTACCTGAGCTGTTAGACAAGCTAGATTTATTTCTGCCCCATCACTGAAAAAATCCTGTAGGCAAAATCCTGCCCTCAGCTATGCCCGTGCAAGTTCACTTCCCTCAAACTCCACAGAGATGGGCTCAAAGAAGGGTCAGATGGTGGAAGAGGGAGCTGGGACAGTACAAAACACGGGTCGGCAACCTTTCAGAAGCGGTGTGCCGCGTCTTCATTTATTCACTTTAATTTAAGGTTTCGCGTGCCGGTAATACATTTTAATGTTTTTTAGAAGGTCTCTCTCTATAAGTCTATATAACTAAATTGTTGTTGTATTGTAAAATAAACAAGGTTTTCATGTTTAAGAAGCTTCATTTAAAATTAAAATGTTGATCTTACACTGCCGGCCCGCTCAGCCCACTGCTGGTCTGGGGTTCTGTTCACCTAGGCCGGTAGTGGGCTGAGCGGGGCCTGCGGCCAGGACCCCGGCTGGCAAGGGTCCGGCAGCCAGAACCCCAGACCGGCAGCGGGCTGTGTGGGGCTGGCGGCCGGGACCCCAGACCGGCAGTGGGCTGTGCGGCTCAGGCTACTGCCACTCAGGGGTTCCATCCGCTGGCTCCTGCCAGCTGGGATCCCGGCTGCCGGACCCGCTCAGCCCGCTGCCTGTCTGGGGTCCCGGCCCTGCCCACATACAGTGGATACCTACCTTCTCCCTGGTTCTGGCCCTCTCTCTGCACTGAGCTGAGGGTGGGAGTGCATTGAGCACAGGGCTGGGGGTGAAGGAGCAGGCTGGGGGTTGGGGTATAGGGTCTGGCCAGGAGCTAGAATGAGGGAGGGGGCTCAGGGTTGGGGCAGGAGGTTTGGGTGTGGGGCACTTACGTGGGCAGCTCCCATTTGGTGCGAGGGGTGCAGGTAGGAATGTGGGGGGGGGTGTGCAGGAGCTCCTGTTTGGTGCTCAGGGTGGGGGTGGGGATGTGGGGGGTGCATGGGGTGGCTGGGGATGTGGGGGGGGTACAAGAGTCAGGGCAGAGGGCATGTGAGGGGGTGCAGGTGTCAGGGCATGAGGGGGGCTGGGTATGTGGGGGGGGAGGTGCCAGAGTCAGGGCTGGGGTTGTGGAGGGGGGTGAAGGAGTCAAGCAGAGGTCTGGGTGTGTATGAGGGGGGTACAGGGCTCCAGGCAGAGGGCTGGGTGTGTGTGGGGGGAGTCAGGGCAGCGGTCCTGGGGGGTGTGCAAGGCGCAGGGCTCAGGGCAGAGGGCTGGGGTGTGTGTGTGTGTGTGGGGGGGGGTCAGTGCAGGGGGCTGGAGGGGATATTCCCCTATTCCACCCCCCCCTTCCCCAAGGCCCTGCCCCCACTTCTTCTCTGCCTCCGCCGGGAGCAGCAAGAACGCTGATTCTGCTCCTTCCCGACCCCCGCCTTAGCTGATCGGCCGGCAGGGAGAGAGGGACGGAGAGGAGGAGGAGGGGCAGGAACCCAGCACACTGCGGGAAGAGGCAGGACCAAGCTTCTGCCCCTTGCCCCCGCGGGAGGGGGCGTAGAAGAGCGGGCTGGTCGGGGCTGGGCAGGATTTTTAATGGCACACTGCTGCCTGCCGGGACTCTGGCAGGCAGCAGCATGCCATTAAAAATCGACTCGCATGCCGTCTTTGGCATGCGTGCCATAGGTTGCCGAACCCTGGTACAGAATAAAGTGTGTGGATTTCCAAGAGCAGTCAATGCCCTTGGCAGCATGAAGACATTAATGCTCTGCAAGAGGCCCTGGGTGTCTGTAGCAGCCAGTCACAGCTGGCAAGGAGCCCAGAGACTCACTTCACACCTAGGTTAATGAGAACTCCTGACTTTACCTGTCCTCCAGCAGTTTCCTGTCTGGGGGGTGTTGGCGGGGGCTGGTACTGCACAGGAGGTCAGACCAGATGAACTGCCAGTTTGTTCTGGCCTTAAACTCTAGGACTCTGGTGTAAATCAGCGTAGCTTCATAGACTTCAATGGCACTACCTTGTTTTACACCAGCTGAGGATGACACCTTAATCCCACCCAGCGTTGCTAACACTCACGATATTGAGGTTCCATCTAAAACCCCCAGCTCCAGGAGGTAGGTGATGATGAGACAAGGTGGGTGAGGTAATATCTTGGACCAACTTCTGCTGGGGAAAGAGACCAGCTTTCAAACTTGCAGAGCTCTTCTTCAGGTCTGGAAACAGTTTATTTATTTTCAGCGAAAGCTAAAAGTTCATAGCACTCACGGCTGCAGAGAAAAAAGTTTGAAAATGTGACTCAAGTGCACCCTTAAAAGGTTCAAAAAACTAGAATAGCCCCAAATTTATAACTTTTTAAAAATCTCACAATTTTTAAGCCAGTCTCATGATTTTCTGGGCCTAACTCAGGCTTGGGAGTTTATTGTGCATGTTTGGGGTTGGGAAGCCTGCCCCAATGAATCCTGACCACTTTGCCTCTATGGTATCTCCACGCCCATCAACAAACAGGAACAGTTTTAGATAGTAAAATTCCCCACTCGGCAGCAGGAGCACCCAAACAATGGAATGACAACTCGAGAGGGAGGGATAATGTGATGTTTGATACTGTCCCCTTAGTTCTCAGATTTATAAAACAGAAAAAAATATTTTCATCTTCAAGGATATACAAAAACTTTTCTTAGAAGATATTAAATGCAGGCTCTCTGTAGATATAAAAACAAGCTAATATGAACTCCCATGCATCCAGTGATAAATTTTCTGGAGAAGCTGGTATGATAGAACAAAGGAGGATATTTTAATCCAATTGACTCATTTTAAAAAGCCTGAGTTGCAAGAAGTAGAGGGACTAAAGGAAGAAAGTACAGGATTCCTAATCAGACTCTCCTCCCCTTTCACAATTCAACCTAACAACCTGGCGTCAACAGTGCGGTCCCAACAGGACACATTCCCCGCTCCTCCAAAGACTGCCCGCAGCACGGCAGAATCACACTAAGCCGTGCTACCCCAACAAGCAGGCTGGAAGTGGAGTAGCAGATATCTGAAGGCTTGAGATAAGAGCTGAAATGCTCAGACAGAGCCAATTAAGAAGAAGCTGCTAGAATCAATTAAGGCAGGCTAATCAGGGCACCTGGGTTTTAAAAAGGAGCTCACTTCAGTTTGTGGTGCGAGTGTGAGGAGCTGGGAGCAAGAGGTGTGAGGAGCTGAGAGTGAGAGGGTGAGGGTGTGCTGCTGGAGGACTGAGGAGCACAAGCGTTATCAGACACCAGGAGGAAGGTCCTGTGGTGAGAATAAGGAAGGTGTTTGGAGGAGGCCATGGGGAAGTAGCCCAGGGAGTTGTAGCTGTCATGCAGCTGTTACAGGAGGCACTATAGACAGCTGCAGTCCACAGGGCCCTGGGCTGGAACCCGGAGTAGAGGGTGGGCCCGGGTTCCCCCCAAACCTCCCAATTGACCTGGACTGTGGGTTCTTCCAGAGGGGAAGGTCTCTGGGCTGTTCCCCAACCCACATGGTGAATCTCTGAGGCAAGAAAATCCGCCAATGAGCGCAGGACCCACCAAGCTAGAGGAGGAACTTTGTCACACTTCATAGAACTGGAAGGGACCTCGAGAGGTCATCTAGTCCAGTCCCCTGCACTTATAGCAGGACTAAGTATTATCTAGACCAGTGGTACTCAAACTTCTGTACTGGTGACCCCTTTCAAATAGCAAGCCTCTGAGTGCAACCCCCCTTATAAGTTAAATATATTTTTAAAAAGTGTTTTTAATACCATTATAAATGCTGGATTCAAAGCGGGATTTGGGGTGGAGGCTGATAGCTCATGACCCCCTATGTAATAACCTCACGACCCCTTGAGGGGTCCCAACTCCCAGTTTGAGAACCCCCGAACTAGACCATCCCTGACAGGTGTTTGTCTAACCTGCTCTTAACGATTTCCAATGATGGAGATTCCACAACCTCCCTAGGCAATTTAGTCCAGTGCTTAACCACCCTGACAGTTAGGAAGTTTTTCCTAATGTCCAACCTAAACCTCCCTTGCTGCAATTTAAGCCTCTTGCTTTTTGTCCTATCCTTAGAGGTTGAGAAGAACAATTTTTCTACCTCCTCCTTGTAACAACCTTTTATGTACTTGAAAACTGTTACGTCTCCTCTCAGTAGTCTCTTTTCCAGACTAAACAAACCCAATTTTTTCAATCTTCCCTCATAGGTCATGTTTTCTAGATCTGTATAGTTTTTGTCGCTCTTCTCTGGACTTTCTCCAATTTGTCCACATCTTTCCTGAAATGTGGCACACAGGACTTGTCAAGGCTGGATCCCCACTTTGAACTTTAGGGTTCAAATGTAGGG